>NC_065544.1:40278292-40595792 GCF_932294415.1 Quercus robur | reverse complement strand
TGGTAGGCCTAACCAAGTTTTCAATTATAGAATTTTCTCAATAGCAATCATTAAAAGATAAGAGCTGGTACCAATAGAAATCTACATTGCCTTGCTCTTTCCTTGAGGTGTGTACATTTGGTTTTCAATTTCTTGATGCTTCCTACTACTATCCTTTTCCATCAACTCCTACTTCATTAGGATCTTGATAATATTTGCACTTTTCTCAGTATCACCAATATTCATTTTCTTATTTGTCTCTACCTCTTTTTCAACTACTCTCTGGCTCTAAGTAGCAATTAAGACCTAGCAAAATAAGAATAAAATATTCATAAAAAGTAGCATTAGCATAACACATAAATGATGCATTGAGTTGCACTCTATAGAACTCAAAGGAAGATATCCTTCTACTTCACTCTTGTAGACAACATCCATCCGAATTAGCATCTTGCCAAAGACAACATGGCATCACTTTGCTATTAATTAATTTGGCCAAAAGTATAGGGTATGTTTTGGTTGTTAATACTTAGGCTCTATAGAACCATATATCTTGTTTATTTTTTTCCATAAGGATTATGTAAGTAAAAACAAATTACTATATCTGCTAGGTGTTCTACAAAAGGCCTCCCAATAGGTATTTTATTTTTTGAATACTCATTTGATTTGCCTTCTTTTGTTCCCATGCAAATAAATCTCCAGTTGTGGAGCTTTTAATGCTATAAACTAAAGAAAGAGAATCGTAAATAGCTTATGTAGTTAGGACAAATCAAAAAACCCAATATGGTTGGTGGCAATTATTTTTAAAAGAGAACATAATAGCTTGACAGGTTAGTTGAATATAGGATAAGAATTAATTGAATGCAAATATTTGTTTCTTTGAAGAGAAAGCTGGCTAAAATATGCAAATCAGAGCCAATTCAAACACAAATGCACTAAAGGCCCATTTGGATGGAGGGAGAAGGAGGGGGAGTGGAGGGGAGTAGAGTAGAGTTGGTTAAAATTAAGCTAATTTTGGGCCAAATTTACTCTACTCTACTCTACTCCCTCTCCTTCCCCCTCAATCCAAACGGACCATAATGGACAAAATCTAATACAAAGTATGAGATAAACAAAGAGAAAATCAGGCTGTTGTTACCTTTTAGTTTGTTCCTCAACTCTTCTTGTAAATTTCCCAAGTGTTGTGCTTCGCAAAGAACTAAGCAAATCTGTATTTCAACAAAATGATAGGGTTAGAAGGTTTTTCAAATTATAGGAGAGAAAGATGAAAGAGAGACTACAAAAGAAAGGTTTGATCCATCAAAAATAAACATCAATTATGTAAACTTGTGAAACTAAAGAGACAATGGAATTTCAAGTGCATTCTCAAAGAAAAAATGTTGCAAATCTTAGTTAAAACTAAGTTTTGAACTTTACTCTAACTATTAAAATCAAGAGTGAAAATCCCTAATATTACCCAAACCAAAATATAGAGATGATAATTTGAGACCAAATCATCCAAAGAAAGAGAATAAACCCATCTATCCTTCAATAGGGATCGAAGGAAAACCCTAGACAATTCAGCAAGAGTGGAAAATTTTAGATATAGAAATTCAAATAAGAAAAGTACTGTTGAGAAGTTACAGGAATTGAAAATAGTGGGTGAAGTGGGAAAGAGTGAGCTTACCTTCTAGATATAATATTGCAGAGAAGGGATAGGGGTAGGAAAAATGAACAGAGCAACAAGGATTGAGGCAAAGTACGGATAGAGCAGATGGCAATTAGAAGGGAAGGGATAGGGCAGAGAACGAACAATATAGTTGGTAGTTAGAATGAATGAATATTGAGAGGGAGAGTTCCACCACTAAAATACAATTTTTTGGCTCATTGGAATTTAGCCGGATATGCCAATGAGCTTAAGGAACAAAACAATAATTATTAGAATAATATTGTACCTATTCTATATAAAAAAGTACATGAATAGAGCATCTTTGTAGTTTTTTTATTACATGCAAACCTGCAAACTTGATAGCGACCACTCATTTTTTAGTTGTGTTAATACAATTCACACACCAACAACTGTAAAACTACAATAACAAAACACATTGTCCGCAATTGTCTACCATTAAAACAAAAGTTTAAAGTACCTAACCCCGTTAATTATGTAGATAGAGTGGAAGGCAATAAAAACTTTTAATAGAAAATTTGAAAGAAAAGCCAAAAGGCAATAACAAAAACTTATTCTAAAAGAGAACCAAGTAATAGCATTAAAAAGAGGGCTGACCCGTATTAGACTCCATACCACACACTTGCCTTGACAAACAAACATTTACCACCTCCAAGACTTTTACCAAATTAAACAAAAATGAAACATAGCTTCTCCCATAAATCTAAGTTGCACTTGTTTCCATTCGAGTTTCACTAATTGTTTACAAATTAATTGTGGTTGTAGGGAATATTTTTTCTATTAATGAAGCAGTTCTATCTAGTAAGTTCTCTGCTTATCTTCCTTTTGAAGATAAATATATTCATTTCTCAAAAGATAGATTTGTGTTAATTCTCACAATTAGTCTTAAAACATATCCACTTAAAGCAAAGTAGCCATAAAAGGTAAAAAGTCAATGCTCTTGGGACTTGGGAATATGGATATTAGTATTACACATTTGTGGTGCATGATTAGAATACAAATTGATCACAAAGTATCATGACTTGAATACACATCTTACTTAGTCATGAGGCCACATTTAAGGTAAGACATTATTTTATTTCTATAATACCAAGATTGTACCATACATAATTAATTGGCAATAAAAATGAACTCAACAAAATATGACCTATACCCTTTGAATTCATCACCTTATTCTTTCATTCTTCAATAGGATAAAAAAATTGAAGAAATTGAAAAGCCTTCCCTCCACAAAGATTCATGTTACTACTTCTATAGGATTTGGATTAAGGGAAAACTCTCAATTTACTTTTTCCTTCCAACTTGATTTGTATTGTTAATAACTTTGTCTAGAATAATCTCCTGCTCTATTTCGACATTCAAATTGTCCAAAAGAGACTGAGACTTGAAGTTCTTTAAATCCGTTCCCCTTTGTTTTAACCCAGACAACATAGATAGATAAACATGAACAAATTTAACCCAAATAACTTAATCATAACCAAATATGTTAGGTTCTAAAGTGTAGGACTTTATGTATTTAGAACTCTAATTTGTATTGTTGGCAAACCATGATCAAAACAATGTGTTTAGAAGTGTTTAAAGCTAGCTCAAAGTTGTATGTCAATGTAAAGTTGGAATCGAGTGTAAAGCAGAAAGCACTGTGGCTTTCGGCCTGGCTCGATCGATCGAAGCTTAGGCTCGACCGATTGAACGTCGGGTAGATTGCTTTTCTGCAGAATTTTCCAACTCAGCCCTAGTTGTTTTAAAACGTTTTTAGGGTTTCTTATTTGTCCTAAGTATAAAAGGCAAACCCTAGCCACGTTTTAGTGTTGCTCATATTGCGGTTTGTGTAAATCTCTTGTGAGATCTAGATGAGCTTTCCTTTACACAAACTTAGGGTTTTCAAGGAGGAGATATTCTCTACACCTTGATGATCAAAACAGTTGCTGCCATTAAAGCTTAAAGAATACACAAGCGGGGGTGCTTGTAGCTGGTGGGAATCCAAAGAAAGAAGGAGTCCGTGGATTCGAAGCTTGCACGTGGTCGTGTCAGTAAGTTCTACTGGTTGGTAGCATTAGGAAGTCGAGCGGGGATGCTTGTAAGTCCTTTTGTATGAACTTCGATTCTTTCTGATAGTGGGTTCAAGTTTACCTTGAGGATAACTAGGTCAAATCCTCCCCAGGTTTTTACCGGTTTGGTTTCCTGGGTGATCATATCGTGTGTTATTTATTTTCCGCTGCTTTGCATGATTTGATCTTTATTATTGTGATAACCTAGACTTGTTTAATTGGACTAAGTAACAACTTGGCTAATTACCTAGGTTTAATAAATTGTTTAAGGGGTCTAAAAACTGTCAAAATATAACATAAAGACCTAAACTGAAACTAATCCAAACAAATATAAAAAAAATTTATCCTATTTAATGCACAAATTGAAAAGCTAATAGAAAAACATAACTTCAAGTTAAAGACCTAAATCAAAACCACTCCAAATAAAATATTAGTTTATGATCATATTTAATGAACAAACTGGAAAAAAGAAACACATATTGGTATTGGTTTTGGCATGATGATGGCAGGAGGAAATTCATTTAAAAATAAACACCTCATATTGACTTTGTTCTTTGGTTTTTTTGTTTTGTAGTTAGGTAGTAACAAACAAAAGGGAAATTCATTTAAAAATAAATGCAATAGAAGATAAAGTGGCAATCACAACTTTGCATCAATCCAACATGAGATCAAAACATGCATGAAAGGAAATAAAAATAATACATGAAGAAAAAATAATTATAGTTTCTATTATATGACAAATTCACAATCGTAATCAAAATCAAATCAATTGAGTACCAAAACTTAAGCCTAAATCAAATCAAACGTTTAAAGCAATATTTACTTAAATAATACTTATAAAGGTTTTAGGTGGCTTGACCCAAGATGTTGGAAAATTATTAGGTACTCCTAGAGTACCATAAATGCGTACTCCCTTCTCTCACATGAATGGTGGGTCCCACCATGAATTTAATTAGTGGGACCCACCATTCATGTGAGAGGAGGGAATACGCATTTATGGTACTCCAAGAGTACGCAATAATTTCCCCAAGATGTCAGATTGCTCTCTTTCCAACTCTTTTCACATGCCTTTACCAACAATCTCTTCGAATAGCAAATGTTAAAGAAACAAAAAATAGAGACTACATCAATGGAGGTAGGGTTTGATCGGGGCAGAGGGTGGATGTACTATGGCGTAGTTTAACCCAAACAATCAAAACAGAACCACTTATAA
Source organism: Quercus robur (assembly GCF_932294415.1). Classification (NCBI taxonomy): domain Eukaryota; kingdom Viridiplantae; phylum Streptophyta; class Magnoliopsida; order Fagales; family Fagaceae; genus Quercus; species Quercus robur. The sequence continues at coordinate 40,590,889 of NC_065544.1, read as the reverse complement.
CTTAAATACCATAATGAGAACCAAATATAACATAAGGACCCAAACAAATCCAAACCAATCCAAAAAAAAAAAATCAAAACCTACTCATAATTAATAAAAAAACTTAAATGCAAAGATAAAATCTCACCGATAATGGTTCTAGCCTCTCTCTATCTTCCCCTGCATGAATAGGAAAAAAAGGGGGGGGGGGGAGGGGGAAGAAGAACCCTAGAAATGTAATTGAATAGGAAAAAAAGGGGAAAAAAATCAACATCTAATTTCCTGTTTCTATTGAAATGAATTTGTTATATAACTAGAAAAAAAAAAAAAACATGGAATAACTTTCAAAAATATGATTTGTTTAAACAATGCAAAAAAATTTAATAGTGATGGTTGTATTTGCACCGTGCATTTATTTTAATTCCTTTCTAACCTTGATTACCCAAATACTCAAATCAACGTATCTAACACAAATATGCAAAACCAACCAATTCTAACCCAAATACCTTAATATATAAACCAAAATCTAAAATCAAACATGAATTAAAACCAATCTGGCCAAAATACTCAAAGCCAAAACCTAACGGAGAAAGAGAAAACTTTACCAATAGTGACTCTCTAATCTCTCTATTCGCACCTTGTGGAGTTTCTGCATAGTGGTTTTGGTTGTCTGATAGGGGTGTTAGGGCGGTATTATCTCTCTTTGAGTAGAATCTGTCATTCTATTTTATTTTAAGTATTTTATTTTTTAAAATAATCTTACCCATAATGGCTCCAGCAGTATGACGGTTGGGGAAAGCCAGTTTTTTGGTGTCTACAGACGAATGGCGATGTCGGCAATGACGCCTTGAGATGTCTCTCCTTCCTTTTCTACTCCTTACAAACCCTCAAACTCTTTGTATCTCAAGAACCCTAGAGAATTAAGTAAGGGGAACTGCCAGTTTTGAATTCAAAAACATTGAAATATTGAAGATTTAAGATTCTAATTCGAATAGGAAAAGCAATGGTGAGGAGTTTCAATCTTTCAAACTACAAAAACAGTATTTGAAGAGGAAGGGAGTACGCTAACCTTCGGTACAAAAAAAGAGACCATATCGGTGGAGGGTACGGTAGTCTTATGGTGGCAAAGCCTGACTTTCTTCTTAGATTTTTCTCTCTCCACCATCTATGACAAACCGCAGTTCTTTCTCTATCATTCTCTTTCTCGGTTCTCCTTTCTTTCTACAGCGTATGTTTGTTTTGGGTTTTTATGTTTTTTTTATTATTTATTTTTATTTTTATTTTTTTTTATATAAGCTGTTTGGGTTTTTATAAGACTCTCCCAAAACGTTGCATCGTGTGGGTCTTTTAAAGAATAAATTGTAAACGTGGCAGCATTTTAAGTGGCCATTTTTCCTAATGTGGCAGCACCTCCTTAAATGCTTTTGCTATTATATATAGTATTAGACAAGCGGTTACAAGTAAAGGAATACCAGTACCTTATACTAACCTACGGTTGAACCCTTACCCCAATACCCAATTAGACTTGTTCTGTAGTGACAATCTCTCCTTTCAATGCACGGCTCTCAGTATGTGACTAACCAATAGATGCGCGAATTCCAGTACGCGACTTGATCACCAACTTGAGAAGAATGTTGGTTGCAAAGTTCTTCAGTTCATCACATGATGAAGATCATGTAGTTGCTTGGTCATAAAACCCTATGGTGCACAAACACAATAGCTTTTTCAAGAGAAAGATGAACTAGGGCATATGTCTCCGGTTCATAATATGCTTGTGAAAAACGTTTTGCCCTTAAAACAATCCTTATATATGTTTAGGGTTGTGAGAAAAGAAAGCCTAAACAAATACTCAATGATTAGAGTGAAATCAGCTTTGAAAAACTGAATTTCATAAACCTCGACAGATAGGGTATCTATCAAGCTAGCTGTCGAGCTTCGAGCTTCACAGCTTTTTAAACCTCGATAAATGCTAGTTGTCGAGTTTTAAAATCTTGCACTTTCTCACTTGATTCTTAGACAGACTTGATTGGCTTTAACACTTGAACTTGAAACCTTGTTTCTTGAATCATTAAACACATCCTAGCTTTACCCAATTACAAGTAAAGTGCATTTGTCAAAGGATTAGCCAATTACATAAAATATTGACATATGTTCCTAACATGAATCACATATGTCCTAACACAAAAAACACACAAAACACCCAAAAAACACATAAAAGTTTCTTGATTCTTCTCTCTTCACCAAAAATACAAGGCATTGTTCTTATACCCAATCTTCTTCTTCTTGGTTCTACATCTTGGATTTGGGGTTTATGGGGTGTGGATGTAGCTTTCTAGCTACCATCCACACCCCCTAACCTTCTAAATCTTTTTCTAGCATCTATCTTGCTCTTTTTACTTGAATAACATGATTCATTGTTTTCTTTAGCATGTTGCTTGCTTTATTTGTGTCTCTAGCCTAAATCTCTTTGCTTTTATGCCTTATGTCATGTTTCAAGCTTAGATCTACATGCTTACATGCTTATATGTTTAGATCTACATGCTTTATGCCCTATGCCATGTTTTCCTTTTCTTTGTTCCTCTTTTTGTTCTAGGTTGATGTTAGGGTTATGTGCTCACATGTTCGTATGATGTTGTTGGCTATGCCTTGCTTGGATCTATGTGTTTTATGTGTTTATTTCCATGTTATATGGTTAGATCCTTGTCTTCACATGCTTATATGCTTGGATTCATGTTCTTCCATGTTTATGTGCTAAGTTTCTAAGCATTTACTTTCATGTTTCTATGCCTATATGTCTAGATCTATGTTTTCACATGCTTGTGTGCTTGGATTTATGTTCCCTACATGCTATATGCCATCTTCCATGTGCTTGTGCACTCCATGCCATGTTTGTGTGCCTAGACCTAGGCTATGTTTGTCATGCCATGTGCTATTATAGCCCTTTTTGTCGCTTTATCTTTCTTTCTTATGTTTTGGCCTAATGGTTAGGACTCGATCTAGACCCTATGGTCTATGTCATCGTCCATACACTGAGGCCCATATCAAAGGGTTTGGATCACCCTCTTTGCATGTTTATGCTTGCTTGCTTCTATGCTTTATCTTCCATGTTAGCCTATCTAGTTCTAGGCTTCGCCATGTTTGACGCCCTTAGTAGGTTTATGGTTGTGTGGTTACATTTGACGCCTATGAGGCCTTGTTTGGATGTAACCACTTGGAATGCATCACCATGATGCCAGTTGCTTCGTGCATACCTCTCCCCTTTTCCGCTTCGTGCGATGACGTGCTTACCATGCTTGTTTGTGCCACCTGTTGGCTTTCAATGCATCTTTACACACTTGTCTACATGTCCATGCTCGAGTTTTGCTTGCTAGTGTGTCATCCATGCTTCAACACAATGAAGTTATGGACATTCAATCCAAACCTACATTTGTCCCTCGCGGACACCGACTTTTGTTTGCTTTCTTGCTTGTTTGCCTTCTCGCTTGCTTGCTTGCTTTCTTGTTCTTTGCTTACCATATCTATCGTGCTTATCTGCTTTACACCTCCTTTGTATGCATTTTGAATCTTTTCTTTCCATTGCTTGTCTGCTGGTTTCTTGTCTTTGCCTTTGCATGTACACACATGGAGTAAGAATGCATGGAGCTAGGGCACGGTCTCCAAGGTGCAAGCAAAAAGGGGCAAGGATGCAAGCATATCGATATAAGCCAAGTGGCTATGTTCAGTAGGTTTAGGTGTCTAGTTTCTCCCATTTGGTTATGTACTCTTTTAAACCCTCTTCTTTCCTCCCTCATTTCTCTCTTAAATGGGTTGTGTTAGGTATATCATGCCGTGTACCATTCGTCCTCATCTCTAGAGTATGGCGACCCCTGTTTACTTTCTTGCACCTATATTTTGGGCCATGCTCTAAGGATGTAGGCATTTACTTTCCTACTCGGTGTGCTTGTATTATGCTTGCCCCTCCGATGTGATTGTCATAGTCTGTGTCACCTAAGGCAAAGTGATGCTTAATTTTCGCTGCGAAAATTTTCATTGGGGAAATCTGGCACTTTGCTCGAAAGCCTTAGGAAAGCATAGATTGGGACCACACCCATTCAAAAGCCAAACCTTGAAACCCCTATGCATGCTAAGCCTTGAAAGCGAATGCCAAAACCATGTTTTTTACTACCAATCTTCAAAAATTAAGGTTTTATCAAAACAAAGGAATGTCCTTGGATAGGCGTTGTGGGGTGCCTAATACCTTCCCTACACATACCAAACTTCTAGACCTAAGAATCAAGATTTTTTGCCATCCACATTAGATTAGGAAAAATGCCATTTTTCTTAGCCTAGGATTGGTAATAAAATCAACTAGAAACAGGTGACCAATCATACCTTAGAAAAACCCAATGATTGGTAGCGACTTCACTTACCTTTGGTAATCGCTTAAAATTTGGCTCAGAATCCTGCCACAATGCCAAAGGTAGACCTACCTTCCTTCACCGAGAGAGAGAGAGAGAGAGAGAGAGAGAGAGAGAGAGAGAGAGAGAGAGAGAGAGAGCCCAAAGCCTTGTGCAAACCATGCCACACACACTTCCCGCACACATCCATCATTTGAGAGAGGGGCCTCCAACGGGCCCCGCCTGTATAGGAGCGTTGCCATGGTGGGTGGTCGAACAAATGCCCCATGACGACGGCAGTTTTCTGTCTCGTTTTTGAGGCCGAGTGTCGACACCTGTGCAAACCATGCCACACACACTTCCCGCACACATCCATCATTCGAGAGAGGGGCCTCCAACGGGCCCCGCCTGCATAGGAGCGTTGCCATGGTGGGTGGTCGAACAAATGCCCCATGACGACGGCAGTTTTCTGTCTCGTTTTTGAGGCCGAGTGTTGACACCTATCATCTAGCATTTTTATTAGTCATGTTTATTGGGTGACTTGCCCACTGTTCGGTCAGAAGCCATTAAGTTATTTACTCTTTTCTGCTGTAGTGTTATTTCTACTTGCTGTATTATTCTGCCGTGACTTTGTTAAATATCTTCTCAGTGTTAGTTTTATTTATTACGTTTATTATCATAGTTATCCAGTTGTACTGTATTCCTACCATAACACTTGTAATAGTTGTTCTTGTTGTGACCACGCTATACGTTTAGCCCACAACATTCATGCTAGGACGTGTTTACATTGGGTTAGCCTTGATAGGCCAAAAACAAATTGACCCCTTGTGATAAATTAACCAATTAATTTAGCCAAGTGAATTAATTAAGTTAATTAATATGCAAACGCGTGGTAACACAAACAAATTACCAATAAACTAAGTATGTAGTGGAAAATAAATTGACATGGTAATTTGTTTACGAATGGGGAAAACCAACACGGCAAAAACTCCACTAGGTGATTTTAAGGTCACCACTCTCGAAATTCCACTATTATCACAATAAGCGGTTATAAGTAAAGGAATCCTAGTACCTTATTCCAACCTACAGTTGAACCCTTACCCCAATACCCAATTGGACTTGTTTTGTAGTGACAATTTCTCCTTTTGATGCACGGCTCCCAGTACGTGACTAACCAATTGTGCGGATCCCAATACGCGACTTCAATCACTAACTAGAAATGGTTGTTGGCTGCAAAGTTCTTTAGTTTATCCCAACGATGAAGATCAAGAAGATGCTTAGTCACAAAACCCTACGGTGCACAAGCAACTTCTTCACAAGAATGATGAACTAGGGCAAATTCTGTCTCCGGTCACAATTTGCTTAAAAAAACTTTGCTCAACACTTGTGCAACTTGTGAACTCTTTGACGGCCCTTAAAATAATCCTTTTATATGTCTAGGGTTGTGAGAAAAGAAAGCCCAAACACATAACCACGAATTAGAGTCAAAACAGAACTGAAATTCTGTTTTTCATAAACCTCGACATATACCCTATTTGTCGAGTTGCTGTCGAGCCACGGGGCTGAACAACTCTTTAAGCTCGATAGATGGCTAGCTGTCGAGCTAGCTGTTGAGCTTTAATGACAAACACTTTTCAGCTTAAATCTTGGACAAACTTGCATGACTTCAACACTTGATCTTGAAACAAAATTTCTTGAAGTATTAAACACATCCTAGATCTACCCAAATACAAGTAAAGTGCGTTTTGTCAAAAGATTAGCCAATTATATAAAATAGTGACATATGTTTCTAACAAGTGAATCACATATGTCCTAACAAGCTTGACTTGTGCACAAGTTGGCCTGAAGCGTAGCCCTAGTAAGGCCAGTCCTAACTCTTTTACCTCAGACTAAAGGGCCATAGCACAGATGAAGGGGTTAAGGCCCAATAGTGCGAAAGGGCCCCCACAATATTAATAGATTTTAAAAAAAGTTAGTCGAAAGTCTTGTAACTCAATAATATTATTAAATTCGTTAAATAAGGAAAACCTCGATTAGTTCCCCTCTCCACTAATTGTAAGGGGAAAAAGTGTTTTAGGAGCTTTAAAGCTTTTTTTAGCAAAAACTGCCAATCAATGGAACAAACTTTAAGATTAAAGTTAAAATTTGGAACGCTTTGGAAAAACTGTAAATATTTCAAAGCTTTATAATTTCAAAACTTTAAAATAGTATTCACTGTAATATGTCATGTACTAGAGGCTTTTTTTTTTTTTTTTTTTTTTTTTTTTTTTTTTTGTGGAGAAACCTACTAGAGTTAAAACACTAAAAAAAAAATTTTCATTTAAAACTATAATTTATACAACAATACCAAGTGAGCACATAGTATACACCAAAGCATATGACTAAGAGCTCGAAATAAATTAGCGGTATATTAGTTTGGTCTAATCCAAAATTTTGACCCAAGATGTGGGTCATAATAACTCATTGAATTTAAAATACTCTTGAGAGTTGAGTCTTATAAATCAATATCACAGTTCATTTCAGTTATTTAATTTTCAAGTTTATTTAATAAAGGTTTTTCCATCAACTTTTGTTAAAATTTTTTGAAAATAAAAATCTGGAAAATATTTTTCAATCAGTAATTGAATTTTTTAATTTAAAAGTTTGAAGAAAAATTTTTAAAATTGAAAAATTAACCACAACATATAACAAAAGTTAATGGAAAAGTCTTAATTGAATAAATTTGAAAGTTAGAGAACTCAAATGAACTAAAGCAAAGTTAAAAAGAAATTATTTTCACGATAATTTTACTGAAGAAATGAGATTGCGCTATAAAGTCATCATCACCACGTCACCCCCAAAGTATGATCAGTTGTTTTTAGACTTTTTTTGATAACCAGTTCTCTAAGACTTCAGTTCTTAGTTCTCACCCACGTTTCTCAGTGCATTTCAGTTAAAGCCGCAATCCTTCCCTGAATTTGCATTTAGCATTGACTTTTCCTTGGTCAAATTTCTTACCTTAGAAAGATTTAGTCATAATGGAAAAACGTTTGTAGCATTTCTGGACTTTTTTTTGTTGAAAGAAGAATTTCCTTCCGTTTTCACCAACCCAATTGCAGATTTGCAGCTCTTAGGATATTTCCTTATTGGATAATTGAGTGCTTTAATAATATTTTTTAATTCTATAGGATAGTAAAGAAGGACCTATTTGGACCTAAACAATGTTTAATTTAAGAATAAGGATCACGATCATTCATATAAAGTTATTTTCATATTGAACTTCTTTTTAATATGAAAGAAATTATATCATGTTATCAATCCACTAATAATATCATTAAAATAATGGTTGAATAAGAAATCTAGGGTTCAATCCTCACCTAGCAAAAAAAAAGAAAAAAGAAAAAATTTAGTTTGATGATAAAGGGTAAAAATCACAGAAGTAAATGTCATAAGTTAAAACTCTTTCTCTTTATATATATATATATAAATCAAAAGAAAATCTAGCAAAAAGAGTTTCTCCAAAGGAAAAAAAATAAAATTCCAAAAGGAGGTAAAGAAACCCAAAGGTCTTTCGAACCAAACTTCATATTTAGAATCATTTAAAAATATTCCCTAATTATGATAGATTATTAGGTCAAGCTCCACCCAGAAGACCTAATAATTTCTCATAAAGTGTTATTTTCATTTTAACCTTCTTTTTATTATAAAAGAAATTATGTTATGTTATAAATCCACCAATAATATCACTAAAATAATGGTTCAAATCTAAAGAAAATCTCGCAAACTAGGTTGACCCCATTTCCAAAAGGAGGTAAGAACCCCAAAGGTCTTTCCAATCAAACTTCGTCTCTAGAATCATTCAAAAATATTCCCTATATAGGAGAAATTATTAGGTCGAGCTTCATTCGAAAGACCTAATAATTTCTCATAAAAGAGCTTAGCTCTATGTTTTGAATCTTTAACCCACCCAATCTTGAAAAATGTCAATTTGGCAATTTTGCACAATCCATTTCTCACTACTCTCCCTTCCTTCTTTGGGGTAAGTTCTCACTACCTTCCTCTCCAATCTTCACCACTACGGCTATAAATACCAATGAACTCATCATCTTGTCAATGCCAACATCTATTTTTACACCATTTCCTTTATAGTATCACCCTATAATTTCACCCCTTGAGTTGCAACTAGCACTCTAGTAGAAGATATGGGTGGTTCCACTTTTTCATTGAGCCTCATCTTGATGCTAACTGCTTCCATGTTGGCTGTTAGTATGGCCAACAAAGATTGGCATTTTGGCTTTAACTATACCAATTGGCCTTTCAGAGGAGGCCCTCCCCAAAGCCAAAATGATACACCAGGACCTAGAAAGATCGTTGTAGGTGGCTCAAAGAATTGGCAATTAGACTTTAACTACACCGATTGGGCTCTAAAAAATGGCCCCTTTTACCTAAATGATACTCTAGGTGAGTTGCCATTCCTTGTTTATTACTACTGTTTGCCAAAGTGTCATCTAGGTTTTATCATCAACTTATGTTCATTTTACAAGTGTCCTGAAGACCAATTAAGAAATACTAATAAATAATCATATATGAGTTATGAGTCTTTCAAAAAGAAAAATATTCTGTTGATAATGTGTTGATTTACAAGATCATGTTCACTATGATTGTTTGTACTTTTCCTGATAATAGGTATGTAAACTTTAACTTTTCTTTAAAAAAAGAGATGTTAAAGTGCAAAGCACATCCTTGAAGTTTGGAGGGTTTTGAATTTTACACCATAAAATTTCATAATTTGGATTTTTTTTCCTTTGAAGTTATATTCCGTTTGAATTAGTAGCTTTTCTGTCCATAGTTCTATTAAATGCCACATAAGTTTGTTACGTGTGTTTAATTCTTTAAATAAAGTGGCATTACTTCATTTTTATGATATCATGTCATTTTCATTATGCCACATGGCATCGTTTTATTGGACGAACAAACACAAATGACAAGCTTATGTGGCATTTAACGGAAAAAATGGACACATAGGGATTGTTGATGTAAATGAAATATAATTTCAGGGGGTAAGATTTAAATTTTGAAGCTTTAGAGTGTAAAATTCAAAACCCTCCAACTTTCATGGGTGTGTTTTGAATTTTAACCAATATATATATAAACATTATTTAATGGAGAATGAAATGTACTTTAACTTGTGTACTTAGGAAACTCCTTAATAGAAGCCTTAACTTATTACGATCGAAGTCTAATATTTCCCTGGCTCAGTGGTTCCCCATATCAAATGCTATAACTTTGTTTTTTTTTATTTATTTATTTAAATTTTTTTATATGCTGACAATGTGGTGGTTGCAGTGTTCAAGTATGATCCACCAACAAACGACATTATAATTCCTCACAGTGTATACTTGCTACCAAACCTTTGGAGCTTCTCAACGTGCGATTTGAGAAGGGCAACAATGGTGGCTAATATAACTCAAGGAAGGAGTGAGGGATTTGAATTTGTGCTGAAAAAGTGGCAACCCTATTATTTTGCTTGTGGTGAGCGTGATGGCTATCATTGCAATGCTGGGCAGATGAAGTTCTTTGTCATGCCACTGTTTCATCAATGGCATTGATGATGAAGGAGTAAGGAAGTTGTATTGCTGCATTCTATACCTAGCTAGTGGTTTTTTCCCCCATATTTACATTGTAAAGTTGTTGCGAGAAAGATTTTGTTTTTCGATTATTACCTAAAGATATGCAATGAGTGCTAAATAAATCTATAAGATTAGAGAATAAGTGTTCTTCTATATGCTGAGAGTCTAGCATTGATGCAATGCTTTGATGTAATATTGACTTCATATAGAAAAGCTTTTGAATTTTTTTGCAATTGGAAGGATTGACCATGTTTGGAGATTAAATTTAATAAGAATTCGGCGTAAATGCTCTATTTATGCTCTGCAATAAAACTGTGATAGTTTTTCAAATAAAAGAATAGAGACTAATACATATACAAACACAGTCTCTAAACAGGTACTCAACCAATATAATTTGAATATTAAAAACAAGATAATTACTTTCACATTGTCTAAAGACTTAGCTGAAGAAGCACCAGAGCAAGAAAGCTATAAAAAATGTCGACGGAAACTAGAAGAAAGAGACGCTTAAAAAGCCACCATCGACTGAGAACTCTCCATATATGCTGATTTGATTCTGTTAGGGTCATATTTTCTATGTAATTGGCTAATCCTTTGACAAAACATACTTTACTTGTAATTGGGTAGATCTAAGTTAGGTTTAATGTATCAAGAACCATGTTGTTCAAACATAGCAAGTGATATCATTAAAGACATGAAGGTTGATCCAAGAAACAAGTGAAGAAAAGCTATTTCATTAAGTCTCGACACAAGCTCGACAGATGCTGCTATCGAGGATTAATGGAGAAGCTCGACACAAGCTCGACCAATCGAGATCTACGATTTTAGAAATTCCAAATCTGAAATTCGGGCCATGATGACTTAAATGATTAGAGTTTCTCTTCTTACAACCCTAGTCATATATAAGGCTTATTTTAAAAGTCATCATACATAGAAACAGAGACTTAGAACTCATATACTCTGTGTGAAGCTACTGTGTTTGTGCACTTTAGGGTTTTGTAACCAAGTGCTTCCTGATCTTCATCGTTTATGAAGTGAAGAACTTTGCAACTAACAACAATCATTCAAGTTGTTGGAGTTAGTCACGTACTTGGATCCGTGCAAAGGAGTTAGTCACAGATTGGAAATTTGTGCAACAAAGGAAAGAAGACTACTACAATATCAAGTTCAATTGGGTATTGAAGTGAAGGTTCAATTGTAGGTTGGTATATTGGGATAGGCCAAGGTAGTGGTAATATTCCTCATACTTGTAACCGCTTGATTATTGATTAGTAGATTCTTGAGAGTTGTGACTTTAAATTCATCCGGTGAGATTTTTGCCTTGCGAGAGGTTTTCCCCATTTGTCAACAAATCACTGTGTTAATTTATTTCCCCTACATTTTGTTTATTTGGTGATTTGTTGGTGCCTCTACGATTTGCATGTAATTTGACCTAATTAATCAGCTTGAGTAATTGAATTAATTAACTAGGGTCAATCTATCTTAATCCAACAAGTGGTATTAGAGTGGGCACACTCTGATTAGGTTTTAATCTTTACTATGTGATCCATTGACCCTTTTGTTATAGATCGTGGACAATCATTGATTATACCCTCCTCTTTTTGGCGGTACTAACTATGCATATTGGAAAGTACGCATGAGAGATTTTTTACAATCTTTAGATGAAAAGGTATGGCTGGTTGTCGAAGTTGGATGGACAAAACCTACTACCAAATGTTACAAACCCATGGGTAAAACTCACCCTTGAAAACTGGCTTGCAAATGTCAGCGTTGTGGGATGAAAATGAGATCAAAGCTGCAAATTTCAATAGTCGAGCATTGAATGTCTTGTTTAGTGCCGTGACTAACGATGAATTTAAGAAGATCTCATCCTAAGTTGCAAATCATACTATGGGTTTCACAATTGCACAAGGACTCATGCTATTGCTGCTAATTGCTTCCACAATGGCAATTAGCAAGGCCAACAGGGGTTTTTGTCACCCTTGTCACCCCAATAATACTGAACTTCCAATAGGATCATCGTGGGCGACTCCTACCATTGGAACTTCAGCTTTAACTACACTGATTAGGCCATCAAACATGGTCCTTTCTACCTAAATTACACTCTAGGTGAGGTTAATTACTTTGTATTGCTACTTGTTATGTATTTAAGTTCAAAATAGTCAGTTCTAAGTTTGAACTTCATCTCTATTCTATTAAGCATAAACTATCAATTTGGATCCTTAAGGAACATGAAAAATGTGTGCATTTATTTATTTTTTACTGAATTCGAATATGCATGAAATTAAAATAACTCTTTATATGTTGTTGATTGTAGTGGGAAATGTGACACAAGGATGCGGGGAGGGCTTCGAGTTTATGCTGAAAAGGCCACGATAGCCTCACTACTTTGCTTGGAGTGAGCGTAATGGTTTTCATTGCGTGAATGGAACCATGAAGTTCTTTGTCAAGCCAATATTCTGCTAGTCTATATATATATAATAGCAGAAGCCTTTTCCTATAATTAAGGTGGTTGTGACATGTAGAAAAAATGCCCACTTAAAACTTTGACACGTTGACAGTAAAAAAGTTACAAAAGCGATCGTTATATCGTTTGAGTACTGAATTACAGTGTCACTAATACACCGTCTATTTCAAACCCAAACACTACACCGGTTCAGTACCCTTTAATCTATACTATCGTTTCACTAAAGGCAAGATATAAAAAGTTCAAAAATGGTTTGCAAACCCATACCTAGACGATCCTTTAAACAAAGAAGGCACGGAAGATGGAGAGAGCAAAAAATTGAGAAACTTGTATGCCAATTGTGTCAAGATGTAAGACAATCAAAGCTTCTACCACCGTCAACAATACAGTACGCCCTCAAGTTTAGCCAGGTACCAATTTCGTATCGATCAGATTCCAGATCGCTTGGATCTACTTTTATTTTATATTTTTATTTTTTGGTTGGATCTAGGGTTTATCATATGCTTTTTGGATGAATATATTGCTTTTGTTTATTGGTGGTGTTAGTACTCAACTTTGAATGTTCCGATTTCAATGTATTTCTTCCTCAATTGTTCACATTCTACATTTCGGAATCGGAATAATTGTGTTACTCGCTAATGGTGAAATAAGTCGCATCACGTAGTTCTGGTAATTTTTTTTTCTTAGATCTGGGTATGAAATATGACTTAGTTTTTGGATATTTTGGTTGGATTGGTTTATATTAAGGTATTTGAATTGCATTCAGTTTTGTTTTGATTTTTTTGCCAATAAACCTTTTCAATTATATTTTCTTTTCTTATTTCTTATTATAGATTACAGAAATTACAACAACGAAAGAAAATGGTTTTGGTTATTCACTGTAAAGAAACAGAATTTAAACATTTATATATGTAACTAATCTTGAAGATATTTTTGGGATCCTATTAGAATAGGATTGAACATTTTGCTGTTATATATTTTTTGTTTCCAATTTTATTTTAGGTTATTTGTTCTGTTATGGTTTGTGGAGATTTAGTTTTGATATAGTTTTTTTTTTTTTTTTTAGTTCTGATATTGTTTGTTTTGTTATGGATATATGTTATGTATAGATGATTTCCTCTTTGTGGTGATGGAAGAATGAATGGGCCATTTTGGGGAAGGTTGATACCATAGATGTGGGTGAGGTTGTTTGATGGGTTTATTTATCCATTCTTTTATATGGATACAGAGTTTTCTTATTTGTGCTTGCTTAGTGATTTAATTGCAGAGTTACATTATTTAGACAATTTCTTCTACATGATTATCAATGTAACTAATCTCCTATTTTAAAAATTTTAATATTGATTTATTATAATCATTAATAATGGCATGCATAGGGAAATATTGGTAATTGTTTCTCAAATTAGGTGAATGATCGTCTACAATAGATATCTTGAAAACCACTAGGCCCATGTTGAAATTGATGTGAGTTTATCCTACAAATGTTTGAGTGAGTTGATGCAATTATAAACTCACAATTTCTATTGATGGCTATAGATATCAATAGGTTTCCAGTTATTATGACTTTATGATTATAAACTGAAAACATTGACAAATTAGAAATTATTACTCATTGGAAAATTACCACTAACATTATATCACCAAATTATCAATCTTCTAATTTCCTAATATTAAGAGAATACCACTCTTTGTTCAATATGTTAACCCATCAGGCCATAAACTATGTTATAATAATTTCTGTTCATTTATTAGCCAAGTTTGTTCATTATCATGAGTTAATAACAGTATTTGTTAATTATAATTACTCATTATTCATCTAATGGCCACCCTTTGATTTTAAGATTGTGTGATAATACTTTTGAGATTACCTGCCTCCCTTTGTTGGGTTGTGTTATTCAGGTTATCAGTGTATGTTGTTTTGATTATTGATTGATTTTATAAAAAATTGTTATTGTTATTGATTGATGTTGTGATACCTATGTTGTTATGTTTATTAATTAATTTTATGATAAATGTTTTCACCTGTGAGTTGAAGTATTGTGTTCTAATTAACACAATCGAATCTCCCTCACTGTAAAAAAATACCTTCAAGAATATTCCTCTGAATTTGGATACAATAATCTAAGTGTCCTGTATCAAACCCCACATAAAATGACAGCAAATTGTCACGGAGTATTTATAGCTCAAATTAATTTCCATTTAGTCTCATTTCAAGTGGAGAGTAATGATTCAAATTGGCTTTTAATGGTTTCTCTCAAAAAAAAAAAAAAAAAAAAATAAAATAAATAGTCTCCTATGGCATTTTTTATTTTTATATTAAGGTATATTTTTATACTTTTTGGTATCATTTTGTTATTTAGCATTGAAGTATTTTATGTTAAGATAGAAGTGGGATTAATTTTGATTGTGTACGAAATTTGTGAGGACTTTCTTAGTGACTTCTCCTCCACTGTAGAGTTATGTATATTTCTTGTATGTACCCTTCGTCGGTCTTATTGGAAGCCTTTTATTTTGGTTTTTCTTGGGTTTGAAAGGTGGTTTGGTTTTGTAACAGACACATTGTTAATTGGCTTATAGTATGCATGTTAGAGTTTGATAGGCATCGTATTTTGGATGATGTATGTCAAATTGTTGGGCTCTTCTACTTTAATGAAGATTTGGAATTTTTTTGAGGAGAATACTAAAAAACATTATCTGCAATATTTCATTATGTAGCATTGATGCTTGAGGTGGTAGATAATTTGCAGTTGGTTCATTGTGATAACTTTTTTTTTCTCCCTCCAATCATTCTCTTATCATTTTTTTTTCTTCCTCAGGTCAAAGCTGATTGATTGTGTTATGTTGAATCTACAATTGTATAGGAACCTTGCTCTTCTATAGTGAGTTAAGATGAGGATAGGTTCCATGTGCTTTTCCATCTTGCAAGTTCCTAGATGCAGAATCCCACCTTAGCTGCTTTTTGGAGGGAAAGCTTCCATAGTTTGAGTAGGATTGACAATAGAAAATGGACTCGAAGTCCTGTATTTACAAAAAGTGATACATTTAGTGTAAATAAGATAGAGATTAATCAATTCCACAATACTGAATATTGTGAATCATAAGATTCACTTCCTATAGATTATTAAAATAAAACAAAAAAAAAAAAAAAAATATATATATATATATATATATATATATGACTACCTTTAAAAGAATAATCTACAGTATGATTGTTTTTATTGTGTATGTCTTAGTGTTTTGGATTTGAGTACTTATAGATGATTTACTTTTATTTATTTATTTTATGAATAGATGATTACATAATAATGGGTGAAAAGTTTCATGAATTCCATAACTTGGGTGTGTGTATAATCTAATATATCTGTTTTATTTATCACGATGAGGTTTGTTAACAAATTTTCTCTGTATCATTGCAGCATTTTGGGGATTGTGATTTTTTTTTTTTTTTTTTTTTTTTTTTGCAATTGAAATTTAGGGTCAAGATTAAGATTTGATGTTGTTTTTATGGGTTATGACTTATGAATTGGTTTGGTTTTAGAATTTGAGATTCCCATCTACTATTGATTATGCATTTTATATGTTGCAGGTTGAATTCTATTTTGTTTATATACTGTGGCTTGATTATGCACTACAACTTTTTCTTTTTTCTTTTGCGATGAAAAAGTTGGATTCAATGTCCCTTTTAAGGGTTATATATTGGTTTGGTTTTACAATTTGAGATTCCAATGTACTATTGATTATGCATATTATTATTTGACTAATATATTTCCAACTTTTTGTTTCACAAACCAGTAGCCATTTTTCTCTTTTAAACTTTTTGGTTGTAAAATTCTCTAATCTCATGGTTTAATTCATTGTGGTTCCTAGGAATGGTAGATTTGGTATTTGAAATTGTCTTGCAAGTTTTAGTTCGGTGTGATTCATTGTGGTTCCTAGAAATAGCGGACTTGCTATATGAAATTGTCATGTAAGTTTTAACTGTTTAAAGTCAGATTCTTTTTTTTAAGTCTCTCATAACAAGGAAGAACACACGAGTGATTTGAAGAGACTAATTTTTAAAAAATTTAGGGGATATTGGACACTATATGCTTAAATATACTATGTTATTTAAGTTTGAATATATGTAGTGTAAGTATGATAATTAAGTTTATGTTGGATGTAAAGTTTGTTAATATGTAAAACGATCCCACGCATTGCACGGGTTAAACACTAGTATAGATAATTACTATACAATGTGCATGCCATGGGAAACTTTACTTGCTATTATCTCCTTTTATGTCATTTATTGTGTTGTAGTAGATAAAGTGTCTTTCTTTACTTCTTCTTTTTATTATTATTAAATTAAAGACTATTTGTAATTTTGAATTAATATTAAGGGTTTGATTTCTTATTTTATATATGAGTTACATTCAAAATCAGGTGATTTTCTATCATTTATTTTTTCTTTCCCTATCCTTACAGACAATGTAATATTGTTATTGTTAGGATTAGTGCCCTAAAATCCTATTGTATGCCATGTATGACATTATGTTCTATGTAATAAACTTATTTAATTATTATCTAAAATAATGGTAGCATGAATGTTTGGACATTACCATATAGTCCTTGAGATGCATAGTATGTGATTTATATGATTTAGTCACAGAAGATATAAATCACAAGCTCTTTGTAAACTCAAAATCTTAGTTCGTAGTCGGTGATGAAATTAGGCATTTCATCTGCAAAGTATAACATGTCAATTAAGATGATTTGTCTTGATTATGGAAGTGAAGACTTCTAGTTGATATGTTTTAAGTGTATAAAACATATTGAACTGGACTGCTGTGAGATTTATTATTCTATCAACAACTGTCAAAAGAATAATAAATCTCACGATTTCTCATTTACATAAACTCTCAATCTTGAGGGAATAGTGACCTGATCATGAAATGTAGGTTGCTTTAATATATCAAGAGTGAGATCTAGACAAACGGTCAAAATCTTAGTATGTTTGGGCAACCACACGTAATGTTGAAGGAACACATATTCTCAAGATAGAATTCATAGTTTCTTTATAGAGATATAAAATATTCTCTTGAGATAAGTTTAATGGGATTGGTTATTCAGATTGTTAGGCCTAACCACTTTAGTAAAGAGTTACTAAAGTTTATATTTTATGAAATTTGATTTCATAAAATATTTATGAATAACTTAAAGGATTAAACCGGGTACTCAAGAATTAAGATATAGTAATCTTCAAAGTGATAGTTACACATTATGACTTTGTATTACTATGAATATTTTTATGAAAGGGTTAAATGTTTAATAAAGTCTTGGGATATAATTTATTAATAAGGCCTAGAGTGCAATTATATTTATATAGTGGTATTAAATATAATTAATGATAACTTTGAGCTTGTCAAGAGTTGACAGATAAGTCTAAAGCCCATTGGAGCTAGAGCTTTATTTGTCCCTTTTGGTCCCACTCTAAGCCACACACTAATGCCCAATTAGGCTAGTCCAAAAGGCTAATCCAATTAGATAATCAGTTATTTATTTAATAAGAGTTATTAAACAAATTAACTGCCTAAGAGTAGAAATACATGAGTGTGATTTAAAAGGAGAAAGAATAAGAGTTCTTCAAGAGGAGACACTTGGTTATTCTCTTAAAAAGATCACATATAATGCTGATTGAGAGACCACACATCTTGGGTACATAGTGGAATTGGAGTGAAGATTGAAAGGCATCTCAAGTCCAATCTTCATTTGTTTTGAATTTCACTACATCAAGGTATGCTTTCTCATTCTTTGTTTTCGAAACTTAGATGCCACATGCTATCTTACATGAATGAAGTAGATCTGTTTATATTCCGCTGAGTGTTTTTTGTATGAGATACAAAACTGTATTTTTCACGTATTTTTCCTACAGTTATGTGTTCTGAATAATTGAGATAATAGATAATAAATGTACTAGCTATGACTGAGTATTGATGGTCTATAGGGGTCCCATTTTGCATCCTTGTTGGTTTTACTGTAATATTTACTATTGTATATTGAAAGTATTGGAAACTTTTACAATTGGAAAGATTTATGAGACTTAATGATCAATGTTGGTTTATGCATAAAATCATTACTTGAATGTAACACATGCATATAGTTTTGAATGTTATATACATCCCAATTTTAGCTTATTTAATTTGATGGTGATTGCTAGAAAAAATTTAAAAAAATTGGTTTGAAGGTGAGCTAAGACCTCAGTGGACAGTGGCCTGAGGAAAACAAAACATGATGATTCATATTTCAGCGCAAAATGTCATGTTTGGTTTAGTCATTCGAATTGTAAAGATTAAATTTTATGAAGATTTGAGTGTAACTTGTAAGTAAGGACTTTTGCATCCTCAAAATACTCATTTTTTTTTCTCCAAATAAAAGAATAGAAAATATCATGTAAAATCATAACCTTATTAAATGCCTATTCATCATATAATTATTATATTTTGTATTAAAAAATATGCAAGAAGACCCATTGTCCGAGTTAGCTAGCTAGATGGTACTGCAGTTGGGATGATAACACCTTGGCAAGATTGTAACTAAAGAGTTAATATATAACATATAAGTTTAAGTCAATGGGTTTGGACACAATTATATTATATTAACCACGTACTTTTATTATTATTATTATTATCCAATATTTAATACTTAATAACTAAGCAATCACTCACACGTAAAGATTCCAACAATGGCTCTATTTTCATTTTCATTTTTCTTTGCTCAATTTTTTTATCTCAATCCTTAGTCCACTTGAAATATATGCTCATATTGTGGGTCAAAATAAGATAAATTGCCCACCATAAACAAATCAAACATATTATACTAAATTGAAAGTTGAGAGAAAATTCAATAAAACATTCTAATTTTGTGTTAAGTGCTTTTACATATAGATTCAGGAATCTTAACTTAAAAATACATTAAAATTCAATCATAATTTATTTTACTTCTACGTAAAACTTTAAATGTAAAACTAATCCAAATTTTGGTATTTGTTGTTACACACACTCTTGCACACAACCGAACAAATGAGCAAAATTTACATTGAAATTGTGATGATTTCAATGCAAAATCATGTGTGTATAGTTGTTTATATTACACACACTCCCAAATTTTCTTTCAAAAATATATTATCATTTCAAATATAAATTTCAATTGAAAATTTTATAGTGTTTAAAAAAATAGTTGTTCATATCTTATTTGAAAAATTAAAATATGAAATAAATTTATTGTAGCACAATATAACACAAATTTAGTAAAGTAACATACTAACATAATATATTTTTTTTCTAAAAATAAAATGAGAAAAAATGTTGCTTATTTTTAGAGATTGTTTTCCATTATTAATTTTTTTTTTTGGGAAAACAAACTCTATTCTCATAGTAAGCTAAATAAAGGAAATTAGGAGATTTTTTTCAACTCAATTAAGGTTGCTACCAAACATAGGAAAATGAGATAGTTTTATAAAAAATACTTTTTGTAAAATGACTTATTTTTTTAGAAAACATTATCTCCGAAACAATTAGAGTAGAAAAAAAAAGGAAAGAAAAGGTCCATAACTGAAAAATTGTCTTAAAATTGCGAGGACATGCACATAATAATTGTTTTATAAAAAATACTTTTTGAAAAATGGTTCATTTTTTGGAAAACATCATCTCCATAAAAAAAGAAGAAGTTATGTTTTTAGTTCTCCACTTATAATTAGGCAACCCATTATACACGTGGATATATGGATTTAAGGAAGGAACCGATCTTCATTGGTTGATGCTACGGTCTAGTAGTGGAATCCGGGAAGCTAGAAAAGAAAAAGGTTTGGCGCAACCTCGTTGGAGCAAGAAGCTTGGAGGGCTTAGGTGCACTGGGTAGATTAGGCTTGGAGGGTCTATTGCTGTCCTTGTATCCCAACTGTATTTTCTAGTGGATTGTTTACTGCTTGGAGGGCGGTGGAGAGGTTTTTCGTCGAGAACTTCGGTTTCCTCTTCGATAACACATCGCATATTGTCTTTGTGTTTGCATCTTCCTTCCTCTCTATCTTTGCCTTTTGATTATCTGCTGTGGTTTTATTTTGTTATGGCTTAGATAGTCTTTAACTAATTTCGTATTATAGCATGTGTTAAGTTTCCGCACACTAGTTGTTTAACATATTGCTTGTATTGGTTAAGTTGTAATTTGGGGGTCTAAACATTCAAAGGTGTTTTGTACACATTTTTGAACTTTCAATTGGTATCAGAGCGGGTACACTTGTTGTGGTTTAAATACCTAAGTGTGATATTTGACCCCTTGTGTTTATTTGCCATGGATTGTGCTTTGTATGCCTCTTTGCATGATTTGGTTGGTGATGAATGTAACATGCCACGTGTTTGTGAAAATGCCTCTATGAGTGTTAATCCTCATAAGTGTGATGACATGTTATTTGAATCTATGGGTGTTGTTGACAACTTTTGAAGAAAAATGCTAAGAAGTTTCAAAAGAATTTAAGCAAGTTATTTTGTGAAAAGGATGATTTGATTGCTAAGCTCAATGAATCCAACAAATTGGTTGAGAAATATAAAAAACTTGCTGAAATTTCTCTTGAAAAGCTGAAAGAGTTTGAATGTTTGAATATGGACTTGGATGCTAAACTTGTTTTGTCTAACAAACTTGTTGATGATCTTAAATGTGAAAATGAATCTCTTAAGATGCATGCCAAGTGTTTGATTGCTGAACCTACTGTTAAAAAGGATGAAAATATTTGTTGCAATCATGTTGTGGTACCCGATTTTGTGCCTAGTGTGTGTTCTACCTTAAAGGACAAATCGGTGTACATTCCTCTACATAAAAGAAATCAAAAGGTGGAGAGAAAGGTTGTTAAGTCAAAGCCTTCGTTTAGGTCTCTATCTAAGGTTTTGAATGAATCTAAGTTTGTTCCAACTTGCCACCACTGCGGTATGATTGGTCATATAAGACCTCAATGTCATAAGTTGAAGAGGGAACAAAACTATGTTGCTAGATCCCTTCCCAAAAAGCCTAGTGGACCTAAACACATTGTTTGTCACCATTGTGGTGCCTTTGGTCATCTAAGACCTCAATGCTCTAAGTTTCATGCTTTTAAAAGAATTAAAAGAAAAGAAAAACTTGAGTTTTTTGGAAGTTGTGCTAAAAAGAGTAAACCGGTTTTGAGTGAAAATAGCATGTTGTTAAAGAAAATGTTTAATGCTCTTAACTCCTTGACTATGTGCATCCCCGGTTCTCATTCTTTCAACCCTCGTCTCGCTTCTCTTGAGACACTCATTCCAAACAATTGTTCCGTTTGGATGAGGAAGGGTTCATATGGTTAAGCTTGTGCTCTTTTTG
The DNA here is from genome assembly GCF_932294415.1 of Quercus robur. Classification (NCBI taxonomy): domain Eukaryota; kingdom Viridiplantae; phylum Streptophyta; class Magnoliopsida; order Fagales; family Fagaceae; genus Quercus; species Quercus robur. The sequence goes on along the minus strand of NC_065544.1, from coordinate 40,569,098 downwards.
GTCCTTGATCTAATTCTTTCGATCTTTGTAGGACCCTTCTTGCATTAAATGTCATATCATCATGCATTTTGTGCATCTTGCATTTATTTGTATGCATTGTTTTGTTCTTGATCTTACTTTTATGTTTCTGCTTTGTGTGAGTAAAAAAAATCCAAAACCACATAAAAAGTGAAAAATTCAAAAAGTTTGATCGTATATGTTTGAGCACATATCACATGTGAGTTTGGCCTTGTACCTTTGTACAAATGGCTTTGTGCATTTACGAGCTTAGCTTGTTATTTTTGCACTTATATCTTTGTGGGAAAAATCTTGACATCTTTGTGGGATTGTTGTAAATCGATCTTTAAGCTTGTCATGAATGATTTGTCAATAGTCATGTTGGTTTTGATACATGCGTAGACTTGTGCTTATATCTCTTCCCACTCTTTTATTTTTATTGCTTAAAGAGCTCAATAAATGTAAATCTCAAAATGAAAAGAGATAATGAGCTGCAAAAGCCGTCGCACATACTAGTATTCGACTAGGAAAAAGGGAAAGCGACTTATATGAAAATGTATGATGCCCAAAAAGCCAAAGGCTTGTTCATCAAATTGAAATATCAAAAATTTTAGGTATCAATCTCAAAAATGAGATGTATTGCTCAAAATGAGTTGTATTGATTCAAAATGATCAAATGATATGAATTGTAAGAAGCCAAATGAAAAGCTTCAATCTTATGTAATCATTTTTTTGTGGGAGGTCATATATGTTCACTTCTATAATTGAGATAGACCACTTGACTTAGTACTAATTGTGTATGACTTGATTGAATTGATTATTGAAGCTTCACTCTAGACTAAGGACTATTCCACATTTGATACACACACATAACACACTTGCCTTATGTTCAATGAATGTCTTATTCATTTGTTAGATTGTACTTGTCTAAATGTGACGTGTGTGTGCTCAATCTTATATGAATTAATCCAAAAATATTTTTGATCATTTTATATGTTTTTGGAAGTGATTTTTATCACTTTTTGTGTTTATGTTTAGTGCTTACTTTGTTTTTCAATGTTTAAACATGTTCTGTTTTGAAAAACAAGTGTCAGAATTTTTGGCCACTCATTTTGGCTACTTGCGTGAGCTGCCAGCAAGCTGCCAGTTTTGGCTACTCGGTTTGGTGGCTTGCAAGCCGCGAGTTTAAGCTGCGAGTTCATACAGAGAGGTTTCGCGACTCACTCGCGACTTGGCTCGCGACTCGCCAGTCGCGAGACGCCCAGAATCAGCTTTTTAAAGAGCTTTTTTTGCTGGAAACTTGTTTTAAACCTCTCCCATCCTCTCTAAAACCCCTCTTTCAATATTTTTACATCAAAACCCAACCAATTTGAATGGTTTTTCAATCCATTAACATCTCTAAGGTAATTATAAACTCTTTTCATTGATTTTGATCCTTAGATTATGTTTTGGAGAGTTTTGTGCTCTTGGTTGGGATTTTTATAATAGGGGTTCGGAAAACTTAATTTTTGTCAAATTTCTTCATGGGATTGGTTTCTTTTGTTGATTTGCATTGATTGTTGGCCCCTTGTGGCAGAAAGAACATGTATTAAGGGTGATTTTCATGATGTTCATGCATTGTTTCACATTATTGTTCATAGTGTGCATGCTAGGTGTTTGATAAAATGCCTCTTAGACATTTTCTCGCTTGTTTGGACTCCGATGAGTACCAAACTTTGGGGTTTCTCATGTTTCCTCATTAGGAACATGTTTGGTTCGTTGGTTGTGTATTTAGTACACTTTGCCCCACATGTGCATTTTTCATGCATTGGTCATGCATTGCACTTAGCCACCTCTTGCACACACCTTTGCTACCTTTGTCATGCATTGGTCTTTACCTTATTTCTTCATCCTAGCATGTCATGCTTACCTTATGCTTTGTAGCATGTTACTTTGTCTTAGGATTGAGCTTCATTTTCTCTTTCATCTTGCACCCCTCATGCATCATTATCATTGTTCGTTCATTCATCTCTTGCCCTCTTTTCTTCTTGACCCTTTGTCTATTCCTGACAAAAAGGGGGAGAGTATACTCTAGAGAGTATACCGAAGTGTTTTGTCATTTCTATATGACTCTTGTTATGACTCTTGTGCACATCCTTAGGGGAGAAATTCTATTTATCGCGCACATTTGTAGGGGGAGAGATTTTCCATAGTGGAGATGCATATACCAAGGGGGAGAAGACTTTGTGTTAACTAGAAAACTTTGTTCTGTTTGTTTTCTTGTTGGCTTTATGCTGTTTTGAGTTATGTTTTGTTGTTCTCATTGCATCATGTTTGTGCTTTGGACATGCATATATCCCTATGCTATTGTGCTTCTTTGAATGCATGTTCGGATGATCATTTGCTTTGCTATGTGATCATTGTAGTCATTTCTATATGACTGTTTTGGTGTATGATCAAGTTGCACACATGTTTCACATCATGTTTACTTGATCGCAATTTACTTGTTACATTATACTTGTCCTTTTATTACTTACTTTACCTTGAGGGTCTAATGTGTTTTGTGCAAGTGTTTCAGGTTACAAGTATATATGTTCCTAGTGCATCACAGCTTCTCATCATTTTGAAGGGGAGAAACTTTAAGCACTTTTAGTTTATATTGTTTAAGTTTTTATTCAATATAATGTGTTTTGTACCCATGTGCTTATGTAAGCTTTTAGGGTTATGTTTTTTTTTTTTTTTTTTTTTTTTTTTTGCATAGTTTGTAGGCTTTATGGTTTGTACCATGCTTTATGCAGCCTTTATGCTATGTTGAAATCAGTATTTTAATCTAAATGTTCTGCATTTTGGTTTATGTACTGTCACTCTTGTGCCCTTGTAGGATTGTTCCTAGATGCATATACCTTGTGTGTTATGCATTGGTTGAGTGTTGAGCATACAAGTGTCTTGCCTTGTGCTTGTTAACTTGTATGTCCTTGTGTTCATTCCAAGTGTGAATGAGCACTGTGATCACTACCTTGTGGTGTTCACTTGGTTGATCAAGCCATGATTTGTTTATTAACTCCATCTTTGCTTGATCACATATTGCCTGTTTCATATGCATTTATAATTTTCTGCTTACAATGATCATGGTGTATTGTTGTGTTTCAGGAGTATTATGTTCATATGATTCAAGTGCTTCACAGCTTCTAGAGTTAGGTGTGAGTGAGTTTTGTTCAACTGTTCCCAACTCACATGTTAAGTCTAGAGTCTGTTTTAGGGTTTTGTCACGGAATAGCCAAAGGGGGGAGATTGTAAGGTTGAATTTATTCAACCATCTAATTGGCTTTATTCCGTGCCAAATTTGCTTGTAATTCAGCATTTAGTAACCCTGTATTTAGGTGGGTTTGTTGTAAGGGTAGTGAGTGAGATAGAGTGAAGATTGCTCAAGAGTGTGCAAGAAAACAGAGACTCGCGGCTGCAAGCCGCCAGAAGCAGCACACGTGCCAAGCATGCTGGAAGATGAACAGTCATGCTAGCTGGAGCACTACAGGACAAAACAGGACAACTGGCCATACGGTTAACTCGCGACTGGATCTCGCGACTTAGTCAAGCCGCGAGGTCAAGCCGCGAGCCACCCCTGTTTTGTAAAACCTGACGTTTCACATTCCTCTCCCACTCCAGTATAAATACCCCTTTTACCCACGATTGAAAGAGGGCTTCTAGAGAGAATTTTGAGAGAGAAACCCTAAAGAAAAACAAGATTGTTTCACCCACAATCTATACCTTAGAGTCTCTTCAAATTCCTCTACTCTCTTCCTCTCCATTGTCAAATCCTTGAGAGGCATTATACCAAACCTGGTTCTCACCATCATCATCACTGTGAGACAGTTGTTTGGATTTCTGGGAAGCAGTTAAGAAGGAACCAATCTTCATTGGTTGATGCTACGGTCTAGTAGCGGAATCCGGGAAGCTAGAAAAGAAAAAGGTTCGGCGCAATCTCGTTGGAGCAAGAAGCTTGGAGGGCTTAGGTGCACTGGGTAGATTAGGCTTGGAGGGTCTATTGCTGTCCTTGTATCCCAACTGTATTTTCTAGTGGATTGTTTACCGCTTGGAGGGCGGCGGAGAGGTTTTTCGCCGAGGACTTCGGTTTCCTCTTCGATAACACATCGCGTGTTGTCTTTGTGTTTGCATCTTCCTTCCTCTCTATCTTTGCCTTTTTATTATCTGCTGTGGTTTTATTTTGTTATGGCTTAGATAGTCTTTAATCAATTTCGTATTATAGCATGTGTTAAGTTTCTGCACACTAGTTGTTTGACATATTGCTTGTATTGGTTAAGTTGTAATTTGGGGGTCTAAACGTTCAAAGGTGTTTTGTACACGTTTTTGAACTTTCACATACTATATGTTTATATGCTAAATTGATAATGTCCAGTTTACTTATTATATTCGTGTTTATTATTTTCAGATTTGATCATGGCATCATTTAGCCCACTTGTTACTATTCTTAATCAAAACAAACTGACTGGATCCAACTATGTTGACTGGAAAAGAAATTCGGACATTGTTCTTACAGCTGAAGAGCACAAATATGTGCTTACTCAACCATGTCCTAGCTTTCCTTCATTAGATGCTCCTCTTGAGGAAAAACAGTGATATGATTGTTGGCGGAAATCTAATGAGATGGCCAAGTGTTACATCCTATCATCTATCTCAAATGTTCTACAGCATCAAATGCAAGATGTAGAATTAGCTTTGGACATTATGCTAAGTCTGAAGGAGATGTTTGGTGAGCAAGGTCGTTCTACAAGGCAAGAAACCATAAGGAAAATTTATAATACCAAAATGGCTGAAGGCAGTTCAATAAGGGAGCATTGTCTTACAATGATCTCTAATCTGAATACACTAGAAGTTTTAGGTGCCGATATTGATGGAGAATCCCAACTGGATATGATACTCCAGTCACTACTAGAATCATTCAAGGAATTCAGACTCAATTATAATATGAACAAAAAGATTTATTCTTTGTCTGAATTAATGAATGAATTGGTAGTGGCGGAAGGCATTCTTGGTACTTCTAATGTTGATGCTAATATGGCTGAAGCTTCTACTTCTCAACCTAAGTCGAAAGGCAAGGGTAAGAAGAAGAAAAAGAAGGACTTCACCAAGCAAGTTGGTAAACAAATTGCCTTAGGGGTTGCCGACAAAGGAAAGAAGATCAAAGGAAAGTGTTTCCATTGTGGTGAGAAAGGACATTGGAAGAGGAATTATACAAAATTCAAGGTTGCCAATAATAAGGGTATGAAAAGTTCATTCCTCTTTGAAATATGTTTGGTACAAAATCCCACAGATTCCTAGTGTGTGGATTTAGGTTGCACTAATCATATCTGCAATTCTTTGCAGGGGTTCCAGGAGACCAGAAAGCTTAATGAAGGGGAATTGTTTCTTACTTTGGCTGATGGGAGCAGGATTCCGGTTGTAGCTGTTGGAGTGTTTAATTTATGCTTTGAGTCTAAGGTTTTAATATTGGAAGACTGTTTGTATGTACCTAATGTTCGTAGGAATTTAATTTCTACAACTTATTTAGGTAAACATGGATATTGTGTTATCCTAAAAAACAATGTTGTAATAAAGAAGGGTAAAATGTTTATCTGTTCTGGCAATATTGTTGATGGTCTTTATATCTTAACTCCTGATAAGCATGAATTATATAATTCTGAATTAGATAATGACTCTCATGTAAAATCATTAAAGAGAAAGTTTCCTTCTACTAATGATGCATATCTTTGGCACTTGCGTTTGGGTCATATTAATCCAAACAAAATTCAAAGACTGATCAAAGATGGACTCCTAGAGCCATTGGACTTTGATGAATTTCCAGTTTGTGAATCTTGTTTGGAAGGCAAAATGACCAAACGACCTTTTAATGCAAAAGGTAGAAGAGCCCAGGAGTTGCTTGAATTAGTTTATACGGATGTATGTGGTCCTATGTCAACCCAAGCAAAAGGAGGTTATGAGTACTTCATCACTTTTACTGATGATTACTCAAGATATGGTTATGTGTACCTAATGAAATTGAAGTCTGAAGCCTTTGAAAAGTTCAAAGAGTCTAGGGCTGAAGTTGAGAATCAATTTGGTAAACGCATAAAGGCCATTCGATCTGATCGTGCTGGCGAATACCTTCTTGTGGATTTCAAGGATTACTTAACTCAAAATGAGATTGTATCCCAATTGACTACACTTGGAACTCCCCAACAGAATGGTGTAGCTGAAAGAAGGAATAGGACTTTTTTGGAAATGGTTAGGTCCACGATGAGTTACTCAACTTTACCAATTTCTTTTTGGGGTTATGCCTTAAATACAGTAATACATGTTTTGAATTTAGTTCCATCAAAGTCTGTTCCCAAAACACCTATGGAATTGTGGAGTGGGCGTAAGCCTAGTATGAGATATCTCCATATTTGGGGATGTCCAGTGCATGTGGTAAAAGGGAAACCTGATAAGTTGGAACCAAAATCAGAAGTGTGTTTGCTTGTAGGTTATCCAAAAGAAACTAGGGGTTATTTATTCTATAGTCATAAGGATAACAAAGTTTTTGTTAGTACAAATGCTAAATTCTTGGAAAATGACTATATGAATAATTTTACTCCTAAAAGTAAAGTTGTATTGGCTGAAATGAATGAACCAGTAATAGAACAACCAATGCATGAAACTAGGGATAATGTGGATGTATTAGATACAACACAAGACATTACTCATGAGATGACTAGTACATAGGTGCCTTGTCGTAGTGGGAGAATTGTTCGGCCTCCTATAAGATTTATAGGTTTGGGAGAAACTTATGAAGCTATCCCAGAAGAGGCTGAATCGGATCCCTACACTTATGAAGAGGCAATGAATGATATAGATGCACATCATTGGATCGAAGCTATGAAATCTGAATTAGATTCCATGTATTCCAATCAAGTTTGGGATCTTGTAAAGGTGCCTAATGGCATTAAACCTGTTGGTTGCAAATGGGTTTACAAGAGGAAGAGAGGGGTAGATGGAAAGGTTGAAACCTTTAAAGCAAGGCTAGTGGCGAAAAGGTATACACAAAAAGAAGGTATTGACTATGATGAAACTTTTTCACCAGTAGCCATGCTTATATCTATCAGAATTCTCGTATCCATTGTTGCTCATTATGATTATGAGATTTGGCAAATGAATGTCAAGACTGCATTTCTAAATGGCAATCTTGAAGAAGAAATTTATATAATCCAACCAGAAGGTTTCATAGCAAAGAACTAAGAGGATATGGTATGCAAGTTGAAAAGGTCCATTTATGGACTTAAGCAAGCATCTAGGTCATGGAACATCAGATTTGATCAAGCAATCAAGTCATTTGGTTTTGAAAAAAATCTTGATGAACCATGTGTGTACAAAAGACATCGAGATAAAGTAGTAATGTTCCTAATGCTTTATGTTGATGATATTCTACTCATTAGGAATGATGTAGGGGTAATGTCATCAGTAAAGGTTTGATTGTCAAGCCAATTTGATATGAAGGACTTAGATGAGGCTAACTTTATTCTAGGGATCAAGCTTTGGCGAGATCGCAAGAATAAGATGTTAGGCTTATCACAAGTTGGATATATAGATAAGGTTCTAGAATGATTTAGCATGCAAAACTCCAAGAAAGGATTACTTCCTTTCAGACATGGAGTTCCTCTGTCTGGTGACCAAAGGCCTAAGACTCAAGAGGAAGAAAATATGATGAGACAAGTTCCTTATGCTTCTGCAGTAGGAAGTCTCATGTATGCCATGCTTTGTACTAGACCAGATATCTGTTATTCAGTTGGCATGGTTAGCCGATATCAATCAAATCTAGGACCAAAACATTGGCAAGCTGTAAAGCATATTCTCAAGTATCTTCAGAGAACGAAAGATTACATGCTTGTTTACCGGTGTGAGGATTTGATTCCCATTGGCTATACAGATTCAGACTTTCAATCGGATTTAGATTTTAGAAAATCCACTTCAGGATGTGTTTTCACCTTGGGAGGTGGAGCCATAACTTGGAGGAGTGTTAAGCAATCTTGCATTGCGGACTCCACCATGGAAGCTGAGTACGTTGCTACTTGTGAAGCAGCAAAGGAAGCTGTTTGGCTCAAGAAATTCCTTTCTGATCTTGGTGTAGTGAAAATGGAGCAAGTTCCTATTACATTGTTTTGCGACAATAGTGCAGCGGTTGCACAATCCAAAGATCCAAGGAATCATAAGAAAGGAAAGCACATTGAGAGAAAGTACTACATCATTCGAGACATTGTTACTCATGGAGATGTAGAGGTGGCAAAGATTGAAAGTGCAAATAATCTAGCAAATCCCTTTACCAAAGTCTTGCCTCAAAGGACTTTCGAGTCACATTTGGAAGGAATGGGAGTTAAATTAGTGCATAATAGTCTTTAGGGCAAGTGGGAGATTGTTAGGATTAGTGCCCTAAAATCCTATTGTATGATGCTATGTACGTTATTATATATGACATTATGTATGACTTAATGTTGTGATTAATAAAGTTGTTTTATTATTATCTAAAATAATGGTAACATGAATATTCGGACATTATCATATAGTCCATGAGATGCATAGTATGTGATTTATATGAAAAGTCACAGAAGATATAAATCACAAGTTCTTTGTACACTCATAATTTTAGTTCGTAGTCAGTAATGAAATTGGGCATTTCATCTGCGAAGACTATAATATATCAACTAAGATGATTTATCTTGATCATGGAAGTGGAGACTTCTAGTTGATATGTTGATATGTTTTAAGAGTTAGGACATATTGAGCTGGACTGCTGTGAGATTTATTATTCTCCTAACGACTGTCAAATGAATAATAAATCTCACGACTTCTATTTATATGAACTCTTAATCCCGAGAGAATAATGGACTTGATCATAGAGTGTAAGTTGCTTTGATATATCAGGAGTGAGATCTAAAGTAATGGTCAAAATCTCACTATGTTGGGTAGCTACATTTGGTGTTGATGGAACATATATTCTTAAGATAGAATTCATAATCTCTTAACAGAGATATAAAATATTCCCTTGAGATAAGTTTAATGGGTTCAGTTATTCAGAGAGTTTAGGCCTAACCACTTTGGTAAGAAATTACTAAAGTATATATTTATGAAATTAGATTTCATAATAAATATATGATGAATAACTTTAAAGAATTAAACTGGGTACTCAAGGATTAAGATGTAGTAATCTATAAAGTGGCAGTCTTCATTCATGACTTTGTAATACTACAAATATTTTATGAAGGGGTTGCATGTATAATAAAGTCTTGGGATATAATGTATTAATAAGGCTTAGAGTGCAATTATATTTATATAGTGGTATTAAATATAATTAATGGTAACTTTGGACTTGTTAAGAGTTGACAGAAAAGTCCAAAGCCCATTGGAGCTAGTGTCTTATTGGTCCTTTTTGGTCCCATTCCAAGCCACATACTAAAGCTCAATTGGAAAGGCCCAATAGGCCAGCCCAATTAGATAATCAGTTAAATATAAAGGGAGAAACATACAAAATTTTTTATTAGAAAAAAGAGAGACATCATTGTGAAATAGTGTGTATGTGTGAGTGAAGCCACTCGATTATTCTCCCTTGCAAACTGATTGAGAGACCACATTTCTTGGGCGTAAAGTGGAATTGGAGTGAAGATTAAAAGTGTTCCCAAGTACTTCTAATATTTTGTTTTGAATTTCACCGCACCAAGGTACGCTATCTTGTTCTTAAATTTTGAAACTTACATTGTGCATGTTATCAATCTTGAATGAAATAGATCCATATTTGTTGCTTTTGCTGTGTGTTTTGTATGAGATACAAAACCAGATTTCCAACATCAAGTACATGGGGTAGACTAGACTTGGAGAGTCTTTTGTTATTCGTGTACTCCAACTTATTCTCTAGTGGATCAATTTACCACTTGGAGGGCGGTGGAGAGGTTTTTTGCAGTGTTCTTCGGTTTCCTCTTCGATAACACATTGCGGTGTTGTCTTGTGTTTGCATCATTCTTCCTTACTCTTTTAGCTTTCATTTTTTTGTTGATATTTGTTGAATATGACTTAGAGTAGTTATATTGTTTGTTCGCTCGCATTTACTCTATTCCACACTTAGTTTAAGTTAGAGTAAAATCAACTAAGTCGTAATTTTTAATTTGGAGGTCTAAACAACTCTTGTGTTTTCACACACATTCGAGCTTTCAGTAACTAAGTGCTTCCTGATCTTCATTGTTTATGAAATGAAGAACTTTGCAGCCAACAACAATTATTTATGTTGCTAGAGTTAGTTATGTACTGGGATCTGTGTAAAGGAGTTAGTCACAGATTGGAGATTTGTGCAACAAAGGAAAGAAGTTTGCCACAAGATCAAGTCCAATTGGGTATTGGAACAAAATTTCAACTGTAGGTTGATATTTTGGGATAGGCTAGGGTAGTGATAAGATTCCTCATACTTGTAACCGCTTGATTATTGATTAATGGATTCTTGTGAGCAATGACCGTAAATTCATCCGGTGGGGTTTTTTCCTTGCGAGAAGTTTTTCCCATTTGTTAACAAATTACTGTATTAATTTATTTTCCGTGGCATATTAGTTATTTGGTGATTTGTTGGTGCCTCCATGATTTGAATGTAATTTGACCTAATTAATCAACTTGGGTAATTGAATTAATTAAACAGGGTCAATCTATTTTAACCCAACAATTATTAACCACAAATTGATATTTTGGTTTGGGCCGTTGTTTTATAGTAAAAGCGTGTTGTACTGTCACTAAAGAGAATTTGAAGTTCATAAACATTGTCTAACATTAAAAGCAAATCAAAAACTATGATGTTAAGTTGTAGGAACTCAATTAGCACAGTTATGACATATCATATGGAATTACTTCTTCTTTTCTAGGAGCTGCCTATGTTGCTGTCAGAAGTATGCTTGGAGGCCTTTTTCTTTAAGATCTTTTTGCACATTCTGGAAAATAATGGAAAAAAAAAAAAAAAAAAACACTTTCAGATTGATTGTTTATTTTGCATAAATATTTAAAACTTTAATAAGAGTAAATATAAATAAAGACACATTATGAGAAAGAAAGGTTATGATGAAGCAAATAATATAAAATTAGTAATGAGTTTTTGTTTTCTTACTGATTTTGTAGTTTCAAAGATATCATCTATTATGTTGTCGTTAGTTATAACCTTTAACCCGGCAAGCAATTTAATATTTGAACCATTGATAGGATCATTTGCAATAGTTTGATTATTGCTGACCGGTGTTTCTAAATATTTAGGGTGTGTTTGGATAGAACTTATTTTGCTGAAACTGAAAACTGAAAACTGAAAACACTGTAGCAAAATAATTTTTAAATGTGTGAATAGTGCTGTGGGACCCATTTTTAATGAAAAAATTGATAAAAAATGAAATTTGTGGGTCCATGAACAGTGCATTCGTGCACTGTTCATAGCTGACCAGTCAAAAGTTGCGGCTACTGTTGCATGAACAGTAGCCGCTTGTGGGAAAAACGCTTTAAAAAAAAAAAAAAAAAAAAAAAGGAAAACGCAGAAACGCAAAACGCAGAAACGCAACGCTATCCAAACCAGGCCTTAATATAAATGCTATTAGCAACATATTTGTAGTGTTTGTTAGACTTAGATTTAAAGGCACTTGTGATGGTGTAAACTTACATCCCTCTTTGAAATTGTAATCATCAACTTTTATTTGGAATGTATAAGATTTTCCAATCAAGTTCTGAATTTCTTAAGGTACTTATTTGGTTTCAGATTCTGCACAATGTGATGCAAAATTTAAAGTTTGTTAGTATTATAAAAACGTTAGGCATAAGTATAAAATTGGAAATGGTTAAGAACTTAGATTATATATTTTACAAGAAATTTTTAGAGTGAATTATTATTTTCTGCTTCTTTATAAGTCCCAATTGATCTTTCACTTGTATTTGTATTCTATAACTGAATAAAATAATGAAAGAAATTAGAAATTGTAATAAGCTTATTTTTACAGATATAATTAAAGCAACTATGATTTTGTTTTCCTATGCAATCATTTTCATAGTTCTATAATATATGTAATGAACAATTTCTACTTCTTAAGGTAATAAACCAATTAGTGAGATATATACTCTCTAAAAAAAGTGGAGGGGCTGATGTGGAGGTTGGCTAATGTACAAATAATCTATTTATGCATCAAAGTAGTGACTAAGTTGAAGGAAGAGAAAGATTACATGTTACCATAAACTATCACTTCCAAAGCATCTTTAAAATGAAACTACAGTTCAAAATAATTCTATCAATTACCTGTGTCCTAAATTCTAAGTTTCAATCTTTTTCCACCAATTGTGAGTAGCTTAATCTTAAAATTCATCTCACATATTATTCAAAACACTTTTTTTAGATCAATAAAATAAAAAATGAGGGGAAATTTTAGAAAAGCAAATTACTTATTTCATATATCACCTTGCTTCTCTTTCTACTCGTACTCTTGACTTATCTTCTTCTTCTCTACCTCCACCAATTGCAATTTGTCTATATTAAATTCCTAACCAATATAGAAAAAATTTCTAAAAATTAAAAAGTTAAATGGAAAAAGTCAAAGGGAAAATGAGACTCTATTTTATGTGACAAATATATACAGATGAATTTCAAAACAATGTGTCTTGTGCGATATAGAAGAAAAAAGGCACGCAAATAGGCCAATTACATTTTCCACCCCAAAAATAAAATAAAAAGCAAAATCAAAATCAAATTCAGCTATCCCTAAAAAATAAAAATTAAAACAAATACTTTAAACTCCAAGCAACCATATCAATTCTTGCTATGTTTGTAGAAGAAGGAAAAAAGAAAAATACTTGAGTCTTACATTTACTTTTCTTCCAAATTTGAAATAACCCAAATGGATTAAGCTAAGATATATAAGAATCTTGTTTCTCAACCCCCAAAATAATTATAAAAAAGAAAAAAGGAAAAATTGGAAGAGAAAAATAGTTTTTGTTTTCTGAACTTTTGTGCTTATGGAAGTTACAGACAATGATAAGGTGCAACCACAAATGGAGTCAGCCTACTCAAATTCGAAGACTACATGATCACAATCACTTTCAAATAGAAGAGATAAGATAGAAAGATGCTAAAGCAAAAGCTTTATTCTAGAAGTTTTATTTATGTTGATCTTGTAGTTTAAATTTAAAAATCTATATTGTAGTTATACAAATATGTAAATCAAATCCAGCGTATAATATCTATGCAGAAACCTTAACCATTGTTTTGGTAACGTAGAATATTACCTCATATTTGTTCTCTCACAATGGCTTAATGCTTGTCATGTTGCTTTATCTCTCAAGCTCTATTTTACGTCTGGCCTCCTGGACAGCTTCTACATCTGCTTGCCTTCGTGCTTCCACTCCCCTAAAACTAAAATCAGAATTAAGAAGCAATTGACCAAAAATTCAGTTCATGCCTTTCTTTGAATAGTTTGAGGGGAGTTGAGAAACCAAGGAAAAAGTTGATCTGAAAAAAACAAAAATAGATAATGGAAAATCCTTAAGAGGGAGAGAAAGTGAGAGAGAGGTTGAAGGCAGCTGTGAAAGAGGAGATCGTTGGAAGCTTTGACAATCTACGTTTTCCATGCTCAGTGGTAGAGCCAGGAATTTATATTTGAGGGCCATATATGAAAGTTCAAAAACGTGTATAAACACCTTTGAATGTTTAGACCCCCAAATTACAACTTAACCAATTCAAGCTTTATGTCAAACAACTAGTGTGCGGAAAATGAACATAAGCTATAATATGGAATTGGTAAAAACTATCTAAACCAATTATAAATCACATCCACAGCAGAAAATAAAAGGCAAAGATAAAGGGAAGAGAGATTCAAACACAAGGACAACACACGATGTGTTATCGAAGAGGAAACCGAAGCCCTCGGTGTAAAACCTCTCCGCCGCCCTCCAAGCGGTCAATAATCCACTAGAAAATGTAGTTGGGATACATGAACAGCAATAGACCCTCCAAGCCTAATCTACCTGATGTACCTAAGCCCTCCAAGCTTCTTGCTCCAACGAGGTTGCGCCGAACCTTTTTCTTTTCTAGCTTACCGGATTTCGCTACTAGACCGTAGCATCCGCCATCCTTAGCATCTTCCAATGCTTCCCAAAGCTCCAAAGACACTCAACACTCTGAATGGGTGTGGGTAGTGTTTGGATAGAAATCTCCTCTCAATAGGTATGACAATGAGAGAGGGAATGAGAAGAGACTACAAAGATTTCTCTCTAAGAATGAGTAGCTCTCTCTAATTGGGTGGGTGTTTTGAAGAAACCTCTCTTAGGGTTTTTCTTTCTGAATAGCCACACATATCTTGTGGGAATGAGGGGTATTTATACTGGTGTGAGAATGGAATACGAAGAGTCAGTTTTTCCAAAAACAGGGCTGGCTGGCGACTTGACCTCGCGACTTGACTGAGTCGCGAGTTCAAGTCGCGAGCTAACTTAATGGCCAGTCTGGATTTTTGTCGTGTAGTGCTCTAGGTGGCGTGACTGTTCAGCTCCCCTGCATGCTCTGCACGTGAGCAACTTTTGGCGGCTTGCAAGCCGCGAGCCACCCGCGAGTCCTAGCCGCGAGTCTCTGCTTCACTGCACTGTCTTGAGCATTTCTTCACACTCTCTCACACACTACCCTTACATGATTCCCACCTAAATACAAGGTTTCTAAGTGCTATATTACAAGCAAATTTGTCATGGAATAAAGCCAACACATGGTTGATTAAATTCAACCTTACAATCTCCCTCTTTGGCTATTCCATGACAAAACACCCTAAAACAGACTCTAGACTTAAACGTGAGTTTGGGAACAATGGCAAAACTCACTCACACCTAAATCTAGAAACTGTGCAGCTCTTGAATCATATGAACATGAATCTCCTGAAACACAACAATACACCATGATCATTGTAAGCAGAAAATTATAAATGCATATGAAACAGGCAATATGTGATCAAGCAAAGATGGAGTTAAGAAACAAACCATGGCTTGATCAACCAAGTGAACACCACAAGGTAGTGATCACAGTGCTCATTCACACTTGGAATGAACACAAGGACATACAAGTTAACAAGCACAAGGCAAGACACTTGTATGCTCAACACTCAACCAATG
This sequence comes from Quercus robur, assembly GCF_932294415.1. Taxonomy (NCBI): domain Eukaryota; kingdom Viridiplantae; phylum Streptophyta; class Magnoliopsida; order Fagales; family Fagaceae; genus Quercus; species Quercus robur. The sequence continues at coordinate 40,553,945 of NC_065544.1, read as the reverse complement.
CATAACACACAAGGCATATGCATCTAGGAACAATCCTACAAGGGCACAAGAGTGACAGTACTTAACCATAAAATGCATGACATTTGGATAGACGTACTAATTTAACAAAATCATAGAGGCTGCATAATGCATGGTACAAACCATAAAGCCTACAAGTAAAAGAACATAAACCCTAAAAGCTTACAAAAGCAACATGGGTACAAACCACATTATATTGAATAAAAACTTAAATAATATAAACTAAAAGTGCATAAAGTTTCTCCCCTTCAAAGTGATGAGAAGCTGTGATGCACTTGGAACATATATACTTGTAACCTGAAACACTTGCACAAAACACATTAGACCCTCAAGGTAAAGCAAGTAATAAAAGGACAAGTATAATGTAACAAGCAAATTACGATCAAGTAAACATGATGTGAAACATGTGAGCAACTTGATCATACACCAAAACAGTCATATAGAAATGACTACAATGATCACATAGCAAAGTAAATGATCATTCGAACATGCATTCAAAGAAGCACAATAGCATAGGGATATATGCATGTCCAAAACACAAACACGATGCAATACAAGACAACAAACACAATAAAGTTTTATTGTTAACACAAAGTCTTCTCCCCCTTGGTATATGCATCTCCCCTATGGAATATCTCTCCCCCTACAAATGTGCATGAGAAATAGAATTTCTCCCCTTAAGGATGTGCACAAGAGTCATATAGAAATGACAAAATACTCCGAAACATACTCTAGAGTATACTCTCCCCCTTTTTGTCAGGAATAGACAAAGGGTCAAGAAGAAACGAGGGCAAGAGATGAAGGTATGAACAATGCTAATGATGCATGAGGGGTGCAAGATGAATGAGAAAATGAAGCTCAAACCTAAGACAAAGTAACATGCTACAGAGCATAAGGTAGACATGACAAGCTAGGATGAAGACGCAAGGTCAAGACCAATGCATGACAAGGGTAGCAAAGGTGTGTGCAAGAGGTGGCTAAGTGCAATGCATGACCAATGCATGAAAAATGCACATGTGGGTCAAGGTGTGTTAAATACACAACCAATGAACCAAACATGTTCCTAATGAGGAAACATGAGAAACCCCAAAGTTTGGTACTCATCGGAGTCCAAACAAGCGAGAAAATGCCTAAGAGACATTTTATCAAACACCTAGCATGCACACTATGAACAATAATGTGAAACAATGCATGAACATCATGAAATCCACCCTTAATACATGATCTTTCTGCCACAAGAGGCCAACATCCAATGCATATCAACAAAAGAAACCAATCCCATGAAGAAAATTGACAAAAAATAAGTTTTCCCAACCCCTATGATGAAAATCCCAACCAAGAGCACAAAACTCTCCAAAACATAATCTAAGGATCAAAATCAATGAAAAGAGTTTATAATTACCTTAGAGATGTTAATGGATTGAAAAACCATTCAAATTGGTTGGGTTTTGATGTAAAAATATTGAAAGAGGGGTTTTAGAGAGGATGAGAGAGGTTTAAAACAAGTTTCCCACAAAAAAGCTCTTTAAAAAGCTGATTCTGGGCGACTCGCGACTGGCGAGTCGCGAGCCAAGTCGCGAGTGAGTCGCGAAACCTCTCTGTATGAACTCGCGGCTTAGGCTCGCGGCTTGCAAGTCGCCAAACCGAGTAGCCAAAACTGGCAGCTTGCTGGCAGCTCACGCAAGTAGCCAAAATGAGTGGCCAAAAAATCTGACACTTGTTTTTCAAACCAGAACATGTTTAAACATTGAAAAACAAAGTAAGCACTAAACATAAACACAAAAAGTGATAAAAATCACTTCCAAAAACATATAAAATGATCAAAAATATTTTTGGATTGAACCATATATGATTGAGCACACACACATCACATTTAGACAAGTACAATCTAACAAATGAATGAGACATTCATTGAACATTAGGCATGTGTGTTGTGTGTGTGTATCAAATGTGGAATAGTCCTTAGTCTAGAGTGAAGTTTCAATGATCAATTCAATCAAGTCATACACAACTAGTGCTAAGTCAAGTGGTCTATCTCAATTATAGAAATGAACATATATGACCTCCCACAAGAAAATGATTACATATGATGAAGCTTTTCATTTGGCTTCTGAAAGTTCAAAAACGTGTACAAAAACACTTTTGAACGTTTAGACCCCCAAAAACCAACTTAACCAACACAAGCAATATGTCAAACAACTAGTGTGCAGAAACTTAACATATGCTATAATATGAAATTGGTTAAACAACTATCTAAGCCATAACAAAATAAAACCACAGCAGATAATGTAAAGGCAGAGATAGAGAGGAAGGAAGATGCAAACACAAAGATAACACCCGATGTGTTATCGAAGAGGAAACCGAAGACCTCAGCGAAAAACCTCTCCGCCGCCCTCCAAGCGGTAATCAATCCACTAGAAAATACAGTTGGGATACAAGGACAGCAATAGACCCTCCAAGCCTAATCTACCCAGTGCACCTAAGCCCTCCAAGCTTCTTGCTTCAACGAGGTTGCGCCGAACCTTTTTCTTTTCTAGCTTCCCGGATTCCGCTACTAGACCATAGCATCAACCAATGAAGATTGGCTCCTTCCTAACTGCTTCCCAGAACTCCAAACGACTGTCTCACAGAGATGATAATGGTGAGAACCAGGTTTGGTATAATGCCTCTCAAGGTTTTGACAATGGAGAGGAAGAGAGTAAGGGAATTTGAAGAGACTCTAAGGTATAGATTGTGTGTGAAACTATCTTGTTTTTCTTTAGGGTTTCTCTCTCAAAATTCTCTCTGGAAGCTCTCTTTCAATCGTGGGTTAAAGGGGTATTTATACTGGAGTGGAGAGGAATGTGAAACGTCAGGTTTTTCCAAAACAGGGGTGGCTCGCGGCTTGACCTCGCGGCTTGACCAAGTCGAGAGATTCAGTCGCGAGTTAACCGTATGGCCAGTTGTCCTGTTTTGTCCTGTAGTGCTCCAGCTAGCATGACTGTTCATCTTCCAGCATGCTTGGCACGTGTGCAGCTTCTGGCGGCTTATAGCCGCGAGTCCACCCGCGAGTCCCAGCCGCGACACTCTGTTTTCTTGCACACTCTTGAGCAAACTTCACTCTATCTCACTCACTACCCTTACAACAAACCCACCTAAATACAGGGTTACTAAATGCTGAATTACAAGCAAATTTGGCACGGAATAAAGCCAATTAGATGGTTGAATAAATTCAACCTTACAATCTCCCCCTTTGGCTATTCCGTGACAAAACCCTAAAACAGACTCTAGACTTAACATGTGAGTTGGGAACAGTTGAACAAAACTCACTCACACCTAACTCTAGAAGCTGTGAAGCACTTGAATCATATGAACATAATACTCCTGAAACACAACAATACACCATGATCATTGTAAGCAGAAAATTATAAATGCATATGAAACAGGCAAAATGTGATCAAGCAAAGATGGAGTTAATAAACAAACCATGACTTGATCAACCAAGTGAACACCACAAGGAAGTGATCACAGTGCTCATTCACACTTGGAATGAACACAAGGACATACAAGTTAACAAGCACAACAAGACACTTGTATGCTCAACACTCAACCAATGCATAGCACACAAGGCATATGCATCTAGGAACAATCCTACAAGGGCACAAGAGTGACAGTACATAAACCAAAATGCAGAACATTTAGATTAAAGTACTGATTTCAACAAAGTATAAAGGCTGCACTTAAGCAAGGTACATACCATAAAGCCTACAAACTATGCATAAACCATAAACCCTAAAAGCTTACAAAAGCATATGGGTACAAACAAAAACATCCTGAATAACATCATCAACATATATTAAAGTTTAAACCAAGAGTATATGAAATGAGTTAGAAACAGCTATACACCAAAACACAGTGTATCAAAACCATAGAAACACTAAAAGTACTCAAATCATAAACATATATAAACACAGTTTCTGTTTTTAGCAACTCCCCCTCAACTAATTACTCCCCCTTAAGAGCTGCTTTTCTGCTTCTCAATCATCAATGAACTTCTCCCCCTTTTTGACAGGAATGGCCAAAGGGTCACTGGTCATGCTGAGTTGTGAATCTGTCAAGTGTAGCAGCCAAGACATCAATCTGGTCTTGCATGGCTCTCATCCTGTCAGAGTGCTCAGTTTGGACTGCCCTGATCCCATCAACCCTTTCCAGAATGATCTGGAAAGCATCTGGAGGTGTGTCTGCAGAAGTTGAAGCTCTGTGTCTTTTGCCACTTCTCCTAGGTGTTGAAGTTGATGCAAGCCCTGCTGCCTCTGCTTCAGTCTCCATTGGGGCAGCCTCTCCTTCATCACCTTCATCTTCTTCTCCTGGAAGCCTAACACTTATCCTTTTGCAGGTAAGCTTGTTGATTGCAGAGGGTGTAGACATGGGACTGATGTCTTGAGGGATTGGAACACCATTACTCCTAAAAATCCTCATAAGCAAACTTGGAAAAATCAATTTAGGCCTAGAGGTTGTTCTAGTCTCATCCACAATGGTGTCATAAATGTGGGAACTTATGTCTATGAAGTTCTTTTCTTTGAGATCCATCAGAAAGACTGCTCTAGCACAGTTGATTGTAGTCAATTTCTTAATGGGATAGAGGTTAAACATCATAATTATTGTAAGGCACCTCATGTCCACTGGAAAGGCAGTGGTGTTCAAACATTTCCCTTCTCTCTGCCCACCTATCCTTTGTTGAATTGTTTCAATAGACACACTCCTATCCTTGTAATTGATAAATTCTTCATCATCTAATCCTTCAAGCCCTAATGCTTCATCTATGACATGAGCATCCAAGACAAACTCTTTACCCCTCACCCAGCAACTCAATTCATTATCCTTTATCACAGCATTTGAGTAAAATTCCCTAATTAAGGGTTCACACACAACAGGGAAACCACCCAGAAGCTTTTCCCATCCTCTTCCTTCAAAACAGCTGGGAATAAATGTTTGCCTTAAGTCCTCCAAATCTACAAATCTCTCTTGAATGATTCCTGCATTCAAGAAATTATCCTTGTATCTCTCAAAGTGGTGAACTGATCTAAACAGTCTAGAATCCATCTTTAATCTTTTGTCAGCCTTCTTTGTAGTAGATTTCTTCTTTTGAGGTGAGGGAGTCATCTGTGAACAATCAGAAAAGGCCACAACAACATAGAGCAATATATGTGCAGAACCAGTCAGTACCATGTAATTAACAAAGAGATATCCACCATACAAATGAACTTTAAAAACTTAAATAACAAGCTACTTAGTTCAAACATATGGATAAACCAAGCCTAGGATAGGAAACACATGAACAACATGGTGAAACTATCCTAATGGCAGATAAATGACATTGAGACAGATAATGGAAAAATGATATGACACACAAACAGTATAATGAGCCTAACAGAAGCTTCCCACAGATTAACACACTAGAACATGCAAATCTAGCACAGTAAAACTCACAGCCTCAAAAAGAACCAATAGAAACAACTCAACAGCTCAAAGTTCAGATTGAAATAAAAGAAACACTTAGCTAAGCACAAGATGAAGAGCAATAAGAGTATGACTATCATTAACACAAACTATAGCAACAGCATCCACAAGCTAAGCAAGAACAAGGAGCAGAAACCGAAACAAAAACCCATTTCAAAAACACAATCATATGCGAAAAATCAAAGGGTAAAAGCACAAAATCAAGTAGAAAAGAGTGTAAAACAGAAAACCCATACCTGTAACTTGATGATTTTGAGCTACAAGAGTGCAACACTAGAGATTGGAAAAGGGAGCACGGAGTGTTTGGGAGGGAGAGAGTTTAGAGAGAAGATGAACAGTCACAAAAATTCGAGGGAAAAACTGAAAAAGTTCAAAAACTGCTCCTGTTTCTGCAAAACACGCGATTTTCGCGACTGGATTAAGTCGCCACACAGTCGCCAGCTCAAGCCGCCAAAGCACTCAAGAACAAAATTTTGAAAAATTTTTCTAAGTGATTTTCGCGATTGGAAGGTCTACCCGCGAGTGAGTCGCGAGCTGAGCCGCGAAAATCTCTGAGTGATCCTCGCGACTGGACCTTCCACTCGCGAACAAGTCGCCAAAAATGACCAGCGAAGATGCGACTGAGACTCGCGACTTGACATACCCGCGACTGAGCCGCCAAAACAGGGCAAAACTGTATTTTTGAAATTTTCAGATTTTTCAAACAAAATACTTTCCAAAAACACCTAAAACACTCAAAAATCTTTTTGTGCTTGAATTAACAAAGATTGAGCATGTGAAAACAAATTTTATCAAGTACAATCACACAAATGAATATGGCATTTACTGAACATAAACTTGTGTGTTGTGTGTGGATATCAACAATGAGATAGTCTTTTGTCTAATGTGAAGCTTCAATGATCAATTCAACCAAGGCATACACAATTAGCACTAGATCATGTGACCCATCTCAATTATAGAAATATGTATATATGACCTCCCACACAACTTGATAACATAACTTGGAGCTTTTCATTTGACTCCACTTTCAATCATGACATTTGATATTTTTGATCTTTTTGAGGCAATCATCTCTCATTGTGAGAGAGATATATAACATTTCTCTTTGAAGAACAGGCCTTTGGCCTTTTTGAATGAACATTCACTTTTAATATAAGGTCGCTTACCCTTTTTCCTAGTCAAATACTAGAATGTGCGACAGGCTTTTGCAGCTCAATATCTCTTTTCATTTGGAGATTTACATTTGGTGAGCTCTTTTTTAGCAAAACAAAAAATAAAAAGTGGGAAGATATATAGACACAAGTCTATGCATGTCTCAAGATCAACATAACCATTCACTAATCATTCATGACAAGTTTGAAGATCTATTTACAACAATCACATAGATTTCAAGATTTTTCCCACAGAGATATGAGTGCATGAAAACAAGCAATGCTCGAAAATGCACAAAGGTACAAGGCAAAATAAGTTTTGAGACAAAACCCAACGAAGTCAATCAAGCTTTTTGATTTTCTAATTTTTTTAATGTGATTTTTGGATTTTTGACACAAGAAACAAAAAGAATGATCAAGAAATATTCACAAGAAGATAAGCAAACAACCAAAATCAAAAACAACAAGCATACCAGACAAACATAGTCACAAATCATAGGAAGTATTAATGCATGGACATGTTGTAATGCTTATGCATGAGTACCCCTTTTCACCCACATGTCACTTGCGTTTGGGGTGATTTCCTTAAAGGATTGGGTACGGGAGTTAGGGCTTTCAAACCTTCGTGAGAAGCTTTCCAAGCAGTTGGTGAATGCACCAATCATCTTCATCACGTTCATCATTCCGGGATCTCCATTTTGCTCTCTAGATTGATCACCTGCCCAAGTTCTCCTATCAATTCTGGGTCCTCCTGACCTTTCAGGAGTTGCACTGTTCTTTGCTCTCAGCTTTTGGCAATTTGGTCGAGTGTGCCCTTGAAGTCCGCAATAATGGCACACATACGTTCCTCTAGGACCTCTTTGTGGTCGTGGACGTGACTTGGCACGAGATTCAGACCTTCCCACAGACTGATTACGATGATTCAGCATCCGTTGGTCCATCACATTCTTCTTCTCCTCCACCTCGAGCTTCACACCAGTAAGGTCAGCTACAACTGGATCTTTGGCCTTTACAAACTTCACTTCTTTAGTGACATTTCCAGATGAACTACTTCCTCCGGTATATCCCAGTTCGGATTTGTCTGAAAAGCTCTTTTGAGAAGATATAACATCATCTAGCTTCTTGGTGGTGACCTTCTCTATTTTAGCATTTGCTTGCACAACCTCATTCTCAAGAAATCTCACTTTAGTGTAAGCTTCGGACAACTCACCATTTAGTGTTTCTATCTCACATTTGGCCTCCCTATATCGAATTAGGAGACTTTTGTAGTCCTCCTCAGCCTTCTTCATTTTTCTCACAGCAGCCTTGGCCACCCTTGTGTATTCACCCGACTTCTCCAAGAGTGAGTTATAATTCTCTTGAAGATTTGCTGTGCTTTCTTCTTCTTCAGCTTCTGATTCTTCAACAATTCCTAGTGATTCATCATCACTACGTTCTCCAAGGTCTTGTACAAGCATATTCAACTCATCCGAAGACTCAACATGAGCAATAGTCATGAAAGCTGAATAGTTCCCTTCTCCATCACAACTCTCTTCAGATTCAGAGTCAGACGAGTCTGAGTCACTCAAGGTCGTGGCATACACCTTGCCTTTCGATTTCAAATAATTAGGACATTCCTTCTTAAAGTGTCCATGCCCGTTACATTCAAAACAAGTGACACCTTGTGTGGATTGGGATTCTTTTCCATCTTTCTTTTTGAAATCCCTCTTCTCCCTTCCAGAATTTTGGAATTTTCTCTTATCATCAAATTTGCCATTATTTTTGAATTTCAAAAACTTTCTGAAATTTTTAACAAGATAGGCTACATCTTTGTCAACCACATCTTCTCCCGATGAGTCTTGATTTTCCACCTTCTCATTAATGGTCTTTAGAGCAAGGGATTTACTCTTCCGTTGATTGGGCAGCGACATCTCATAAGTCTGCAGAGAACCAACCAACTCCTGTACTTTGATGTCGTCAAGATCCTTGCTCTCTTCAATGGCTGTCACTTTAGCACGAAAACTTTCCGGCAATGATCGAAGGATCTTCCTTACAATCTTTGAGTCTTCCGTTTTCTCCCCCAAGTTAAACTTACTGACAACCACCTCATTTAGTTTACCATAGAAAGAGTCAAAAGACTCATCCTCACTCATTTTGAGCTCCTCAAACCGAGTGGTCAGCATTTGTAACTTGGTGTCTTTCACTTTCTTCGTGCCTTCATAAGTTGTTTCCAGAATTTCCCATGCTTCTTTGGCAATGGTAATATGAGAAATCCTGTGAAATTCATCTGGAGACACACCACAGAAAATATCATTGAGTGCTTTACTGTTAGCATTAGATGCAGCAAGTGTTGCCTTATCCCATGTGGATTTGGCTGCCTCAGGTTTGGTCCAACCAATCTCAACAGCATCCCAAACGGATTCATCAATAGAACACAGAAAAGCTCTCATACGAACCTTCCAAAAAGCATAATTACTACCATCAAAATATGGAGGTGCATTAAGGGATTGAGACCTATCCATCTCAAAAGGGAGTCAAGGATCACACAATGGTAATGAAACCAACAGCAGTGTACCTGCTCTGATACCAATTGAAAGTTCAAAAACGTGTACAAAAACACTTTTGAACGTTTAGACCCCCAAAAACCAACTTAACCAACACAAGCAATATGTCAAACAACTAGTGTGCGGAAACTTAACATATGCTATAATATGAAATTGGTTAAACAACTATCTAAGCCATAACAAAATAAAACCACAGCAGATAATGTAAAGGCAGAGATAGAGAGGAAGGAAGATGCAAACACAAAGATAACACCCGATGTGTTATCGAAGAGGAAACCGAAGACCTCGGCGAAAAACCTCTCCGCCGCCCTCCAAGCGGTAATCAATCCCCTAGAAAATACAGTTGGGATACAAGGACAGCAATAGACCCTCCAAGCCTAATCTACCCAGTGCACCTAAGCCCTCCAAGCTTCTTGCTCCAACGAGGTTGCGCCGAACCTTTTTCTTTTCTAGCTTCCCGGATTCCGCTACTAGACCATAGCATCAACCAATGAAGATTGGCTCCTTCCTAACTGCTTCCTAGAACTCCAAATGACTGTCTCACAGAGATGATAATGGTGAGAACCAGGTTTGGTATAATGCCTCTCAAGGTTTTGACAATGGAGAGGAAGAGAGTAAGGGAATTTGAAGAGACTCTAAGGTATAGATTGTGTGTGAAACTATCTTGTTTTTCTTTAGGGTTTCTCTCTCAAAATTCTCTCTGGAAGCTCTCTTTCAATCGTGGGTTAAAGGGGTATTTATACTGGAGTGGAGAGGAATGTGAAACGTCAGGTTTTTCCAAAACAGGGGTGGCTCGCGGCTTGACCTCGCGGCTTGACCAAGTCGCGAGATCCAGTCGCGAGTTAACCGTATGGCCAGTTGTCCTGTTTTGTCCTGTAGTGCTCCAGCTAGCATGACTGTTCATTTTCCAGCATGCTTGGCACGTGTGCAGCTTCTGGCGGCTTGCAGTCGCGAGTCCACCCGCGAGTCCCAGCCGCTACACTCTGTTTTCTTGCACACTCTTGAGCAAACTTCACTCTATCTCAGTCACTACCCTTACAACAAACCCACCTAAATACAGGGTTACTAAATGCTGAATTACAAGCAAATTTGACACGGAATAAAGCCAATTAGATGGTTGAATAAATTCAACCTTACAGCTTCTTTACAATTCATAACATTTGATCATTTTGAATCAAAACATCTCATTTTGAGATCGATGCCTGAAATTTGTGATATTTCAATTTGATGAACAAGCCTTTGGCTTTTTGGGCATCATACAATTTCATTTAAGTCGCTTTCCCTTTTTCCTAGTCGAATACTAGTATGTGCGACGGCTTTTGCAGCTCATTATCTCTTTTCATTTTGAGATTTACATTTATTGAGCTCTTTAGGCAATAAAAATAAAAGAGTGGGAAGAGATATAAGCACAAGTCTACGCATGTATCAAAACCAACATGACTATTGACTAATCATTCATGACAAGCTTGAAGATCGATTTACAACAATCACACAAAGATGTCAAGATTTTTCCCACAAAGATATAAGTGCAAAAATAACAAGCTAAGCTCGTAAATGCACAAAGCCATTTGTACAAAGGGACAAGGCCAAACTCACATGTGATATGTGCTCAAACATATACGATCAAACTTTTTGAATTTTTCACTTTTTATATGGTTTTGGATTTTTTACTCACACAAAACTGAAATATAACAGTAAGATAAAAAACAAAACAATGCATACAAATTAATGCAAGATGCACAAAATGCATGAAGATATGACATTTAATGCATGAAGGGTCCTACAAAGATCGAAAGAATTAGATCAAGGACCAAAAGAGCAAAAGCTCAACCATAGGAACCCTTCCTCATCCAAACGGAATGATTGTTTGGAATGAGTGTCTCATGAGAAATGAGACGAGGGTTGGAAGAATGAGAACCAGAGATGCACATAGTCAAGGAGTTAAGAGCATTAAATATTTTCTTTAACAACATGCTATTTTCACTTAAAACCGATTTACTCTTTTTAGCACAACTTCCTAATAGCTCAAGTTTTTCTTTTCTTTTGATTCTTTTAAAAGCATGAAACTTAGAGCATTGAGGTCGTACATGACCAAAGGCACCACAATGGTGACACACAATGTGTTTAGGTCTACTAGGCTTTTTGGGAAGAGATCTAGCAACAAAGGTTTGTTCTCTTTTTAACTTGGGGCATTGAGGTCTTATGTGACCAATCACACCACAATGGTGGCAAGTTGGAACAAACTTAGATCCATCCAAAGCCTTAGGTTGAGACCTAAACAGAGGCTTTGACTTAACAGCCTTTCTCTCCACCTTTTGATTTCTTTTATGTGGAGGAATGTACACCGATTTGTCCTTTACGGTAGAACACACACTAGGCACAAAATCGGGTACCACAACATGATTGCAACACATATTTTCATCATTTTTAACAGTAGCTTCAGCAATCAAACACTTGGCATGCATCTTAAGAGATTCATTTTCACATTTAAGATCATCAACAAGTTTGTTAGACAAAACAAGTTTAGCATCCAAGTCCATATTCAAACGTTCAAACTCTTTCAGCTTTTCAAGAGAAATTTCAGCAAGTTTTTTATATTTCTCAACTAATTTGTTGGATTCATTGAACTTAGCAATCAAATCATCCTTTTCACAAAATAACTTGCTCAAATTCTTTTGAAACTTCTTAGCATTTTTCTTCAAGAGTTTGTCAACAACACCCATAGATTCAAATAACATGTCATCACACTTATGAGGATTAACACTCATAGAGGCATTTTCACAAACATGTGGCATGTTACATTCATCACCAACCAAATCATGCAAAGAGTCATACAAAGCACAATCCATGGCAAATAAACACAAGGGGTCAAGGATCACACTTAGGTATTTAAACCACAACAAGTGAACCTGGCTCTGATACCAATTGAAAGTTCAAAAACGTGTATAAACACCTTTGAACGTTTAGACCCCCAAATTACAACTTAACCAATTCAAGCTTTATGTCAAACAACTAGTGTGCGGAAAATGAACATAAGCTATAATATGGAATTGGTAAAAACTATCTAAGCCAATTATAAATCACATCCACAGCAGAAAATAAAAGGCAAAGATAAAGGGAAGAGAGATTCAAACACAAGGACAACACACGATGTGTTATCGAAGAGGAAACCGAAGCCCTCGGCGTAAAACCTCTCCGCCGCCCTCCAAGCGGTCAATAATCCACTAGAAAATGTAGTTGGGATACATGAACAGCAATAGACCCTCCAAGCCTAATCTACCCGATGTACCTAAGCCCTCCAAGCTTCTTGCTCCAACGAGGTTGCGCTGAACCTTTTTCTTTTCTAGCTTATCGGATTCCGCTACTAGACCGTAGCATCCGCCATCCTTGGCATCTTCCAATACTTCCCAAAGCTCCAAAGACACTCAACACTCTGAATGGGTGTGGGTAGTGTTTGGATAGAAATCTCCTCTCAATAGGTATGACAATGAGAGAGGGAATGAGAAGAGACTACAAAGATTTCTCTCTAAGAATGAGTAGCTCTCTCTAATTGGGTGGGTGTTTTGAAGAAACCTCTCTTAGGGTTTTTCTTTCTGAATAGCCACACATATCTTGTGGGAATGAGGGGTATTTATACTGGTGTGAGAATGGAATACGAAGAGTCAGTTTTTCCAAAAACAGGGCTGGCTGGCGACTTGACCTCGCGACTTGACTGAGTCGCGAGTTCAAGTCGCGAGCTAACTTAATGGCCAGTCTGGATTTTTGTCGTGTAGTGCTCCAGGTGGCGTGACTGTTCAGCTCCCCTGCATGCTCTGCACGTGAGCAACTTTTGGCGGCTTGCAAGCCGCGAGCCACCCGCGAGTCCTAGCCGCGAGTCTCTGCTTCACTGCACTGTCTTGAGCATTTCTTCACACTCTCTCACACACTACCCTTACATGATTCCCACCTAAATACAAGGTTTCTAAGTGCTATATTACAAGCAAATTTGTCATGGAATAAAGCCAACACATGGTTGATTAAATTCAACCTTACAATATATAATTTTTGCGTGTGTGTGTGTGTGTGTGTCTGTCTGTCTATACTTCATAACTCAATATGTACTATAAAAAAAATGTATCAATTAAAATTAAACAATCATGAGACAAGATTTACAAAACGATTTAATAAATTATAAGGAATATAAAAAAGAAAGCAATGAAAAGTAAATTAAAAAAAAAAAATCAAAACATAGCAAATAGTACCTGAGAAGAGTTAAAAACAACAAGTATCAAGCTCCACAGTTAGGTGACCTAGGGATGAGAATGAGGGGCCCATGGTACAAACAAAATCTTCAATCTTTCATTTGTGACCTGTGTACAAAAAAAAAAAGGTGACACAAACATGCACGGAGTGAGAGAGACAGAGAGAGAGAGAGAGAGACTTGGTGGTGTGGCACATTAACAAATTTTTTTACTTTTCAATTTTTCTACAATACAAGTAAGCCCTAGATGTGTTGGGATGAAAATTATATATTTTTTCCCCTTTTTTTGTTGAGGTAATTGTTAAAATACCTGTGTTCATTTTAAAGATACTGAATGTTTGATTATTGTAATTTGTTGACATATGTATTTATAGATTGTATTTTATTTAAATGAAAATTATGTTTATTTTTAGACCTTCTTAAATATATATGTATATTATTAGGTATAGGAGCCAAAATAATAAGGTTATTTAAAAATTTTCAAATTATTTAGGATATTTCCAAAAAAAAAATTTTTTTTGAAAATTTTGGGGGGGGGGGGGGGGTGTCAAGCCCCCATCAGTCTTCAAGTGGCTATGCCATTGTCCATGCCCAACAACAATAGAGAGAGAAAGAGAGAGGAGGACTGAGCACTTTTATATTGTTAATGTTGATTGTTTTTTTTTTTTTTAATAGATATTAGACTCTTAGATTTTTGCACTGTATTAACTCCTCAACACAAAAACTTAAAAAATTACATTGTGCTAGTATTATGCTCGTGGGATGCATGGCTTAATCAAGAATCATGTGTAAATTAATGAAAAAAAAAATTAACTAAAATTAAATAGATGATAAAAAGAGAGTAATCTTTTACTCTATTTTTTTAAACAAAGTAACCTTTTACTTTAAGTTATATAATGAATGAATATTGTGTAAGATTAAGCTTTTATTAATAAAAAAAAAATCATATATAAGTCCAAAATTAATTAAATGAAATATGGTAGATAACTATGCAACTAATATAAAAGGGGAAAATTATTGAATACTCCGAGAGTATCATAAATGTGTATTCCCTCATTTCACATGAATTGTGGGTCCCACCATAAATTTAATTAGTGGGACTCATAGATATGTGAGAGGAGGAAGTACGCATTTATGGTACTCCAATAGAACTCAATAATTACCATATAAAAGGAGATGCCTAAGCCCATATTTAAATGAAAAACCTTGAATTCAATAATTTTAAAAAAAGATTCGAAGCATATTTAAGTGATAACATCAATATAATAGTTAAGAATTATGAACAACCCAAATTACTAAACATTAAAAAATAAAAGTAGATAAACTTACATAAGAATTGAATTTTTGTCTTTGGAAGTGAGGAAGGAGGCACCGAATTTCACCCCATCAAAACTAAATGTGTAATTATAAACTTCAAGAGTTTTTTTTTTTTTTTTTTTGAGAAAAACTCAATACCAAGAGCATTTTTTTGATTGAGTGTTTCAAAACCTCAAGGAAACTTCCTAAAAAAAATAAAAATTGGGAGTTTACTTTTTGAAGTGATGATAGATACTTGGTCGTTGAAAATATTAATATGAAAAATCATGAATCTGGCCTTTTTATTTATAATGACCTGGAAATCTAAAGATGAGAGTCATGGTATAATAAAACTATTATCCATAATCATTCCTATATATATCCAACAAACAAAATTTCAACCACGGTAAACTTCTGATCGGCCAAGAATGTATTGACCCCTTAGGTAAATTAACCAATTAATTAGCCAAGTGAATTAATTAAGTCAATTTAGCATATAATACGCGTGGTAGCACAAATAAATCATCAAATAACTAAATGCAGTGAAAATTAAATTTGACATGGGTGATTTGTTTACGAATGGGGAAAACCACCAAGGCAAAACCCCACTGGGTGAATTTAAGGTCACCACTCCCAATATCCACTATTATCAAAACAAGTGGTTACAAGTAAATGAATCCCAGTACTTTATACCAACCTACAGTTGAACCCTTACCCCAATACACAATTAGACTTGTAATGTAGTGACAATCTCTCATTTCAATGCACGGCTCTAAGTACATGACTAACCAATCGATGCACGGATCTTAGTACGTGACTAACACACTAACTAGAGAAAGATGTTGGCTGCAAAGTTCTTTAGTTTATCCACACAATGAAGATTAAGAAGCTCTTTGATCACAAAACCCTATGACGTATAAACGCAACAGCTTCTTCAAGAGAAAGATGAACTAGTGCAGATTGTCTTCGGTCACAATATGCATGTAACAACAAGTGCAACAACCTTTGCATCAAGTGAGACGGTCCTTAAAATAATCCTTATATATGTCTAGGGTTGTGAGAAAAGTAAACCTAAACATATAGCTTGGATATGCGTGAAAAATAGATCTGAAAATCTAAATGTCATAATTCATGATAGATAGGGTATCTGTCAAGCAGCTGTTGAATATCGAGCTAAAATTGCCTTTTAAACCTTGATAGATACAATCTGTCGGGCTATCTATCGAGTTTTAAAATACATCACTTCTTCACTCGTTTCTTGAACAAATTTACATGGCTTTAACTCTTGACTTGAACAACATGTCTCTTGAAGACTTAAACCATCCTAGATCTACCCAATTACAAGTAAAATGTGTTTTGTCAAAGGATTACCCAACTTACATAACATATGTTCTAACAAGTTCCACATATGTCCTAACAATCTCCCCCATTTGCAATCCGTGACAAAACCACAACAAAAAAAATGAGATATGAGAGAAGTCATAAATCACTCAACTCATAATCACTTGTTAAATACAATAAAATCTACCCTAACACAAACTTTTGAAAAAACTTTGCAAAAAGAGAGTTCATGGCATGGAAGATTTTGACAACTTGTATTTCTGAAACACTTTAAACAAAACTCATCATAGCATTTTAGTGTGAAACATAAATAAAATATTGCATACAAAATAAGAAACATGTGTATAAAGAGAGAAAGAAACAACACATGGAGAGATAGGTGAAAATGTGATAACAGCATCATCAAATATATATCAAAGATAAATACAATGTTTGCTATCACTAAGTGGTCACAAGACCAATGTACAAGAGATAATGTATCTAAAAGAGAAAGAAAAGAAAAGATAAAAAATCCCCACTACATCCCTCATAAACAAAAACACTCCCCCTAACAAAAATGTCATATGCTAACTCTCCCCCTACGTACATGACTACTCTCATACCCAAGACTACTCCCCCTTTTTGTCACGAATGACAAAGGGCAAGTCATTGAGAAGCAGTCATCTCCTCGTCACTGGAAGAGCTAGCATCCGCATCCTTATCATCAACATCATCAGCATCAAAGTCACCATCATCGCCCTCGTCCTTTGAAGCCTGTGGAGATGGAGATAGAGACGTGATGAAGCCACCTATGACAGCCTGTCATCGTGCGATACAACCAACACGGGTGTTCACTTGACACAATTCATCATTGAGAGTGTCAAGGTGAGCATCCATGTGCTCAAGCTATGCCATGATGGCCTCGAGAGTCACACCACTCGCAAAGGAAGAAGGTGCAGAGGTGAATGGAGTAGAACGGGCTAGAGGAGTCGCCATCTCGATCGGTGGCCACTTCGGTCAAAGCTGGGCCTTGCTCTGTCTAACGAACACCGCACTGATTGCACCCATGATGGAGAAATAAGAAGACTCGGGATAAGAGACAAAGGAGTGGTGAATGATCCTCGTGATAGCAGAAGGGAAGATAAGCTTAGACATCGATGAGACAGAGAATGAAGTGAAAAGGGAAGTCTATGGTAAGGTCCTCAATAAGGGATAACAAAAATTGAGCACGAGACTTAGTAATAGAATTATAGTGAGGCAGGGGATGTAAAACAAATTTCATCACCATATTCAGGAACCTCAGACCTTTTGCAAAACTCAAGCAAGGGATGTTTTGACGGTCACCCCAAGATGAAGGTGTCTCACAAAAGACAAATGAGAGTTTGTCTTTAGACACAGTCCACGGACGAGGACAACCAGGGTAATTAGGATTTGATACCCTCGGGACATGTAGCACATTGGAGATAAGTTTTAGAGTGACTACGATACGGATACCTCAAACAAAAGTAATGAAATGAGGTGTAGAATAATCGAATCTGTGCATATTGGAGTAAAACTCCTATATGATCATGGAGGGACAACTCACCAGGATCTTGCAAAGAGACTCCCAACCCTGACTGTGAATGACAGTGGGTAGAGAGGTATCGGAGAAGTTCAATAAGATAATGTGGTGTAGGGTCAGAAGAATGAATGCCACATTTGGAGAAGTTCTCCGAGAAGTCTTGATAGGCTTTCTCATCACGGAACCGGACAGAAAGTGGGGTAGGGTCAGAAGATGATGCCCCAGAATGAAGAGGATTTTAGGATGGAACAGATTTGCTCTTAGGTGGCATGTGCAGACTGTTTGAGAGAGAGGGAGAGAGAGAGAGAAACAAACAGAAAGCTCCAATCAACAGTTATACCAAAAAGAGAGAAAATAATGGTCTGTATGCATGAATAATGCATGATCATGTGACGTGCAACAAAAATATCATCATGGGCTCAGCCCAATCCAAACCTACCAGCACACAAGGTTCCAACATAGAAAACACACATCTATAATGCATGAAACATTGTGAAAATGCAAATGTGATGCAATGCATGAGCATATAGGATCATTTGATCAGAACCCAACAAAACAATTTCACAAATAACTCATCAATTTTGAAAAACCCCAAAAACTTTCAAAAACCTAAAATGTAGATCTAAATGTATGAAATGCATGAAGAAGGAGAGAAAACAAGATCATACCAGTGAAGAGAAGATCACTCTAGGCCGAAAATCAACTGGGTTTGAGGTTTAGAGAGAGAGAAAAGTGTTTGGGAGGTGAAGAGACACAAAACTATCAAGAGATATCGAAGAAATGAGGTCCAAAATCGCATTGGACCTATATATAGAAAACGTGTCTCGATGGATCGAAGATCTATTAAGAATTTGTCAAGCACTAATTCTCGACAGATAAATATATCAAGGTGCTGTTAAGAATCTGTTGACGGCAAAATGCCTCGATGGATCGAGAAGCTATCAAGAATCTATCGGCCAGACAGAAACTTTCTTGATGGATTGAGAATCTGTCGAGAAGATATCGAGACAAATTCTAGAAAGTTTCGATGGATCGAAGATGCAATAAGATCTATCGAGAAAAAGCAAAGCAAAGCAAGAATGTTACCTTCTTGCTCGAACCGTAGTTTTTATCCCTTCTTTAGGGGTTTCCACGTACATCCTGTATTTCTTTAGTAATCAGTTTCTTCTTTTTGTTTAAATGTGCATCTTTTTCATTTTCTATCATCACTTTCTTTTGCTTGTTCAAGTTTCATGTCAAAGCTAGCATCTTTTCATGCTTTTTCATGTAGATGTATTGTTAGATAACTTATTGTAGTTCTTTATATAAGCTCAAATCTAACTTGCATGTACAATATCCGATTGAAAATATAATATATATATACATATATGAATTGGGTTCTCTAAACAATGTTACATTACTCAATATTTTTTAATTGGATGCGAATTTTGACAAATCGACCGTTAGATTATATTATCTTCATATATTCTCCATGCATGCAAAGTTTCAAGGTGATCAAAGATTATAGTCATGTCTTCAATCAATTGTTTAAATTCAAGTTTTTATAATTTAAAATAATGCATAAAAGATGAGTTTACAGATCGAATGGTGAATAATATCCAATTGACATGAAAATTGGCATAAATGTTAAGAACATATAAAACATGTAATTCAATGGTGGGATTTTCAAAATATGAATTCTATAACAAGTTATTGGGTGGTGTAACATTACTTAGAATTACACCAGGTGTAACTTGAACCCAACCCTATATATATATATATATATATATATATATTTGTATATATAAAAGTTGAAGGCCTTCTTAAGTGTAAAAATTGTGCACAACATAACCCTATTTTTAACTAATTATTATCATAAAATTTTTGGCCTTTTTATAAAGGGGTGGGCCCTTTTTGTAATGGGGTCCTAGACCGAGGCCGAAGTGGCCTAAGCCTAGAGTCACTCTTGCTCTATTTTGATATCTTCGGTGACTTCTTTGCATTAATGCTTCTTCAATTAATAGTCTTCAAACAGTGTCTAATTTTTTTTCTTCCTCTTTTTATATGTTTGGAGTATATTAGTACTATGAGATGGTAAATGTGGGTGTTAATCCTTTTTTTTATTGGCTAAAATGTAAATTGCACTCTTTAAGTTTAACTAAGATCCATTTCAGTTCTCTAACTTTCCTTTCATTCAATTGAGTCATCTAAGGTTGAAATTTATTCATATTAGGCATTTTGTTCAATTTCATTAAAAATGGCCATTAAAAAATATATTTTTATCACATACAAAAATTTATAAAATTAATAAATTTTTTATGTGAATTTATTTTCTGAAAATCTTTTTTCATTAGTTATTTGCATACTTAAACAAAATTTTTTTAATGAAATTGGACTAAAAACCTGAGTTGAAAAAATTTGAAACTTAGAAGACCCAATTGAACGAAACTAAAGTTAAAGGATTTAAATGAATTTTAGTTAAACTTAGAGGGTATAATTTGAATTTTAGCTTCTTTTTTTAATGACATGGTTATTTTATTAAATGGTGTAAATATAATCCTTTACATCAAATTCAAATCCCTTTTAAATTATTACTTCTTTTATTTATTTTTCTTAAAGGAATATCAAAAAAAGAATCCCTTCTTATAAATACTCTTTAGAAGGAGACAATGATAATAAATTGTTACTAGTAAAAAATTTCTTTTGAGATATTTTCTCTATCTTTTTCCTCGATAGTCTTGTATTCTTGTTGAACTTAAGTTTTTTTTTTTGGGAAGTGTATGTGTTACAAATTCTACTTCTACATGCCTATGTTGCATAAGAACCTGTTGTTTCAACTTGTAAAGGTACTCAAGAATTATTTGAATTTCTACCTAAGGAGGTTTAACTACTTCTTTATTCAAATCAAAAGGTTCTTATTTAATTTTAGATTACGTATTTGCTTTCTATTGCAATGGTTTCCCATGGTTGCAACCCAAAAAAGATACTGCCAAAAAAAAAAAAAAAAATCTATTAGAGCATCCGCATCGGTGGATGTAAAACTTTGCAAATTACAAAAATCAACAAATTTTAGACATTTTGCCCCAAAAATCTTCCACATCAGTCCTTCTAAAACTATGTATATTTACACATTTGCTACAGTAACCGTGCATATATACACGGTTATTGTAGCTGTGTATCCTATTATTTTATTAATTTCACATTTCGCTCCTCTTTTTTTTTTTTTTTTTTTTTTTTTTTTTTTTTTTTCTCTCTCTCTCTTCTCCATCTGCAAAACCAACTCAGACTTCTTCTCTCTCTCATCATCTTCTTCTTCCTTTGATACACACAACCACACCCACACAGACAAACCAACACAGAGACGCATAAAAACACATGGACCATTTGATGCTTGTGGATCGGTGCTGTAGTGGAGATCGATACTTGCTTACGGTGGAGATCCGTTAAAACAAAACACAAAACCCACCATCTCTCATTGTCTCACAGAACCTGCAAGAGCACCACCACCAGAACACAGATTCCACCTGTAAGGTTGAATTTAATCAACCATCTTGTTGGATTTATTCGTGCCAATTTTCTTGTAATTCAGCACTTAGAAACCCTGTATTTAGGTGGGAATCATGTAAGGATAGTGTGTGAGAGAGTGTGAAGAAATGCTTAAGATTGTACACTGAAGTAGGGACTCGCAACTGGATCTCGTGGGTGGCTCGTGACTGGTAAGCTGCCAGAGGATGCACACGAGTGAAGCATGCAGAGAAGCTGAACCATCATGCCAGCTGTAGCACTACAGGACAAAAAGTCCAGATTGGCCATTCAGTTAACTCGCGGCATGGACTCATGACTCAGTCAAGTCGCGAGGCCAAGTCACCAGTCCACTCTATTTTTAAAAAAATGACTCTTCACATTCCTTTCTCACTCTAGTATAAATACCCCTTATACCCACGAAATATAGAGAGCTCCTAGAGAGAATTTTGAGAGAGAAACCCTAGAGAAAAACAAGATTGACTCATCCACAATCTTTACATAGTAACTCTTCAAATTCCTCAACTCTCACCCTCTCCATTGTTACATCCTTGAGAGGTTCATTAGCCAAATCATTTTCTCACCATACCCATATCTGTGAGAAGGCTTTTTGGTGCTTGGGAAGTAGTTAGGAAGGGACCAATTGATATTGGATGATACTATGGGTTATAGCGGAATCTGGTAAGCTAGAGAAGACAAAGGTTCGGCGTAACCTCATTGGAGTAGGAGCTTGGAGGGCTTAGGTATACTAGGTAGATTGGGCTTGGAGGGTCTTCTGCTGTTCATGTATCTCAACTTGATTCTCTAGTGGATTATTGACTGCTTGGAGGGCGGCGGAGAGGTTTTATGCTGAGGACTTCGGTTTCCTCTTCGATAACACATCGCTGTGTTGTCCTTGTGTTTGCATCTCTCTTCCCTTAATCTTTGCCATTTAATTTCTGCTGTGGATGTGATTTTATTTGGTTTAGATTATGTTATCAATTCTATTTTAGCTTATTTACATTTTTCGCACGTACATTGTTTGTTGATAAGCTTGAATTGATTATTTGTAATTTGGGGGTTTAAACATTCAAGGGTGTTTTACATACATTTTGAACATTCACCACCATCCACCCAACACCATTCAACCATCACCACCCAGCCACCCCCACCATCACCTGTTAAAACAACCACCACCACCAAAACTTGTTAAAACAATGAAAACCCAAAATACAATGAAAATCAAACCTAATCAACCCAAAATCCATAGAAAACCAACTAAAAATTAAACCATCAACTGAAAACCCATAACCCAAACCCAAAATCATAATCAAATACAAACCCAATGGAGGCAGAATGCTTGAAATCAGATGAGAGAGAACCAACAATGCAAGCTTCAGTGATAGAGTGAGAGTAAGCTCAGAGAAAATCTATAAGTGTTTGGGTTTTGGATGAGAGAAAACTGAGAAAAGAAAGAGGTGAGAGAGATAAGGGATTTGAGAAGGAGAGAGATTAGGGATTTGAGATGCAGAGACTTTGAGGGATGAGTTTATGGGTTAGGGAAAAAAGAGAGGTGGAGAGTTTAGGGGTTAGGGACAAGTATAATAAAAAAATATTATTTATATAAAATAAATTTTATAATAGATAAATTGATGTGGGTGTTTTGTAAAAATGAGCGTGTAAAATAGAAAAAATATTTATTTTTAATTAATTAATTAATTAATTAATTAATTAATTAAATTTTTTGCAAAATAGACAAAAATTATGCACTATCTGATGTGGTTGCTCTTACAAATACGAACTATAAGGTTGAATAAAATCAACCATTTGTTTGGCTTTATTCTGTGCCAAATTTGCTTGTAATTCAGCTTTTAGAAACCTTGTATTTAAGTGGGAATCATGTAAGGGTAGTGTGTGAGAGAGTGTGAAAAAAAAGCTCAAGAGTGTGCATTTTGCAGGGACTCGCGACTGGATCTCGTGAGTGGCTCGCGACTAGCAAGTCGCCAAAAGAGGCACACGTGTGAAGCATGCAGAGGAACTGAAGAGTCATGCCAAATGTTGCACTACAGGACAAAATTCCCAGGCTGGCCAGGCAATTAGCTCACAACTTGAACTTGCGACTCAGTCCAGTTGCGAAGCCAAGTCGCCAGACCACTTCGTTTGGGAAAAACTGACCTTTCGCATTCCAAACACACACCAGTATAAATACCCCTTATACCCATGTATTGTAGAGAGCTTCTAGAGAGAATTTTAGAGAGAAACCCTAGAGAAAAACAAGATTGACTCATCCACAATCTTCATCCTTTGATTCTCCAAATTCCTTTACTTTCACCCTCTTCATTGTTACATTCTTGAGAGGTACATTAGCCAAAACCTTTTCTCACCATACCCATATCTGTGAGGAGGCTTTTTGGTGCTTGAGAAGCAGTTAGGAAGGGACCAATTGATATTGGTTGATGCTATGAGATATAGTAGAATTCGGTAAGCTAGAGAAGACAAAGGTTCGGTGTAACCTCGTTGGAGCAAGAAGCTTAGAGGGCTTAGGTACATTGGGTAGATTAGGCTTGAAGGGTCTTTTACTGTTCATTTATCCTAACTTCATTCTCTAGTGGATTATTGACGTCTTGGAGGGCGGCGGAGAGATTTTACGCTGAGGATTTCAATTTCCTCTTTGACAACACATCGCTGTGTTGTCTGTGTGTTTGCATCTCTCTTCCCTTAATCTTTGCCATTTAATTTTTGCTGTGGTTGTGATTTTATTTGGTTTAGATTGTTTTATCATTTCTGTTTTAAGCTTTGTTCATATTCCGCACATATATTGTTTGATAATAAGCTTGAATTGATAATTTGTAAATTGGGGGTCTAAACGTTCAAGGTGTTTTACACACTATTTGAACATTCATGAACCATAACGCTAATCTTGTAGTTTTTATTTTGACTTTTTGCAGCGATTTTGGCTGCTAAAAAGGCCTATTTTCCTATTGCATCTCTGTATAAAATACATGCCAGAAAGAACCAAAGATTGAGAGAGATGAGATGCAGGAGAAGGAGAGTTGAGATATGTTCACATGAAGCAAAGTAAAAGGTGCATGTATTCATGTATGATGGGAAAACTCATTAAGCCTTCGTTTGGGAGTTTATAAAGGAATGGAATAGTATAATCAGAAATAAATGAAATGTATTTATGTATGGGAAAAGAATGGAATTGAATTAAGTAATCTTGTTTGAACATTTCAAATTAAATAAATGAATGGAAAGAAATGGAAAGTGTGTGTGTGTATATATATATATATATATATGAAGTTTTAGTAAAAAAATCATTAAATCTAATTTTCTTGGTTAATATATACTTAATAAGATAGAATAAAATGTGTTAACGTGTAATAGACTGTGGGTTTTAGGCCCACCTTATTTACTTGTATAACACACATACTTGTACTACACACTATGGTTTTAGGCTCACTTTATTTATTTGTATAGCACACATACTTGTACAGTACACATACTTGTACTGCACACTATGATATGTACTGCACACTATGCCTTTTCTATAAAGGTCCTCATGTATATTTTATATTTTATTACTGTGAAATACAATACTATTCATTTAGTATTTCTAACATGGTATTAGAGTAGTATGAATAGTTCTAGATAGATGATGGCATATATATTGTGCAATTTAACCATCGTCATCACATCACCCAGCTGAATTATATCCTTCTCCATCAACAACACACTGAATATGAAATCAATATATTTCACTTTTTAATTTTTTTATACCTCTTTTTCTGTTTCAATCAAAATTTGTCAGTTCAAAGTGCATTTCTATCTTGATTCCCAGCATATAGTGCTCTAAATTGGAAAAAAAGATCATACTAGTTGTTGACTCCTTTTTGGTTGAGGGAAAATTTCTACTCTATCTCTACCAACCCAATATTGGAGCTCCCTTTCGCAATTCTTAGTTTTGACATTTGAGAGAGTGCTTTCATATATATATATATATATATATATATATATTTTGGATTCAAGATAGAATTTCTACTCTAGCCTAATCTAAGTGTATATGTGTGTGAAGCTCCTTCCTGGAGACTTGAACCCCAGCCCTTGTCCCCCACACCCCACAAGCATTTATACTTGTGGAGTGACCACTGCATCAAGGGTGCATAGGGGTTTCATATTGTTAAGAAGTCTAACGACACTTTATTATACTGCTATACATCTTTTAGGGATTTGCCTAAATAAACTTAGTAATTGCATAAGTAATGTCATTGAAGATGTTACTTAATTTGCTTATAAATCTCTTGGTCGATATGGTAATTGCCCAATTTTAGGGGTTGGGGAATTGAAGGATGGGATAGTGATTCTCACATACTTGTTTTTTTGTACATTATCCGCATTGCACTTTTCACATTTTAAACATTGAAAATGTTAATAAATGTGGATATCTAGTGTGAACTTATAGATGTTGCATGTACATAATGTAGATCAACGAGTGTTCAAGAACATTTTCCTTTAAGGACATAATCATGTACCAAACTACCAATGTGTTAAAACAAATATATAAAATTATTTTTATTATAAAAAAATTAAAAGAAGAATGCTCTGTTTGTTTCATTGGAAAACCTTGTGTTTGGTGCTTTGCTTTGGTCGACTAAAAAAATATTTCTTATTTTTAGAGAGTGTTTTCCAGGAATTTTTTATTTTTTATTTTTTATTTTTTAAAAAAACTCTATCTTATTGCAAGCAAATAAGGGAAATTAGGAGATTTTTTTTTTTTCAACTCAATTAAGGTTGCTATCAAAAATAGGAAAATGAGATATTTGTAGAAAATCATTTTTGAAAAATGACTAATTTTTTATAAAATACAACTCATCTTTTTCCAAATTTAGTAGTCAAGAGATGGAAAATACACTGCAAAAGCTCTATAACAAAAAAGTTACGTTTTTAGTAATTAGCCAACGCATTATACATGTTGATATATGTATTTAGCCTTAGGCCAGTTTGCACCTCTCTCTCTCTCTCCCCCCACTTTCATTCCATCTATCCCAATATAAATACCCATTTAAATCATGCTATCAATATCATTGCTAACATCTTATTTCGCTAGCTCTTTCTTTGTGTCCACCCTCTTAATTATTTCACTCTCTATCTTTCATAAATTGCAAATCATACCATGGGTTTCACAATTGCACAAGGACTCATGCTAGTGCTGCTAATTGCTTCCACAATGGCAGTTAGCATAGCCTGGCCATTTGGGAATTCCAATAATACAAAAACTTCCAACAGGATCATTGTGGGTGGCTCCAATGATTGGAAATATGGCTTTGACTACACCAAATGGGCAATCAAACATGGCCCTTTCTACCTAAATGACACTCTAGGTGAGCTTGATTACTTTGCTATTACTGCTTGTTACATATTGCCATGCATAGTTCAGGTTGTAAAATATAGTGACCAAAATCATATTTTTAAACCGCTTGTGTTTTTATGACAAGTTATAAAATTCATCATGATATTAAAATAGTCAATTCTAACTTTGAACTTTGTTTTCACTTTATTTATTCATAGCTTATCAATTTGGATCCTTAAGAAGCATGAAAAATGTGTACATTTTTTGTTTTGTTTTGCTCATAAATGCAAATATGCATGAAAAATAACGGTTTATATGATGTTGATTGCAGTTTTCAAATATGATCCACCAACTCCAAACACATTTCCTCACAATGTTTACTTGCTACCAAACCTTGAGAGCTTCATTAAATGTAATTTTACAAATGCCCAGAAGGTGGCGAATGAGACACAAGGAGCTGGTGAGGGCTTCGAGTTTGTGCTGAAAAGGCCATGGCACCCTCACTACTTTGCTTGTGGTGTGGGCGCTCATTGCTCGAATGGAACCATGAGGTTCTTTGTGTTGCCAATAAAACGTTGGTTTAAATAATTACTGAAACAACGTTAGTGTCATGGGAAACTTTACTTGCTACTCTCTATTTTTACATCTATTATGTTGTAGCAGATAATGAGTGTCTTTGTTTTCTTCTTCTTATTATCATTAAATTAAAGACTTGTAATTTTGGATTCATATTAAGGGATTGATTGCTCATTTTATAGTTTATGAGTCACATTCTAAACCAGGTGATTTTCTGTAATTTATGTATTTTCTTTCCCTGTCCTTACAGGTACAGTCAATGTTATGAGTTCTAAATAATTGAGATGAAAAGAGAACAAATGTACTAACTGTGACTGATTATTGATGTTCTACAGAGGTGTCATTCTGCATACTTGATTGTTTAACTGTAATGTTTACTATTATACATTGAAAGTATCATAATCTTCTTCAATTGGAAGGTTCATGGAATTTGACCTAATGATCATGTCCGGTTTAGACTTTTGAAGTAAATATTAAATTCTTTAAAGATAGAGCTACCGTAACTTTTAAGGACTTTTGCATCATCTAGCAAAATATTATCACATAATTATTTTTTCCCAAATAAAAGAATAGATAATATCACATACAATCATAACCCTATTAAATACCTATTCACTATATAATTATTATATTTTGTGTTACAATAATATGTAAGAAAAGAAAAAAAATAAAATGCGAGAAGACATATTGTCCGTCCTCTACTCCATACTTGTTCTCAATAGCATGAAATATATATAGTCATAACATACCTTTTTTCTTAACCATTGATAGGCCACAAACTGAATGACCCATTGTGATAGAAATTAATTAATTAATTAGCCTAGTTATTAATTAATCAATTTATCATGCAAACGCGTGGTAGTACAAACAAATTACCAATAAACTAAATATGCAGTAGAAAATAAATAACACGGTGATTTGTTTACGAATGGGGAAAACCTAACGGCAAAAACCCCACCGGGTGATTTTCAGGTCACCACTCTCGAACTCCATTATTATCACAACAAGCGGTTACAAGTAAAGGAATCCAAGTACCTTACCAACCTACAGTTGAACCCTTACCCCAATACCCAATTGGACTTGTTCTGTAGTGACAGTTCCCCTTTCAGATGCACGACTCCTAGTACGTGACTAACCAATTGAGCGGATCCTAGTACGCGACTTCAATCACCAACTAAGAAAGTTGTTGGTTGCAAAGTTCTTCAGTTCATTCACATGATGAAGATCAAGAAGATGTTTGATCACAAAACCCTACGGTGCACATACACAGCAATTTCTTCAAGAGAAAGAGATGAACTAGGGCAAAAACTTTATCTCCGGTCACAATTTGTTTGAGCAGAGTTTGCTCAAAGCTTGTGCAACTTGTGAACACTTTGACGGCCCTTAAACTAATCCTTTTATATGTTTAGGGTTAGGAGAAAAGAAAGCTCAAAGACACATTCACGGATCCCAAGAAAATCAGATTGGAATTCTGAGAATCTTAAATCTCAACAGATAGCAGGTGTCGAGTAGGTGTCGAGCACACCGAATGTAGAACAACTTCCTTAATCTCGATAGATGCAACTGTCGAGCTTTAATGATTTTGCACTCTGAACTTGTTTTCTTGAATAGACTTGAAGACTTCAATACTTGATCTTGAAATATGGTTTTTTGAAGTATTTAAAGACATCCTAAATCTACCTAAATACAAGTAAAGTGCGTTTTGTTAAAGGATAAGCCAATTACATAAAATCATGACATATGTTCTTAACATGTGAAACACATATGTCCTAATAATCTCCCCCTTTGGCAATCCATGAAAAAACCACAACAAACAAATGAACATATGAGAGAAGTCATAAATCACTCAACTCATATTCACTTATTGAATACAATAAAATCTACCCTAACACAAACTCTTGAAAAACTTTGCAAGAAGAGAGTTTATGGCAAGTAGACTTTGACAACCTGTATATCTGAAACACTTTAAACAAAACTCGTCAAGGTATCTTTGTGTGAAACAGAAATAATAGATTGCATATAAGTATAAGAAACATGTGTATAAAGGGAGAAAAGAAACAACACATAAAGGGGTAGGTGAAAGAAAAACATACATCAATATAAAGAAAGAGATAAGTACAATGTATGTCTATAAATGGTCACAAGACCTCATGTACAACAGTAATGTATCTAAAAGGAAAGAAAAGAAAAGATACATACTATCCTCACTACATCCCTCAAAATGTATCAACACTCCCCCTAACAAAATGGTCCTATACTAACTCTCCCCTTGAGATAGACTACTCTCATACCAAAACTTCTTCCCCTTTTTGTCATGAATGACAAAGGGTAAGAGTGTTAAGTAGACATCTCATCGGTAGAGCTAGCATCTCCATCAGCATCATCGTCATCACCATCATCTCCATCAGCATCATCGTCATCACCATCATTATCATCCTTATCCTCAGAATCCGAAGCCACGGGAGAAGATGGTGAAGGAGTAGCCTTAGGAGCAAAACCACCTATGGATGCTTGTCATCGTGCAATACGACCGGCACGAATGTTCAGTTGATACAACTCCATAGAGAGTGTATCGAGGCGAGCATCCATGCGCTGCAGCTGCGCCATGATGTCTCCTAAAGACACATCGCTCGAAGAAGAAGAAGGAGCCGATGTGGATGGAGCCAAACGGGATGGAGCTGAACAGGAGGAAGGAGTTGTTGAATCCAACTACCGCCATCGAAGCTGGGCCTCGCTGTGTTTAACGGTAGTGTAATCTATGTCACACATGACGATAAAATGGTCGGAAGAGGGAAAAGGAACGGAAAAATAGCGTAAAATCCTTGTGATAGTGGAAGAAAAGATGAGCTTATCACGGGACGCCGAATCTAGATGAACATCTATATTAGACAAAATGAAATGAGAAGGAAAATCTATGGTAAGATGCTCAAAAAGTGATAACAAAAATCGAGCATGAGACTCTGTGATGGAGTTATAGTGAGAGAATGGATGTAAAACAAAAGTCATTACTATGTTCATGAATCTAGGACCTTTAGCAAAAGGTTGACATGGTGTAAACAGATGCTCACCCTAAGAAGAAGGGCGCTCACAGAAAGCAGACATGAGCTCATCCCTAGACATAATCCTCAGACGCTCATAACTAGGATAGTTAGGAAACTCTATCCTAGGGACCCGAAGCACATCCGCAACCAGCTGTGGTGTGATAGGAATGCGCGTACCTCGAATGCGAGTGAAGAAAAGAGGTACTGACCAATCAATCCCGTGCATGTTGGAGTAGAACTCTTGGATAAGCACGAGAGGACAGGTGACTGGGATGTCAAACAATGACTCCCATCCCCTAATGTGAATGACAGAGGTCTGCAAAATCCTTCAAAATGACTTGGCGTTCCAAATGAATGCCTCGTCTAGAAAAGTTCTCCGAAAATGCCTTAAAGGCATCATCATCACGGAACCAGATATGAGATAGAGTAGGATCAGACGAAGAAGAATCACCGGAATGAAGAGGATTCCGGGCTGGAATGGATTTACGCTTAGGTGCCATAGACACGACTAACATAAACTAACAGAGAGGGAGAGAAAGAATGACAATCATAAAAGTCCCAAGCAATTTCAAATATATCAAGTATATTGAAAAGAAGTACGTATGCATGGGAAATGCATGCACATGTGACATGCAAAAGAAAATGCATCATGGGCTCAGCCCAATCCAAACCTATCAGCACACAAACATATAGCACATATCTAAATGAATGGCAATACAATTAAAATGCTAATGGGATGCAATGTATGAGGTTTTAAACACATTTAAGTGAAAACCCAACCCAAAATTTCAATGAAAGCCCATCAATTTTGAAAAACCCCAAAATTTTTCTAAAACCCCAAAACCTAGGTTTCAAAACATGAAATGCATGAATGAGAAAGGATTAGAAGCTTACCAAGTACAGAAAAACTTGAAAAAGCTTGAGGATTCCTTGAGAAACCAAGTTGGAGTGAGATGAGAGTGTTTTTGGGAGAGAAACAGAGAAGTATCGAGAGAGATATTGAATAAAATGAGAACCGGACCGCGTAGAGGCCTTATATAGAGAAGCCAGTAAATCTCGACAGATGCAGGTATCGAGAGGTATCGAGCTATATGTCGAGGAGGTGTCGAGGAGGTATTGAGGATCAACTCATCAGAATCACGAACAGAAGCTCGATCGATCCACCAGGTATCGAGAAGCTATCGAGCATACAGACCCAACCTTGATCGATCCATCAGGTATCGAGGTGCAGGTGAGATTGCAAAAAAAAAAAAAAAAAAAAAACTTAGGAAGCTCGACAGATAGCAAGCTATTGAGGAGGTATCAAGGAGGTGTCGAGCTAGCTTTTAAAAGCAGTTTTTCGAGATGTGAAAAACACAGACATGAATGCAATCCAACATGCAACTCAACCAACGATCCAATCAACATTTTAAGTTTTCAAAATCATCTCTCAAACAAAATTTAAGCACATGGATCTTTCAAAAACACACACACACACACACTAAACAAGTCTAACCAATTTTATATTTTAAAAACAAGTCAAGACAGTTTAGTGAGCATACAGTAATACATGTAAAACCTTGTGATAGTTAAATCACATTGTACCTGCACATGTATCAAGAATAGCAAAGAATATTGCGTGTTGTGTGTGAAAAACATCACAAGATTGCATAAGTGTATGTGTGTTATGACGATTTGAGATATGAGAAAATCTTTAACTCATACACAATCATAACTGCTTGATGGGGACTATCACCTTTGAGGTACATCCTATAACTCCCACATCTCCTAGAATACATGCTTGCAATAATTTTTAAAGCATTTTTGATCTTTTTGCTTTTGATTTTTCTTTGCATATTTTTCTTTTAAACATATCATGCATGAGCTTATTAGAGAGAGAAAAGAAATACCCAATGATATTTGACATTCAAATTTTGCCATGCCTAAGCACACAAATGTCATTGACACTTCACTTTTGTTATGCCAAAGTATACAGGTGTCATATTATGATTGGTGGGTAACAGTGGTGAGATGGTTATTAATGCCTTTCTCTTAGGATTTTCTAGTCCTTCCCGTCAAAAAGAGTGATATAAGTGTTAAGTATAAGAGATAACTTAATCGTACTCATCAGAAACATGAGCCACAAAGCTCAATTGCTTAGTTGTGTATAGAGATGCTCATCTAAGCTACAAAAGATACAAAGTTTAGAAGACATTATTTCAATGGCCATCCAAGGTACACAAGTACCAAAGTACACAAAACACACACTGTTTTTGTATTTTTTGATTTTTCAATTTTTTTTATTTTTATAAAAAAACAAATCAAGCAAAAATTGAAAAATAACCAAACAAAAACATGTTAAACAACCAAAGCATAAAAACTAGACCGACTCAAAACATGAAATAAAAGCACCTAAGAAATGCACACACAAAAACAAGAAGAGAGAGAGAAAAGTGACAGAATCACTTGGAGCCATTTTCCTTCCACACCTTGGAAGAACCTTTTCGTCTAGCAAACCCTTGAACTGGCGGTGAAGGGGAAGAATTAAAACCGTTCAAGTTCGAAAGGAACATGAGGGCTTTGAGAAGATCTCCAAAGGAAGCAAGAGAGGATTGAAGCTGATTCTGGTTGCTAGATGCTATCATGCCGTTGCTCTGTTGAGTGGCAAGCCACTTGTAGCAATTTGGTCGAGTATGACCGGCAGCTTCACAATGATGACAGAGATGCTGCTTCTTTTGTTTAGGCTTTTGAGAGTTAGCCTTCTTATTCCTAGGGTTTTTAACATCTTTCTTCTCAAGCTTAGGGGGTGCTCCTAAGATAGATTTACCCTTGTCTATGTTCTCACTAGCTAATTCAGTTTTAATCTCATTGTTTTCAGTTTTAACATTATTAGCAAGGGGAACAAAAACAGTAGTACTCGAAGAAGCAGTATTAGAGGAAGAAAGACCATACCTTAAGCCTGTTCGATCTAAAGTAGATTTCTGAATGCTTAGCATCTCATCCAGCTTTGCGCTTGAAGTCCTTTCTAGTTGAGCTCTGACTTGACCTAGCTCTGCTTTAAGCTTCTTGGTCTTCTCAGCTAAGAAATTGTTTTCAAACCTCAGTGCCCCAATAGTTTGATTAGCCTCATCAAACTTTGTGGAAAGCTCCTCACGGTCAAGTTCCACATCATTGAGCTTCTTGGTGGTTAGCCTATACAGTTTCTCATGCTTCTCAGAAAGCTTGTACAGTTTTTCATAGGCTGTATGAATGTCATTTTGATCATCCATCTTCTCAAATTTGGATTCCACCAATTCCTATTTTTCAACCACATCTTTAACAATCCCATCAGTAGGATTGACCGTGGCCGTGAAGGCATTTAAGATTCCATTATCCTCATCATCAAAATCATCCTCAGGCTCAGTGTCGCTCAAGGTAACAGTAAGTTCCTTACTTTTCCCAATGCTCTTAAGATATGTAGGACATTCATGCTTCATGTGACCGAAGCCTTGACACCCAAAGCACTTAGGTCCTGAGGGAACAGTGTATTGACCACATTCCTTAGCATCCTTCTTCCCTTTGTCTTAGCCTTTAAACTGAGAAGAACTAGATTGCCTTCAGTCCTTGTCGAAACTCTTTCCATTGGTGTTCTTCATAAACTTTTTGAACTACCTGGTGATGTAGGACTTCGTCTTGGAATCTTCATCATCAGAAGATTCATCTGTTTCACTGCTTTTGGCCTTTAGTGCCATACTCTTGCTTTTACCCGCCTTGCCTATTCTTGTCAACCCTAGCTCGTAGGTTTGCAAGTTTCCAACCAGCTTAGTCAGAGGAATCTTGTCAATATCCTTTGATTCCTCTATTGCCATAATCTTGGCATGAAATCTCTCGGACAGAGATCTGAGCACTTTCCTCACAATCTTAGGTTCAGGAATGGTTTCCCCAAGATTGAAGGCTGAGTTCACTATGTCCTTTAGCTTGGCATAGAACTCATCGAAAGACTCATCCTCCTCCATCTTTATCTCTTCAAAGGTTGTAGTGAGCCTCTGAAGCTTTGAGTCCTTGACAACCTTAGTACCCTCATAGGTTGTCTGGAGAATGGTCCAAGCCTCCTTGACAGTTTCAGTTGAGGATATCTTCTTGAATTCCTTATTGGTGACAACACTGAACAATGCATTCAATGCTCTGTTGTTGAAGTTTGCTGCCTTAATCTTGGCATCATCCCAGTCGACTGGCGCTTCTGTAGACTTAGTCCAACCTATCTCCACAGCTTGCCACACTTTCTCATCTAAAGACTGCAAGAAAGCTCTCATGCATACTTTCCAATATGCATAGTTAGTGCCATTAAATAAAGGAGGTATGATTAATGACTGTTCACTATCCATGACAAACAGGGGCCAATGGATCAATACAGCAAAGATTAAACCCTAATCAGAGTGTGCTTACTCTGATACCACTTGATAGGTCACAAACTAAATGACCCCTTATGATAGAAATTAATTAATTAATTAGTCAAGTTATTAATTAATCAATTTATCATGAAAACGTGTAGTAGCACAAACAAATTACCAATAAACTAAATATACAGCGGAAAATAAATAACACGGTGATTTGTTTACGAATGGGGAAAACCTAACGGCAAAAACCCCACTGAGTGATTTTCAGGTCACCATTCCCGAAAATCCACTATTATCACAACAAGTGGTTACAAGTAAAGGAATCCAAGTACCTTACCAACCTACAGTTGAACCCTTACCCCAATACCCAATTGGACTTGTTCTGTAGTGACAGTTCCCCTTTCAGATGCACGACTCCCAGTACGTGACTAACCAATTGCGCGGATCTCAATACGTGACTTCAATCACCAACTAAGAAGGTTGTTGGTTGCAAAGTTCTTCAGTTCATCCACACAATGATGATCAAGAAGATGCTTGGTCACAAAACCTTACGGTGCATATACACAGCAACTTCTTCAAGAGAAAGAGATGAACTAGGGCAAGAAATTCGTCTCCAATCACAATTTGCTTGAACAGAGCTTTGCTCAAAGCTTGTGCAACTTGTGAATACTTTAACGGCCCTTAAACTGATCCTTTTATATGTCTAGGGTTAGGAGAAAAGAAAGCCCAAAGACACATTCACGGATCTCAAGAAAATCATATTGGAATTCTGAGAATCTTAAATCTTGACAGATAGCAAGTGTCGAGTAGCTATCGAGCACACCGAATGTAGAACAGCTTCCTTAAGCTCGATAGATGTAGTTGTCGAGGTTTAATGATTTTGCACTCTGAACTTGTTTTCTTGATCAGACTTGAAGCCTTCAATACTTGATCTTGAAACAAGGTTTCTTGAAGTATTTAAAGAAATCCTAAATCTACCCAAATACAAGTAAAGTGCGTTTTGTCAAAGGATAAGCCAATTACATAAAATCATCACATATGTTCTTAACATGTGAAACACATATGTCCTAACAACCACATTTCTCAATCCATTCTTTGTTTGGTGTATTTTCTAGCTTAATTTGAGCTTGTTTTGGTCTAATTTCATACTTCAGAAGAAATGATAGAGATAAAAGAGAGAAGTAAGCATGTGTTTATCACTCAGCCTACTTTTTTCCTGAATTCCTGTCCAATGATGGATTTTTCTTTGACCAATTTATAGCAACATATGGAAAACTATTAATCCCTTTTATCCCAAAATATCTTTAAATTAAAACATATGGGAGCTTTAAAAAAGGCTGGAGGTTTTCGAAAGGGCAAAATCTCCTTCAAATAATTAGAAAGGAATGAGATAAGTGTGTTTGCCTGTTTGGGTTGAGGGGTGGGCAATGGGTCTTTGGGTTTAGAGGTTTGACATGTGCTTAGAGCGTGTTCGGAGGCTTTTATTTTTTATTTTCATTCGAGTTAATATTTTCCATTGATGTGAAGTTAGAGTTCATTTCTATTTCAGTATTCATCTTTTAGTGCTAGGTTGTGGGTGAGTTAATTGTTTGGTGTATAAATCTCATCACATGTCTAGATATTTTTGTAATTGAAAAGTGCATCAACATCAAATTGTTATGAAGGGAAATGTATTGACCTTTAGGGAAAAAAATAGAAGAGCCTTCAATAATAATACTAATTAAAATGATAATGCAAAATAATGAATTGGTCCAATGTAGTCTATTTTGGTCCACTTCAGTCCGTTCTATCAAATTCGGTCTGATTCGGTCCATATTGGTCTACGTAGGTCAATTCGGTCCATTTCTGTCCATTATAATCTATTCGGCCCACTTTAGTACGAATTCGTCCACTTCGGTTCATTTGGTCCATTCAGTCTGTTTCAGTCCACTTTCCTAGAATGAAGTTTCTTTCAAATACATTTAAGAATATTAATTGATAAAGGACTTAAAATTTTATTTATTTTTCCTAAAATGTTTAGTATCGTAAATGTTAAAGGCCTCACACTAGCTTAGTGAGGAATTGGAGGCTATTTGTATTGCAGTACTATATTATAGACACTCTTTTTATTTTGATTGTAGATGGTGCAGCCCACTAAAAGATACAAAATCTTACAATTTTCATTATAAACCTGATGAAATTTACGGTATAAAAAAAATGGAAGAACATTTATAAAAGAATATAAAGA
The DNA here is from genome assembly GCF_932294415.1 of Quercus robur. Lineage (NCBI taxonomy): Eukaryota > Viridiplantae > Streptophyta > Magnoliopsida > Fagales > Fagaceae > Quercus > Quercus robur. The sequence goes on along the minus strand of NC_065544.1, from coordinate 40,517,288 downwards.
AATAAAGAAAATAAAAAATCTATTATAGCGGTCATGAAAACAAAGCCTCTGTAACAGATATGAAGTATGAACCATAACTCAAATCTTGCAGCGTTTTTTTTTTTTTTTTTTTTTTTTTTTTTTTTTTTTTTTTTTTTTTTTTTTCTTTGTGTGTGTGTGCAGTGATTTTGGCCGCTACAAAAGGACTATTTTCCTAGAGTGAAATGGCATGTTTATTTGTGTAGGCATATTGCAGGTCTGCATGAAATACGTGTTGGCATGAACCAAAGATTATTGAGAGATATGAGATGCACGAGAAGAAGGGTTGAGATATATGTCCACGAACATGAAGCAAAGTAAAAGCTGTAATCATGTATGACGGGAAAACTCATTAAACATACTGTGATCACTAATTAAGCCTTCGTTTGAGAGTTTATAAAGGAATAAAATGAAATGATCCAAAAGAAATGAAATGTATTTAAATGAGGAAAAGAAATGAAATAGAATTAGGTAAGCTTGTTTGAATATTTTAAAATAAATTAATAGAAAGAAATGGAAGGTAAGCACTGGCGGCTTCACATGCAAGCCAGGGTGGTCATAGGACTACCCTGACTTGCACTTGACTTGCAAAAAAAAATGTATATATGCACTTGCTAAAAAAATATTATATGCTAAACTAACCTATTATGACCACTCTAATAAAAATGTTGAACACCCTAATTTGAGAATTACAAAATTTTGGGTTCGGCAAAAATAAGATTAATGTTACATTCACAACATTTTTACAAAAATTTCATAACAAATTCAATGTAATAAGTTGTTATTAATTCTAATTTGACCCAAGTATTGATATTATATTTTTACCTACCGATAACAGTTTTTTGCATAAGATTTATTGTAAAAATGTTGTGGACGTAGTATTACTCCAAAATTAATTCTGCCCCCAAACATAATCCTTAGTCCCTTTTATAAATTAAAAAAAAAAAAATCTTAAATAACAACAATAAATATTAGCCCAAATAACAACAAACATAAACCAAATAAAAACAAGACAAGACCAAACAACAACAAGCAAACAAATTATTCAACAAAAAGCCTATTATAGTGGGTTCCAGTTAGCTCAACTGGTAAAATCTCTGATGGTTGTATAAGAGATTTGGGGTTCAATCCCCGCCTACACCAAAAACTGATTGGTGCCTTGGTCTGATGATAAAGAGCTATCATCAGGAGTGGACGCCATAGGTTGAAAATCTCTCCAAAAAAAAAAAAAAAGCCTATTATAAAGCAAAAAGATAAAAATCGCTAATCATTCAAATTTGAAGATCATTCAACCTATTCAATAAAATAATCTCTAATTTCATTTTTCCTTAAAAAATGGTACTAAGAAAAATATTGTGGTTGTGAGTTCTCTTTGATGGTGATGATGGTTATACTCTTTTGGGCTTTGCAATCGCAACAATTTTGCTCTCCTTAGTGACTTGACTTGCAATTGTAGTAAATATTCAAATTATCCCTTTATTAGATTTTGTATAATTTTAATTTCTTAGTGATCACCCTAAAAAAAAACTTTTTTGAGCTGCCACTGAAGGTAAGTAACATTGTTTGGAAGTAATAAAGAATGAAATAAATGGAATCATTTTCTGATAATATTACTATTAAACCCTAATTTTTTTTAAGAGAGTTTCAATATATTGTCAGACCAAAACACCAATTAGTTTTTGATGCTGGCGAAAATTGAATTGAACCCCAGATTCCTTATTCAATTATCAAATATTTTACTAATTGAGCTAACTAAAATCTACCTATTAAACCCCAATTTTAAAATAGAAATCTAAATATATAGAGGTCTTCTGAAAGTTATAGTATAAAAATGATTAAATCTAACCAGCATCATTACGTTTTCTGGGTTAATACATAATAAGAGAATAAAATGAATTATATCTAGAAGGAAAATATTTGCTATAATTTCTAGACGTATGATGGCATATATATTGTGCAATTTAACCGTCATCATCACATCATCCAAATGAATTACATACTTGTCCCTCAACCGGAAGTCGAATATCACATCAATATATTTCAATTTTTATACTTCTTTTTCCATTTCAGTCAAAATCTGTCACTTCAAAGAGCATTTCTTTCTTGATTCCTAGTATACAGTGGTTGTAAGGTTTAATTTATTCAATCATGTGTTGGCTTTATTCCGTGCCAAATTTTCTTGTAATTTAGTAATTAGATACCCTGTTTTTAGGTGGAAATTATGTAAGGGTTGTGTGTGAGAGAGTGTGAAGAAAACTCAAGATGTGTGTACTCAAGAAGAGCCTCGCAACTGGATCTTGCGACTAGCTAGCGACTGGCAAGTTGCCAAAGGTGGCACACGTGTGAAGCATGTAGGGGAGATGAAGGGTCACGACAGCTGGAGTACTACAGGACAAAACTTCCAGTTTGGTCAGGCAGTTAGCCCGTGACTCAAACTTGCGACTCGTTCCAGTCGTGGGGTTGAGTCGCCAGAATGCCTTGTTTGGTTGAAACATGACTTTTTGCATTCCTTATACACACTACTATAAACACCCTTATACTCGCAAAATGTAGAGAGCTTCCAGAGAGAGTTTTGAGAGAGAAACCCTAGAGAAAAACAAGATTAACTCATCCACAATCTTTATCATTTGATTCTCCAAATTCCTCTACTCTCACCCTCTTCATTGACATATCCTTGAGAGGTACCTTTACCAAATCCTTATCTTACAATACCCATATCAGTAAGGAGGTGTTTTGGTGCTTGGGAAGCAGTTCGGAAGGGACTAATTCATTTGGTTGATGCAATAGGCTTATTGTAGGATCCAATAAGCTAGAGAAGAAAAGGTTTGGCGTAACCCTATTGGAGCAAGAAGATTGGAGAGCTTAGGTTCATTGGGTAGATTAGGCTTGGAGGGACTTCTACTATTCATGTATCCCAACTTTATTCTCTAGTGGATTATTGACCGCTTGGAGGGCGGCGGAGAGGTTTTTCGTTGAGTACTTCGGTTTTCTCTTTGATAACACATCGCTGTGTTATCTTTGTGTTTTCATTTCTCTTTCCTTTCTCTTTACCTTTTATTTGCTGCTGTGTTTGTAATTAATTATGGTTTAGAGTATATTACCAATTTGGATATAGCTTATATTTCATATTCTTCACATATATTATTTGATTATAAGTTTGTGTTGGTAATTTTGTATTTGGGGGTCTAAACGTTCATTGGTGTTTTATATGCTATTTGAACTTTTCGTGGTCTAAATTGGAAAACTCAAATTATACTAGTTGACTCCTTTTTAGTTTGAGGGAAAATTTCTACTCTATTTTCAACAACCCAATATTAATTGGAGCTCCCTTTCGCTGTTCTGAGTTTTGACTTTTGAGAGAGTGCTTTCATATTGTTGAGAAGTGTTACGAAACTTTATCATTAAAACAAAGTTTACCTACAAAATTGGTTGTAATCTAAGATTACAATCTTACTCAATAAAATAAACATCATTATACATTTGAAAATCTAACCGTTGAATTGTATGTTCTTTACACTCTTAATACACATATCAAATTTTGTGTCAATCAAATATTATTTACTATATTATTTATAAGCTTATATATTATGCATAATTTTAAACAACCAAAAATTATAATTTATTGATGAAATAACTATTGATCTTAATATAAGAAGAAAATGTAATCCAATGATAGATTTGTCAAAATTCACCTCCAATAAAAAGATATTGAGTAAGGCTACAACTAATTTTGTAGCTAAACTTTGTCCTATTATTATACTGTTTTACATATGCATCCTTTAGTGATTTGCCAAAATAAACTTGGTTTTTGCATTAATGTCATTGAAGATGTTAATTAATTTGCTTTTAAAGTCTATAATAAGGATTTGTTTTTTTAGGGGTTGGGGAATTGAAGGATGGTAATGATTCTCACTTATTTGTTTTTGTAAAGAATGTCGACATTCAAAACGAACTTATAGATGTTGTGTGTACGAAGTGTACATTAACAAATATATGAGAACATCTCACTTTAAAGACATGACCATGTACCAAACTACCAAAGTGTTTCAACAAATATAGGCAATTTAATTGATTTATTATTTTTTTAAAGAACAAGAAGAATAAAGAAAGAAAAGGTCCTTAACGGAAAAATTGTGAGGGCACAATATATAATTATATATCCTAAAATAGTAATTAGAGAAAATGCAAAATAAATGTCCTTTCTATTTCTTTTTTGTATCTATCATTAGCTAAAGGCTAAATCCTCATATCAACGTGTATAATGCATCGGCTAATTACAGGTAGAGAACTGAAAACATAACTTTTTTTATGAAGCTTTTCATTGTATTTTCCATCTCTTGCCTACAATATTTTGAAAAAGAGGTCAATTAGGCTAGTTTGCACTTCTTTCTCTCCCCATTTTCATTCCATCTATACCAATATAAATACCCATTTAAGTAATGCTATCAATATCATTGCTAACATCTTATTTTGCTAGCTCTTTCTTTGGTCTCACCCTCTTTAATTATTTCACCCTCTAGCTAGTCTTTTTCCTAAGTTGCAAATCATACAATGGGTTTCACAATTGCATAAGGACTCATGTTAGTGCTCTTAATTGCTTCCACAATGGCAATTAGCATGGCCAACAAGGGTTGGCAATTTGGGAATTGGCCTAACCGTGGCCCTTATCACCCCAATAATACACAAACTTCCAACAGGATCATCGTGGGTGACTCCTACCACTGGAATTATGACTTTAACTACACCGAATGGGCAATCAAACATGGCCCTTTCTACTTGTTACATATTGCCATGCATAATTCAAGTTGTAATATATAGTGACCAAAATCATATCTTTAAACTGCTTGAGTTCTTATGACAAGTTATAAAATTCATAATGATATCAATTTATTTATTCTAACTTTGAACTTTGTTTTCAATTTATTTATTTGTAGATTATCAATTTGGATCCTTAAGGAACATGAAAAATGATAGGCCAAAAACAAATTGACCCCTTGTCATAAATTAACCAATTAATTTAGCCAAGTGAATTAATTAAGTTAATTAACATGCAAACATGTGGTAGGACAAACAAATCACCAATAAACTAATTATGCAGCAGAAAATAAATAACACGGTGATTTGTTTACAAATGGGAAAAACCTAACGGCAAAAACCCCACCGGGTGATTTTCAGGTCACCACTCCCGAAATTCCACTATTATCAAAATAAGCGGTTACAAGTAAAGGAATCCTAGTATCTTATACCAACCTATAGTTGAACCCTTACCCCAATACTTAATTGGACTTGTTCTGTAGTGACAATTTCCCCTTTTGATGCACGACTCTCAAGTACGTGACTAACTAATGCGTGGATCCTAGTATGTGACTTCAATTACCAATTTACCAACTAGAGAAGGTTGTTGGCTGCAAAGTTTTTCAGTTCATCCCAACGATGGAGATCAAGAAGATGCTTGGTCACAAAACCCTACGGTGCATATACACAGCAACTTCTTCAAAAGAAGGATGAACTAGGGCAAAACTTTGTCTTCGGCTAGAAATTGCTTGAACAAACTTTGCTCAACACTTGTGCAACTTGTGTACCCTTTAACGGCCCTTAAAATAATCTTTTTATATGTTTAGGGTTAGAAAAAAAGAAAGCCCAAACACATAACTGGAATTCTGTTTTTCATAAAGCTCGACAGATACCTGTCTGTCGAGATGCTGTCGAGAAGCTGTCGAGCCATGGGGCTGGAATAGCTTCTTAAGCTCGATGGATAGCTAGTTGTCGAGTTTTAATGAACATCACTTCTTTAGCTTGAATCTTGGACAGACTTTCATGTCTTCAACACTTGATCTTGAAACACAGTTTTTTAAAGTATTAAACAGATCCTAGATTTACCCAAATACAAGTAAAGTGCGTTTTGTCAAAGGATAAACCAATTACATAAAATAGTGACATATGTTCCTAACAAGTGAATCACATATGTCCTAACAAAAAATATGTGCATTTTTTTTTTCCTGAATGCAAATATGCATAAAAAATAACTCTTTATATGATGTTGATTGCAATTTTCAAATATGATCCACCAACTCCAAACACATATCCTCACAGTGTTTGCTTGCTACCGAACCTCCAGAGCTTCATTAAATGTGACCTGAGAAATTCTAAGAAGTTGGGAAATGTGACACAAGGAGCTGGAGAAGGCTTCGAGTTTGTGCTGAAAAGGCCATTGTAGCCTCACTACTTTGCTTACGGTGAGCACGATGGCATTCATTGTATGAATGGAACCATGAAGTTCTTTGTGATGCCAATATACCGCTGGTATAGATAATTACTAATACAACGTGTGTGCCATGGGAAACTTTATTTGCTACTCTCTCTTTTTACATTTTGTATTGTTGTAGCAAATAATGGGTGCTATTTTGAGTTAAATTAAGGACTACTTGTAATTTTGAATTAATAGTAAGCGATTGATTGCTCATTTTATAGTTCATGAGTGACATTCTAAATCTAATGATTTTCTATAATTTATGTATTTTCTTTCCCTGTCCTTACAGTTACAAAAAATATATGTTATGAGTTTTGAATAATTGAGATGATAGAGAATAAATGTACTAGTTGTGACTGGGTATTGATGTTCCACAGAGGTGCCATTTTGCATCCTTGCTTGTTTTGCAGTAATATTTACCATTTTATATTGAAAATATCGGAGTTTTTTACAATTGAAAAGGTTAATGAAATTTGACCTAAGGATCATGTTTGGTTTAGACATTCAAAGTAAATATTAAATTCTATAATGATAGAGTGTAACTTTTATGTAATGACATTTGCATCATCCAACAAAATACTGTCACATAATTTTTTTTTCCCTAATAAAGGATTGATAATATCGCATATAATCATAACCCTATTAAATGCCTATTCTCCATATAATTATTATATTTTATGTTTCAAAAATGCAAGTGAAGAAAAAAAAAAAAAATGCAAGAAGATATACTATCCATCCCATACACCATAATTGGAGTTAGATGGTATGATAGTTGGGCAGATAACATCATAGTTAGATTTTAATTAAAGAGTTCATATAACACATTCTTCTCAAAAAAAAAAAAAAAAAAAAAAAAAGTTAATATAACACATTAGGATATCACTTGGCCCTAGAAGTTAAAGTTGGTAGATTTGGACCTAATTATATTATATAAACCACTTACTCTTATTTATTTTTTATTTTTAAATTAGAAAAATGTAAAGTGTTGTAGTCTCTATAAATAAAGTGGTGGAGTAGCTTTATGACATGCCTATTAGAAGATAGATTTGTCTAGAGAAAGAGTAGAGAGATAAAGTTTTATTTAATGTGTTATTGTGAGGGCACATACATACTTACATTCATATATTCATACATAAATCCAAGTAAAATAAACTTTACTTAATTTCCTTAGTAAAAGAGTCTAAAACTTACACTGCATGTTGGTTAAAATATGAGTACTTGTGTTTTGGGAGTTTATTAAAAAACAGAATGCAATGGAATATTGGAATGAAAAGATGATGTACTTTCATTATTACCTTTGAGAGTTTATAAAAAATTACCATTATATCATTTACCGTAATTTATTTATTTTCTTTGTTTTCTTTGTCTTTTCTCATAATTAATAAGGATAAAATCGATATGTTACTTTTATTGAATAAAGGAAATAGTGTACATCCCACTTTTAAGAGGAATTAACTTTTTCTTTTTCTTTTTATTTTTGGGATCTTGAGGTAAGCTTAAGTAAAAATGAGATGTGTATTCTTCTAATCATTTTATACTTTCAAATAGGCTAATTCCTTTTCAATATATTTTACTTTTATTCTCTCCCAAACAAGCTAGAAGAGTTCAAATGAATACACCTTCACAAGCACACAAAGAGATCTATGACAAGATGATGCTGAGATCATTAAAAGCACCCAGATTATGTTCTCATTGATTATCTATTTGTGCTTTAGAGGGACATGCCACATAAGAGAAAACCTTTTTTTTTTTTTTTTTAAATTTCTTTATTTTTCTTTTTTTCTTTTGGACTAGTATGAGATAAGATAGAGAACCTATAATTCATGTTTTTTAAGCCAGTGTTATATTCATCATCTAAATTCCACATATTCATTCTGCTGGCACAAACTATATATTTCATTCCCATTCTTAGATTTTGAATCATAACTTTGCACCTTCAAATTTTTTGAAGCACACATCGCAAACGGAACCAAAGTATTTAATCAAAAGCATATAATGAAAAAACATTCTAAGTTAGGCTAAAAAAAAAAAATCATTTTCAAAGAAAAATATTATATTACTAAAGGAATGTACTGTTACATTAAACCGTCATCATCACATCACTCAATCGTATGACATACTTGTTCTCTCAATAGCATGAAATATATATTATATAATCATTACATACGATTTTTCTTGGTGTAAATACACTTTTGGTTCCTACATTTTGGGCCATTTCTCAATTTGGTCCTTAAACTGATTTTGCTCCTAGGTCAGTCCCTGAAATCAGAAAATCGATTCTATTTTGGTCCCTGCCATCAACCCACTAATAGAAAAATCCTACGTGGCTAACAGAGGGCACAAGTGGCATGTTAAATACTGACGTGGCTAATAATTTAATAATAAAAATATCACGTCAGCATCCATGTCAGCATTTAAATTAATAAAAAATGCCAGGTCAAAACAAATTAAAAATAAACATTAATCTAATTAAAATATTAAAAAAACAAATATTTGAATTGTTAAAAGTTATTAAATTATTATCAGTTTCTAAATTAAAATTAAAAAAGTTAAATTATTAACTTTTTGATCTCTTTGCCGATTCACATTCTCCCTCTCTTTGATCGTTCTGCCCCGGTCGATTCTTTTTTCTTTTCTTTTTTGATAAACTCTCCTAGCCGATTGAATGCTTTGAAATGGGGTTTTATGGATTAAGTTCTCAAGCTCGACCATGGAGTTTTATGGATTAGTGGAGGCGAAGGATCGGTTTGGGGTGGTGGGTCGGTTTGGATTCGTGGGTTGTGGATTTATGGGTGTGTTGTGCTGTAGTGAAACCCAAGACCGATGGTGGTGGTGGTTGTGAAGGATTGGTTTGGGGTGGTGGGTTGGTTTGGATTTGTGGGTTATGGATTTGTGGGTTGTGGATTTATGGGTGTGTTGTGCTATAGTGAAACTCAAGACCAATGGTGGTGGTGGTTGCGAAAGATCGGTTTAGGGTGGTGGGTTGGTTTGGATTTGCGAGTTATGGATTTGTGGGTGTGTTGTGTTGCTGTGAAACCCCAATCAGGTGGTGGTGGTGGTTGCGAAGGATCGGTGTGTTATGTTGTAGTGGTGGTCCCCATGGCAATGCCTCAGGTGCAAAGCCTAGTTTAGTCTTCACGGCGAAGCCTAGATTGTTTCTAATGGCGAAACCTCAGGTAGTGGGTGTTGTGAAGCCCAGGTTAGTCCCCACGGCGAAGCCACATCTCTACATTCTTTTCTTCTTGTTCTTGTTTTTGAATATTCTTTTTGTGGGTTATTGGATGAACACAGATCTACAAAAAGTTGGCTATTGTTTGTGGGTTTCTATTATTTTGTTCTTGTGTTTGAATATTCTGGGTTGTTGTTCTTATGTGTTCATGATCAAGATGAACACAGATCTTAATTGATTTTATTTTTAATTTTGTTTTTCCTCTTTTTTATTTGATTAAAACTGATAAATTATTATTTTTTAATTTATAAACTGATAACAATTTAATAACTTTTAACAATTCAGATATTTGTTTTTAATTGTTTTTTTAATATTTTAATTATATTAATGTTAATTTTTAATTTGTTCTGACTTGGCATTTTTTATTAATTTAAATGCTGACATGGATGCTGAGTTGGTATTTTTATTATTAAATTATTAGCCACGTCAGCATTTAACATGCTATTTATGCCATCTGTTAGCCATGTAGGATTTTTCTGTTAGTGGGTTGACAGCAGGGACCAAAATAGAATCAATTTTCTAATTTCAGGGACTGACTTAGGAGCAAAATCTGTTTAGGGACCAAATCAAGAAATGGCCCAAAATGTAGGGACCAAAAGTGTATTTACGCATTTTTTTCTTTAACCACATTTCTCAATCCGTTCTTTCGTTTAGTGTATTTTCTAGCTTTGACTTTGTTTTGGCCTAATTTCATTCATTATTAGAAGAAATAACCAACACTATCTTATATGATTTTTTTTTACCCCTTTTTGGATGAGGGATTTGAATTATAAAATTCCTCCACTGTCAACAACTTGTTCATCAATTCCTTTGAATGTAAAGTTAAAGAAAGTATAAAAGGAAGAAGAAAATGTGAGACACAGAAGAGAGAAGCGAGCATGTGTTTAGTGTTTATCACTCAGCCTACTATTTTCCAGAATTTCTGTCTAAAAACTCACTTAGTGTATAATACACTTGTGAATGTTTAGACCCCCAAATACAAATTTTCCAATATAAGCTTATATTCATACAAGATATGTGCGGGATATGAAATATAAGCAATACCCAAATTAGCAAACAACTCTGAGCCATTAATTAATCACAACTAGCAGAAATTAAAAGCTAAGAGTAAGGGAAAGAGAGATGCAAACACAAGGTAACACCGACATGTGTTATCGAAGAGGAGATTGAAGAACTCGGCGAAAACCTCTCCGCCACCCTCCAAGCGGTAAATGATCCACTAGAAAATCAGTTGGGATACATGAATAGCAATAAACCCTCCAAGCCAAATCTACCCAATGCACCTAAGCCCTCCAAGCTTCTTGTTCCAACAAGGTTACTCCGAACCATGTCTTCTCTAGCTTTCCGGATCTCGCTATTAGCCCATTGCATCAACCAATATGAATTAGTTTTGAATGTTCAAATAGTGTGTAAAACACATATGAACGTTTAGACCCCCAAAATATAAATTACCAATTCAAGCTTATTATCAAACAATGTATGTGCGGAATATGAAAATAAGCTAAATAGAATTGATAAAACAATCTAAACCATAATTAATCACAACCACAACAGTAATTAAAAGGAAAAGATTAAGGGAAGAGAGATGCAAACACAAAGAAAACACAACGATGTGCTACCAAAGAGGAAACCAAAGTCCTAGGCGTAAAACCTCTTTGCCGCCCTCTAAGCGGTCAATAATCCACTAGAGAATAAAGTTGGGATACATGAACAGCAGAAGACCCTCCAAGCCTAATCTACCCAGTGTACCTAAGCCCTCCAAGCTTGCTCCAACAAGGTTACGTAGAACCTTTGTCTTCTCTAGCTTACCAGATCCCGCAATTAGCCATTGCATCAACCAATATCAATTGGTCCCTTCTTAACTGCTTCCCAAGCAACAAAATGCCTTCTTACTGATATGGGTATGGTGAGATAAGGATTTGGCTAATGTACCTCTCAAGGATGTATCAATGGAGAGGGTGAGAGTAGTGGAATTTGGAGCATCAAAGGATGAAGATTGTGGATGAGTCAATCTTATTTTTCTCTAGGATTTCTCTCTCAAAAGTCTCTTTGGAAGCTCTTTACAATACGTGGGTATAAGGGTATTTATACTGGTGTGTGTTTGGAATACGAAAGGTCAGTTTTTCCCAAACAAAGTGGTCTAGCGACTTGACCTCGCGACTTGACTGAGTCGCGAGCTAATTGCCTGGCCAGACTAGAAGTTTTGTCCTGTAGTGCTCTAGTTGGCATGACTCTTCAGCTCCTCTGCATGCTTCATACGTGTGCCTCCTTTAGCAACTTGCCAGCCGTGAGCCAGTCATGAGATCTAGTCGTGAGGCCTTGCTTGAGTGTAAACTCTTAAAATTTTCTTCACACTCTCTCACACACTACCCTTACATGATTCCTACCTAAATACAGGGTTTCTAAATGCTAAATTACAAGCAAATTGGCACGGAATAAAACTAACAAAATGGTTGATTAAATTCAACCTTACAAGTTCTTTCATGAATTGCTTCCCAAACATAAAGAACCTTTTTACTACTCTGAATTTGGTGAGGTAAGGATTTGGTTTATGATCCACTCATGGGTATGACAATAGAGAGGGTGAGAGTAGAGGAATTTGGAGAATCAAGTGTATAAGATTGTGAATAAAGCAATCTTGTTTTTCTCTAGGGTTTTTCTCTCAAAATTCTCTTTGGAAGCCCTCTACATTTCGTGGGTATAAGAGTATTTATAGTAGGGTATGAAATGTGTAAAGTTGTAATTTACAACTATGTTTTTGTTGGATTTAATTCCGTGCCAAATTTGAATATAATTATGTTCAATCTTTTTTACCCTGTATTTCATGTGGGTTTTATTTGTAAGGGTTGTGTGTGAGAGAGATAGAGTGTGAAGACTCAAGGTAAATTGAAGACTGAAGTGTTCTCGTGGGTAGCTCGTGAGTAAGCATCCCGCGAAGTGATGCATGTGCCTTGCACATGACTGGAATGTAAAGAGTTAGGACAGGATGGAGACAGCTGATTTTCGCGAGTGTTTCACGGGTAAGGCCTTCTCGTGAGACACCCACGTAACATTCTGTTTTGCTGAATTGTCATTTCCAATACACATTATCTGTACCCACACTATATATACCCCCATTACCCACATATGTTGAGGAGTTCTTTTAAGAGAAAACCCTAGCCACAAACTTTGAGAGTTAGAGATTGTTATACCCACAATTCTCTACATAATTGCTTATGGATTTTCCTTAACTCCTACCTCTCAATTTCCATACCATTGAGAGGTTGATAGCCCAAAAACTTACCACACCCTCTTAGAGTGTTCAGTGAGATTTTGGTGCTGCTGGCAAGCATTGGAAGAAGCCAAGCTTTGATGGATGCAATCGAGCGTATTGCGGGATCTGGAGAGCTAGATTAGGTTTGGAGAGTCTCTTGCTAACCCATGTATCCCAACTGATTGTCTAGTAGATCGATTACTACTTGGAGGGCGGCGAAGAGGTTTTATGCCGAGTATTTCAGTTTTCTCTTCGATAACACATCGGCGTGTTATCTTGTGTTTGCATTCTTCTTCCCTACTCTTTTAGCTTTCATATTACTGCTGTGTTATATTGAATATGGCTTAGAGTAGTTTATTTGTTTATCCGCTCACATTTACTTTATTCCACACTTAGTATAAGTTAGAGTAAAATCTATCGAGCCGTAATTTTTAACTTGGGGGTCTAAACAACTCTTGTGTTTTTAACATATTTTCGAGCTTTCAATTAGGATCAGAGTGGGTACAATCACTACCTGAGTGTGATCCTTGACCTTTTGTGATGGACCGATCATAGTCTCTCAATGCTCCACCATTCTTTGATGGGAGCAACTATGTGTTTTGGAAGGTCCATATGAGGGCTTTCTTGTGTGCTATAGATGAGTCCGTATGGGATTCTGTCAATAATGGGTATGTTAAACCCACGATAGTCAAGTCCGATTGATACAAGACAGCTCTTGCTTTGGCTAATGCAAATAGTAAAGCTATTAACGCTATATTCTATGGTGTGTCTATTGATGAATTTCATAGGATATCACATGTAGAGACAGCTAAGGAAGCTTGGATGATTCTTGAGACTACCTATGAGGGTACCAAGAAAGTCAAGGACACGAAGCTCCAAATGCTTACCACCAGATTTGAAGAGCTTAAGATGGGTGACGATGAGTCTTTTGATTCATTCTATGGGAAGCTCAATGAAATCGGAATTGCTAAGCTCAATCTCGGAGAGAAGATTGAGGATGCTAAGGTGGTGAGGAAGATTTTGAGGTCTTTATTGGAGAGCTTCCGAGCAAAAGTCACAGCTATAAAGGAAAGTAAAGATTTGGATGAGATTAAAATCCAAGAGCTCATTGGATCTCTCCAAACATATGAGCTAGGACTGCCTTCTCACAAGACGAGCAAATCTCTTACTCTCAAAACCATCACCGAGAGAATGGATGACTCCTCTAAAGAAGATGATGTTGAGAAGGAGGTAGCATTCCTTGCAAAGAACTTCCGAAAATTTCTGAAGATGAAAAACAGTGGGAAGCCATTCAGCAAAGGAAAGTTTTCATCCTCCAAGGGTGATAGGAAGGAGTTTAAGAAGAAAGATGGAAAGGAGTTTCAATCCCCTCAAGGAATTGTGTGTTATAAATGCAATGGTCATGGACATATAAAGAAGAAGTGTCCCAATTATTTGGGAGGGAAGGGTAAAGTGTTTGCCACTACCCTTAGTGACTCTGATAGCTCAGATTCAAACACGGAAGGAGAATGTGACAGTGAAGGAAATTATAGGGCCTTTATGGCTATTGCCTCTATTGATTCTAAGAATGATTTGAGCAATTTGGTTGATGAACTTGGCAATCTTTCCGAGGATGAGGAAATTGAAGAATCGGAAGATGAAGACGTGTGCCAAAATGAAGGGGAAATCAACCTACAAGAAGCATATGATTCTTTGCTGGAAGATTGTGGCAAATATGCCAAAGTTGTGAATCTTTCTGTGAAAAAGATGAAAAAGGTTGAAGAAGAGTATAGGTGTATACTTGTGCAACATAAGGAAGCAAAGTGTGAAGTGGAAAGACTCAAGGGAGAGTTGGTTGAAGCTTACTCTAAGATTAAGTTTCTTGAACTTAAAATTATTCAAGCTAATGTCAAGGTTGAGTGCATCTCCACCAAGAAACTTGACAATGTATTGTCCTCTAAAAAATCTTCATATGATAAGACCGATTTGGGCTATATTGGAGAAGGAAGTGAAGTTCGTTTCAGCCAAGAATGTTGAGAAACTTAAAGAAGTGAAGCCTGAGATTGAGACCCCTATTGTAGTAAAGAGAACTATTGGTGCAAGACCAAAGGAAAGAGGGAAGTCATTACCAAAAATCAAAGGGGGCCTCAAGTAAAGCATTTATGTCATCATTGTGGCGCACAAGGGCAAACCAAGCCTAACTGTTTCAAGCTTCATGCACTCAAGAAGGCTGATTCTATGCATGGTCAATAAAACTCAAGGAGAAGACCAAATGGAGCAAAAGCTAAGGGAGATAGTGAGGGACATCTCATTGGAGACGTTATGGAGATGTTGAAAAACATATCACTGTGCCTTGCTAGCTTCACTCCGAGGTTTGAAAGTTATGTTGGTCGTACCCCTCCATCTAAGGCTTTCACCTAGAATACTCGTAAAGAGTGGGTGAAGAAGGGTACCTATGTATGATCACTCTTTATGCCCATGCATTAATACTTCTGATGTTTAGGGTCATAGGTTCATGCATCATGACATACGTAATTCTTTTATGTCATTGGTTCCAGTTTATAGCATATTTCTTTTACAAGTTCTGCTTTGTACTTGTTGTTTTGTTGATCTTACTTTACTTGTTCTGTTTTTGAGTGTGTTAAAAAAAAATTCAAAAATCCCATAAAAATTGAAAAATCTTCAAAAAGTTTGATCGCTTATGTTGTGTTTATCATGAGAGTTTGGCTTAGTACCTTCGTACTAATGGCGTAGTGCATTTACGAGCTTAGCTTATTATGTATGCACATATATCTGTGTGGGAGAAATCTTGAAAATTATGTGTGATTGTTGTAAATAGATCTTCAAGCCTATCATGAATGATTGATTGATAGTCTTGATGGTCTTGATACTTGCATAGAATTGTGCCTATATCTCTTCCCTCTTTATTTTTATGTTTTTGCATTAGAGCTCACCAAATGTAAATCTCAAAATGAAAAAGAGATTATGAGTTGCAAAATCCATTGCACATACTAGTATTTGACTAGGAAAAAGGAAAAGCGACATTTTAAATTGAAATGTATGGTGCTCAAAAAGCCAAAAGCTAACTCTCAATATTGAAATATAAAAAATTTCAAGCACCAATCTCAAAATGAGATGTATTGTTCAAAAAAATGATCAAATGTTATGATTTGTGCAAAAGCCAAATGAAAAGCTTCTAAGATTTGTAATCATTTTCTTGTGGGAGGTCATATATGCTTATTTTTATAATTGAGATAGTCCACTTGACTTAGTATCAGTTGTGTATGACTTGATTGAATTGATCATTGAAGCTTCACTTTGGTCTAAAGACTATTCCACATTTGATACTCACCCACAACACAAAAGTTTAGTTCAACTAATGCTTATCTCATTTGTGTGATTGTACATGTTCAAATGTGATGTGTATGCTCAATTTCTTGCCGATCAAACCCAAAAATATTTTTGAGTATTTTATATGTTTTTGAAAGTGATTTTATACTTTCGTGCTTTAAGTTTTTGTTCAAAATGCATTTTTGTATTGTTCTTCAAAAACTTGTTTAGAGGCATTTTCGCGAGAAGCTTACGACTAAGAGCTTCTTGTGAAAAGAGTTTAAGGGAAATCTAAAAATCTCATTTTTATACTAAAAGCTCGACAATGTGTTAAAAACAGAAGAGCTGTTTAGACCCCCAAATTAAAGTTACGGCTCAATAGATTTTACACTAACTTAATTCTATATGCGGAATAGTGTAAATGCAAGTCAATAAACAAACAAGCTACTCTAATACATATTCATATAATCACAATAGTAAATGAAATGTAAAAGAATAGGGAAGAAGAATGAAAACACAGTTAACACGCCGATGTGTTATCGAAGAGGAAACTGAAGAACTCGGCGAAAAACCTCTCTGTCGCCCTCCAAGCAGTAATCTATCCACTAGACAATTAGTTGGGATACATGGGTTAGCAAGAGACCCTCCAAGCCTAATCTACCCGCTGTACCTAAGTCCTTCAAGCTCCTACTCCAACAAGGCTTCTTGGAACCGTGTCTTGTCTAGTTCTTCGGATCCCGCAACACGCACAATGTTGCATCTGCCTTCCTTGGCTTCTTCCAATGCTTCCCAGCTGCACCAAACGATCATTTGTCAGTTTGAAAGGGTGTGATAAGCGTTTGGGCTATCAACCTCTCAATGGTATGGAAATGGAGAGGTAGGAGTTGAGGAAAATTCACAAGCTATTGTGTAGAGGATTGTGGGTATAACAATCTCTAACTCTCAAGGTGTTTGGCTAGGGTTTTCTCTCAGAAGCACTCCTTTATATTTGTGGGTAATATGGGTATATATAGTGTAAGGTTGAATTTATTCAACCATCTAATTGGCTTTATTCCGTGCCAAATTTGCTTGTAATTCAGCATTTAGTAACCCTGTATTTAGGTGGGATTGTTGTAAGGGTAGTGAGTGAGATAGTGTGAAGATTGCTCAAGAGTGTGCAAGAAAACAGAGTGTCGCGGCTGGGACTCGCGACTGGACTCGCGGCTTCAACCCGCCAGAAGATGCACACGTGCCAAGCATGCTGGAAGATGAACAGTCATGCTAGCTGGAGCACTACAGGACAAAACAGGACAACTGGCCATACGGTTAACTCGCGACTGGAACTCGCGACTTAGTCAAGCCGCGAGGTCAAGCCGCGAGCCACCCCTGTTTTGGAAAAACCTGACGTTTCGCATTCCACTCCTCTTCAGTATAAATACCCTTTTAACCCACGATTGAAAGAGAGCTTCCAGAGAGAATTTTGAGAGAGAAACCCTAAAGAAAAACCAGATTGTTTCACCCACAATCTCTACCTTAGAGTCTCATCAAAATCCCTCACTCTCTTCCTCTCCATTGTCAAATCCTTGAGAGGCCTTTATACCAAACCTGGTTCTCACCATTATCATCTCTGTGAGACAGTCGTTTGGAGTTCTGGGAAGCAGTTAGGAAGGAGCCAATCTTCATTGGTTGATGCTACGGTGTAGTAGCGGAATCCGGGAAGCTAGAAAAGAAAAAGGTTCGGCGCAACCTCGTTGGAGCAAGAAGCTTGGAGGGCTTAGGTGCACTGGGTAGATTAGGCTTGGAGGGTCTATTGCTGTCCTTGTATCCCAACTGTATTTTCTAGTGGATTGATTACCGCTTGGAGGGCGGCGGAGAGGTTTTTCGCCGAGGTCTTCGGTTTCCTCTTCGATAACATATCTGGTGTTATCGCTGTGTTTGCATCTTCCTTCCTCTCTATCTCTGCCTTTACATTATCTGCTGTGGTTTATTTTGTTGTGGCTTAGATAGTTTGTTTAATCAATTCCATGTTATAGCATATGTTAAGTTTCCGCACACTAGTTGTTTAACATATTGCTTGTGTTGATTAAATTGGTTTTTGGGGGTCTAAACGTTCAAAAGTGTTTTTGTACACGTTTTTGAACTTTCAATTGGTATCAGAGCGGGTACACATCTGTTTGGTTTCATTACCATTGTGTGATCCTTGACTCCCTTTCTTTTTGAGATGGATAGGTCTCAATCCCTTAATGCACCTCCATATTTTGATGGAAGTAATTATGCATTTTGGAAGGTTCGTATGAGAGCCTTTTTATGCTCTATTGATGAATCCGTGTGGGATGCTG
Organism: Quercus robur; assembly: GCF_932294415.1. Classification (NCBI taxonomy): domain Eukaryota; kingdom Viridiplantae; phylum Streptophyta; class Magnoliopsida; order Fagales; family Fagaceae; genus Quercus; species Quercus robur. The sequence continues at coordinate 40,498,911 of NC_065544.1, read as the reverse complement.
TTGAGATGGGTTGGACCAAACCTGAAGCAGCCAAATCCACATGGGATAAGGCAGCACTTACTGCATCTAATGCTAACAGTAAAGCACTAAATGCTATTTTCTATGGTGTGTCTCCAGATGAATTTCACAGGATTTCACACATTATTATTGCCAAAGATGCATGGGAGATTCTGGAAACAACTTATGAAGGCACGAAGAAGGTGAAAGATACCAAGTTACAAATGCTGACCACTCGGTTTGAGGAACTCAAGATGAGTGAGGATGAGTCCTTCGACTCGTTCTATGGGAAGTTAAATGAAGTAGTTGTCAGCAAGTTTAACTTGGGGGAGAAGATGGAGGACTCTAAGATTGTAAGGAAGATCCTTCGATCATTGCCGGAAAGCTTCCGTGCTAAAGTGACAGCCATTGAAGAGAGCAAGGATCTTGACGACATCAAGGTGCAGGAGCTGGTTGGTTCTCTACAGACCTATGAAATGTCGCTGCCAAATCAACGGAAGGGTAAATCCATTGCTCTAAAGACTGTTAATGAGAAGGTGGAAGATCAAGGATCTTCGGGAGAAGATATGGTGGACAAGGATGTAGCCTATCTTATTAAAAATTTCAAGAAGTTTTTGAAATTCAAAAACAATGGAAAATTTGATGATAAGAGAAAATTCCAAAATTCTGGAAGGGAGAAGAGGGATTTCCAAAGGAAAGATGGAAAAGAATCCCAATCCACACAAGGTGTTACTTGTTTTGAATGCAACGGGCATGGACACTTCAAGAGGGAATGTCCTAACTATTTGAAATCAAAAGGCAAGGTGTATGCCACGACCTTGAGTGATTCAGACTCGTCCGACTCAGAATCTGAAGAGAGCTGTGATGGAGAAGGGAACTACTCAGCTTTCATGACTATTGCTCATGTTGAGTCTTCGGATGAATTGAATTTGCTTGTTCAAGACCTTGGAGAACATAGTGAGGATGACTCACTAGGAATTGCTGAAGAATCTGAAGCTGAAGAAGAAGAAAGCACAGCAACTCTTCAAGAAAATTACAACTCACTTTTGGAGAAATCAGGTGAATACACAAGGGTAGCCAAGGCTGCTGTGAGAAAGATGAAGAAGGCTGAGGAGGACTACAAAAGTCTCCTAATCCGGTATAGGGAGGCCAAATGCGAGATTGAAACTCTTAATGGTGAGCTGTCCGAAGCCTACACTAAAGTGAGATTCCTTGAGAATGAGGTTGTTCAAGCAAATGCAAAAATAGAAAGGGTCACCACCAAGAAGCTTGATGATGTTATATCATCTCAAAAGAGCTTCTCAGACAAATCCGGACTGGGATATACCGGAGGAAGTAGCTCAACTGGAAATGTCACCAAAGAAGTGAAGTTTGTGAAGTCCAAAGATCCAGTTGTAGCTGACTCTACGAGTGTGAACCTCGAGGTGGAGAAAAAGAAGAATGTGGTGGACCAACGGATGCTGAATCATCGGAATCAGTCTATGGGCAGGTCCGAGTCTCGTGCCAAGTCACGTCCTCGACCACAAAGAGGTCCTAGAGGAATGTATGTGTGCCATTATTGCGGACTTCAAGGGTACACTCGACCAAATTGCCAAAAGCTGAGGGCAATGAACAGTGCTACTCCTCAAAGGTCAGGAGGACCAAGAACTGATAGGAGAACTTGGGCAGGGGATCAACCTAGAGAGCAAAATGGAGATCCCGGAATGATGGACGTGATGAAAATGATTGGTGCATTCACCAACTGCTTGGAAAGCTTCTCACGAAGGTTTGAAAGCCCTAACTCCCGTACCCAATCCTTTAAGGAAATCACCCCAAACGCAAGTGTCGTGTGGGTGAAAAGGGGTACTCATGCATAAGCATTACAACATGTCCATGCATTAATACTTCCTATGCTTTGTGACTATGTTTGTTTGGTATGCTTGTTGGTTTTGATTTCGTTTGTTTGTTTGTCTTCTTGTGAATATCTCTTAATTGTGTTTTATCAATCTTTTTGTTTCTTGAGTCAAAAATCCAAAAATTACATAAAAATTTGAAAATCAAAAAGCTTGATTGACTTTGTTGAGTTTTGTCTTAAAACTCGTTTTGCCGTGTACCTTTGTGCTAATGGCTTTGTGCATTTTCGAACATTACTTGTTTTCATGCACTCGTTTCACTATGGGAAAAATCTTGAAATCTATGTGATTGTTGTAAATAGATCTTCAAACTTGTCATGAATGATTAGTGAATGGTTATGTTGATCTTGAAACATGCATAGTCTTGTGTCTATATCTCTTCCCATTTTTTATTTTTTGTTTTGCTAAAAAGAGCTCACTAAATGTAAATCTCCAAATGAAAAGAGATATTGAGCTGCAAAAGCCTGTCGCACATTCTAGTATTTGACTAGGAAAAAGGGTAAGCGACCTTATATCAAAAGTGAAATTTCTTTCAAAAAGGCCAAAGGCCTGTTCTTCAAAGAAAAATGTTGTCTATACCTCTCACAATGAGAGATGATTGCCTCAAAAGATCAAATGTTATGACTGAAAGTGGAGTCAAATGAAAGGCTTCAAGTTATGTTATCAAGTTGTGTGGGAAGTCATATATTCATATTTCTATAATTGAGATTGGTCACATGATCTAGTGCTAATTGTGTATGCCTTGGTTGAATTGATCATTGAAGCTTCACATTAGACAAAGGACTATTTCATTGTTGATATCCACACACAACACACAAGTTTATGTTTGATAAATGCCATATTCATTTGTGTGATTGTACTTGATAAAATGTGTTTTCACATGCTCAATCTTTGTTAATTCAAGCACAAAAAGATTTTTGAGTGTTTTAGGTGTTTTTGGAAAGTATTTTGTTGGAAAAATCTGAAAATTTCAAAAATACAGTTTTGCCCTGTTTTGGCGGCTCAGTCGCGGGTATGTCAAGTCGCGAGCTTCAGTCGCATCTTCGCTGGTCAGTTTTGGCGACTTGTTCGCGAGTGGAAGGTCCAGTCGCGAGATTCACTCAGAGATTTTCGCGGCTCAGCTCGCGACTCACACGCGGGTAGACCTTCCAGTCGCGAAAAACACTTAGAAAAATTTTTCAAAATTTTCCTCTTGTGTGCTTTGGCAGCTTGAGCTGGCGACTGTGTGGCGACTTGAACCAGTCGCGAAAATCGCGTGTTTTGCAGAAACAGGAGCAGTTTTTAAACTTTTTCAGTTTTTCCCTCGAATTTTTGTGACTGTTCATCTTCTCTCTAAACACTCTTCCTCCCAAACACTCCGTGCTCCCTTTTCCAATCTCTTGTGTTGCACTCTTACAGCCCGAAATCGTCAAGATACAGATGGCTCCTTCACCTCAGAAGAAGAAATCTACTGCGAAGAAGGCTGACAAAAGACTTAAGATGGATCCTAGATTGTTTAGGTCAGTTCACCATTTTGAGAGATACAAGGATAACTTCTTGAATGCAGGAATCATTCAAGAGAGATTTGTGGATTTGGAAGATTTAAGGCAAACTTTTATTCCCAGTTGTTTTGAAGGAAGAGGATGGGACAAACTTTTGAGTGATTTCCCTTTGGTGTGTGAACCCCTGATTAGAGAATTTTATTCAAATGCTGTGATAAAGGAGAATGAGTTAAATTGCTGGGTTAGAGGGAAAGAATTCATTTTGGATGCACATGTCATAGATGATGTACTAGGGCTTGAGGGTTTGGATGATGAGGAGTTTATCAATTTCAAGGATAGGAGTGTCTCTATTGAAACAGTTCAACAGAGGATAGGTGGGCAGAGAGAAGGGAAGTGTTTGAATACCACTGCCTTTCCAGTGGACATGAGGGTTCTAACCATAATCATGATGTTTAACCTTTATCCTATTAAGAAGTTGACCACAATCAATTGTGCTAGAGCAATTTTTCTGATGGATCTCAAAGAGAAGAACTTCATAGATATAAGTTCCCACATCTTTGACATCATTGTGGATGAGACAAGAACAACATCTAGACCAAAACTGATCTTTCCCAGTCTCCTAATGAGGATATTTCGAAGGAAGGGTGTTCAAATTCCTCAAGACATCAGTCACATGTCCACACCCTCTGCAATCAACAAACTTACCTGCAAAAGGATCAGTGTTAGGCTTCCAGGAGAAGAAGATGAAGGTGATGAAGGAGAGGAAGTCCCAATGGAGACTGATGCAGAGGCAGCAGGGCATGCATCCACCTCAACACCAAGGAGGAGTGGCAAGAGGTCCAGAGCTTCAACTTCTGCAGATGCACCTCCAGATGCTTTCCAGATCATTCTGGAAAGGCTTGATGGGATCAGGGCAGTCCAGACTGAGCATTCTGACAGGATGAGAGCCATGCAAGACCAGATTGATGTCTTGGCTGCTACACTTGACAGCTTCACAACTCAGCATGACCAGTGACCCTTTGGCCATTCCATGTCAAAAAGGGGGAGAAAGTTCATTGATAATTGAAGCAGAAAAGCAGCTCTTGAGGGGGAGTAATTTGTTGAGGGGGAGTAATTAGTGTTTTTATTTTATGGTTTTTATGGTTCTAATACACTGGATTTTGGTGTATAATTGTTTCTAACTCTTTTCATATACTCTTGGATAAACTTTTATATATGTTTGATGATGTTATTCAGGTATTGGTTGTTTTGTACCCATATGCTTTTGTAAGCTTTGAGGGTTTATGTTTTATGCATAGTTTGTAGGCCTTGTGGTTTGTACCATGCTTAAGTGCAGCCTTTATGCTATGTTGAAATCAGTACTTTAATCTAAATGTTCTGCATTGTGATTGTTGTACTGTCACTCTTGTGCCCTTGTAGGATTGTTCCTAGATGCATATGCCTTGTGTGCTATGCATTGGTTGAGTGTTGTACATACAAGTGTCTTGCCTTGTGCTTGTTAGCTTGTATGTCCTTGTGTTCATTCCAAGTGTGAATGAACACTGTGATCACTACCTTGTGGTGTTCACTTGGTTGATCAAGCCATGGTTTGTTCATTAACTCCATCTTATGCTTGATCTTATATTGCCTGTTTCATATGCATTTATAATTTTCTGCTTACAATGATCATGGTGTATTGTTGTGTTTCAGGAGTTTATGTTCATATGATTCAAGTGCTTCACAGCTTCTAGAATTAGGTGTGAGTGAGTTTTGATCAACTGTTCCCAACTCACACGTTAAGTCTAGAGTCTGTTTTAGGGTTTTGTCACGGAATAGCCAAAGGGGGAGATTGTAAGGTTGAATTTATTCAACCATCTAATTGGCTTTATTCCGTGCCAAATTTGCTTGTAATTCAGCATTTAGTAACCCTGTATTTAGGTGGGATTGTTGTAAGGGTAGTGAGTGAGATAGTGTGAAGATTGCTCAAGAGTGTGCAAGAAAACAGAGTGTCGCGGCTGGGACTCGCGACTGGACTCGCGGCTTCAACCCGCCAGAAGATGCACACGTGCCAAGCATGCTGGAAGATGAACAGTCATGCTAGCTGGAGCACTACAGGACAAAACAGGACAACTGGCCATACGGTTAACTCGCGACTTAGTCAAGCCGCGAGGTCAAGCCGCGAGCCACCCCTGTTTTGGAAAAACCTGACGTTTCGCATTCCACTCCTCTTCAGTATAAATACCCTTTTAACCCACGATTGAAAGAGAGCTTCCAGAGAGAATTTTGAGAGAGAAACCCTAAAGAAAAACCAGATTGTTTCACCCACAATCTCTACCTTAGAGTCTCATCAAAATCCCTCACTCTCTTCCTCTCCATTGTCAAATCCTTAAGAGGCCTTTATACCAAACCTGGTTCTCACCATTATCATCTCTGTGAGACAGTCGTTTGGAGTTCTGGGAAGCAGTTAGGAAGGAGCCAATCTTCATTGGTTGATGCTACGGTGTAGTAGCGGAATCCGGGAAGCTAGAAAAGAAAAAGGTTCGGCGCAACCTCGTTGGAGCAAGAAGCTTGGAGGGCTTAGGTGCACTGGGTAGATTAGGCTTGGAGGGTCTATTGCTGTCCTTGTATCCCAACTGTATTTTCTAGTGGATTGATTACCGCTTGGAGGGCGGCGGAGAGGTTTTTCGCCGAGGTCTTCGGTTTCCTCTTCGATAACATATCTGGTGTTATCGCTGTGTTTGCATCTTCCTTCCTCTCTATCTCTGCCTTTACATTATCTGCTGTGGTTTATTTTGTTGTGGCTTAGATAGTTTGTTTAATCAATTCCATGTTATAGCATATGTTAAGTTTCCGCACACTAGTTGTTTAACATATTGCTTGTGTTGATTAAATTGGTTTTTGGGGGTCTAAACGTTCAAAAGTGTTTTTGTACACGTTTTTGAACTTTCATATAGTGTGGGTACAAAAAGTGTGTATCAGATAGTACAGTTTGGCAAAACAGAATGTCTCGCGGGTGTCTCGTGGGAAGGCCTTACCCGTGAGATACTTGCGAGACACAGCTATCTCCATCTGTACTGACTCTTCGCATTCCAGTCATGTGCAGGGCACATGCATTACTTCGCGGGATGCTAAGTCATGAAATACCCTCGAAAACCTCTTCAGTCTTCAATAGCTTGAGTCTTCACACTCTCTCTCTATCACACAACCCTTAAAATCAAATCCCACAATAAATATATGGTACAAAAGATTGATTAAAATTACAATCAAATTTGGCATGGAATTAAAGCCAACAAAACAAATAGTTGTAAATCACAACCTTACACATACATAGAGTATCGCGACTGTCTCGCGACTAAAAGCTTCTCACGAAAGCTTCTGTACTTTGTAAGGTTGAATTTATTCAACCATCTAATTGGCTTTATTCCGTGCCAAATTTGCTTGTAATTCAGCATTTAGTAACCCTGTATTTAGGTGGGTTTGTTGTAAGGGTAGTGAGTGAGATAGAGTGAAGATTGCTCAAGAGTGTGCAAGAAAACAGAGACTCGCGGCTGGGACTCGCGGGTGGACTCGCGGCTGCAAGCCGCCAGAAGCAGCACACGTGCCAAGCATGCTAGAAGATGAACAGTCATGCTAGCTGGAGCACTACAGGACAAAACAGGACAACTGGCCATACGGTTAACTCGCAACTGGATCTCGCGACTTAGTCAAGCCGCGAGCCACCCCTGTTTTGTAAAACCTGACGTTTCACATTCCTCTCCCACTCCAGTATAAATACCCATTTTACCCACGATTGAAAGAGAGCTTCCAGAGAGAATTTTGAGAGAGAAACCCTAAAGAAAAACAAGATTGTTTCACCCACAATCTATACCTTAGAGTCTCTTCAAATTCCCCTACTCTCTTCCTCTCCATTGTCAAATCCTTGAGAGGCATTATACCAAACCTGGTTGTTACCATTATCATCTCTGTGAGACAGTTGTTTGGATTTCTGGGAAGCAGTTAGGAAGGAACCAATCTTCATTGGTTGATGCTATGGTCTAGTAGCGGAATCCGGGAAGCTAGAAAAGAAAAAGGTTCGGCGCAACCTCGTTGGAGCAAGAAGCTTGGAGGGCTTAGGTGCACTGGGTAGATTAGGCTTGGAGGGTCTATTGCTGTCCTTGTATCCCAACTGTATTTTCTAGTGGATTGATTACCGCTTGGAGGGCGGCGGAGAGGTTTTTCGCCGAGGACTTCGGTTTCCTCTTCGATAACACATCGCGTGTTGTCTTTGTGTTTGCATCTTCCTTCCTCTCTATCTTTGCCTTTATTTTATCTGCTGCGGTTTTATTATGTTATGGCTTAGATAGATTTTAACCAATTTCATATTATAGCATGTGTTAAGTTTCCGCACATTAGTTGTTTGACATATTGCTTGAATTGGTTAAGTTGTAATTTGGGGGTCTAAATGTTCAAAGGTGTTTTGTACACGTTTTTGAACTTTCATACTTCAGTGGTGTTTTTCATGACTAATTTCGCGACTATCTAACTTGCAAAAAATGTGAGTTTTTAGTTTTATAAGGCTGATGTGACAGTTTTTTAAACACTCTCTATTTCCCCCGCACTACCTCTCTCAAACCTCTCTCAACCCAAATCTATTTTTCTCTCAAAACCCCATCATTTTCAAGCTTGATTTCTGCAAAAACTGTTTTCTTAACATTCTTTTCATTGTTTTTCTAAGATTATGTAGAAATTAACTTAGGGTTTCAAAATTGGGGATTTTTGAAAAAGGGGTTGGGTTCATGATTTTAAGCAAAAAGTTTTCAAAATTTTGATTGGGTTGTGTCCAATTTGATCTGTGTGTATCTGTGTTGGCCCCTTGTGGCATTTCAAACCTGTATTAAGGCGTTTTTCTATGTGTTCATGCATTGGCCATTCATGTAGTGCAATGTTGCATGCCAAGTGTTTGTCAAAATGTTCAAGTGACATTTTTATTGTTTTGGACTCAAATGATTTCCAATTTTTGGGAATAACCTTGATTGAACTTGTTTACCATGTTTTGATCATTGGGTGTGTGTCTTATACACCTTGCCCAATTTGTGCCTCACAATGCCATGCCATGCATCACCTAGGCACACACCATGCACCACCTCATGTACACACATGCACAATTGCTTATTTCTTGCATTTTATAATGTTCACATGTCTTAGCACTTATAGCATGTTGTTTTAACATTGTTGTGTTCTGTTTAAGTATTTATACTTATGTTTTGGACTAACTTGAATTTAATCAAGTTTGTGCTCTGTTTTTGTGTTATTGCACTTGTTTTTTTTCTCTTGCTTGGTAATTATGTGTGCAGATGTCTCCATTCAAAACCTCAGTTGTGAAAGGAGGTAGCAAAAAAGAAAAAGAGCCTGTAATTGATGTTGATGATCTCTCACCAAGGCTAAAAAGGACTCGATCAACAATAGGAGTTTTTGAACCTGACAAGTTCAGATCCTATGCTGCATTTCAGAATTATGCGATCTATTTTTGAGAGGCTCCATTGTTGGTTGAAAGGGCCGTTGATCGGCCATCTCCCCTTGACACCAATATTCCCAAATGGTTTGCCACCAAGGATTGGAACTTTCTCCTCTCCAATCTTGATGGTGCATATGAGAACTTGGTGAAAGAGTTCTATGCCAATGCCATTGTTGAAGGAGAGGAGCTAAAATGTTGGGTTAGAGGAAAGAGTTTTTCAATAACACCGATTTATCTGGTGGAGATCCTACACATTAACCGGCCAATATTCACTACACCACCGGTATATGATGAATTGAATCCAGATGAGGAGGTTCTCCGAGAAGCTTTAGGAGATAATTTGGAGTTCGCATCCAATGGGAAGTCAATAAGTGTGGCATCTCTATCTCCCGAATTGAGGCTACTCACAATGATCATGTTTAGCAATCTCTATCCTTTGTCAAGCACCAAGTACATGAATCTTGGTTGAGCATTATTCTTGCATGATCTAATCACTAACGAGGAGATTGATGTGTGTTCTCATATTTTTCACATCTTGGCAAAAATGGCTGAACGGACTGCTTCAAGAAACTGTCTTCCTTTCTGCCACCTTATCTCAAAGATTTTGAAGCTCAAAGGCGTGTTTCCCTCGGAAGATGAGCATCCATATCCTCGACCAAGTCCAATAAACATCCGCACACTCCATGCCAATATGAGTCACACCAAAAAGAGTACCAAGCAAGAAAGTCATACTACACTGGGGAATTCAAGCTCTACCTCCCAAGCTGTTGATGAACAACTAGACAACATCATGGATGCTCTCCAAGAGATTAATACCAAAATATCTGGACTAGCTACCATCATGCACTCCCAACACATTCGCTTTGACACAAAGTTCACATCTCACCAAACTCAGTTGGACCAAATTCAAAGGAAGTTAGAAGAACATGGAGACTAGCTATTCCATGACAAAAAGGGGGAGATGATGTCATTGATAGAGGGAGGAGAAGCTAGAATTTGTTGTTTGTTGATGATGTCATTGATTAAGTACTTTCTCTTCATTGCTTTGTAGCAATTTTTGTACTTTTAAGATATTTTTAATTTGTCTTAAGTACCTCACACTTGTACCCTTATAGGATCTTGTATCCTAGATGCATATACTTCGTGTATTTTGCATTGGTTGTGTGTTGGACATGCAATTGATCATTATGATTGGTCTTTATTGCTTTGCATGTCCGGATGTGCATTTACTATTTAAATGTTCATTGTAGTCATTCTTTAATGACTGACCTTATTTGATCAAGATATGCTTACATGTTTTATAGTGTTTACAAACTTGATCGCATTGTACTTGCTCATGTATGTACCATGTATTCAACTTATCATAAGCTTAATGAAAGTTTTTTCTGTGTGCAAGTGTTTCAAGTTACAAGTATATACATACAAGTGCTTCACAACTTCTAGATTAGGTGTGAGTGAGTTTTACCACTGTTCCCTAAATCACGTTTAAGTCTAGAGTCTATTTTAGGGGTTTTGTCACGGAATAGCCAAAGGGGGAGATTGTAAAGTTGTAAATTACAACTATGTTTTTGTTGGCTTTAAATCCATGCCCAATTCAGTCTTTTGTACCCTGTATTTCATGTGAGTTTTATTTGTAAGGGTTGTGTGTGAAAGAGAGAGTGTGAAGACTCAAGGCAATTGAAGACTGAAGTGTTTTTGCGGGTAGCTTGTGAGTAAGCATCCCGCGAAGTGATGCATGTGCCCTGAACATGACTGAAATGTGAAGAGCCAGGACAGGATGGAGACAGCTGGTTTTTGCGAGTGTTTCGAGGGTAAGGCCTTCTTCCCGCGAGAAACTCGTGAAACATTCTGTTTTACTGAACTATCATTTCTGATACACACTATCTGTACCCACACTATATATACCCCTATTACCCACATATGTTAAGGAATGCTTCTAAGAGAAAACCCTAGCCACAAACCTTAAGAGTTAGAAATTGTTATACTCACTATTCTCTACACAATTGCTTATGGATTTTCCTCAACTCCTACCTCTCCATTTCCATACCATTGAGAGGTTGATAACCCAAACACTTACCACACCCTTTTAGAGTGTTTAGTAAGGTTTTGGTGCTGCTGGGAAGCATTGGAAGAAGCCAGGCTTTGGCGGATCCAATCAGGCGTATTGCGGGATCTGGAGAGTTAGACAAGACACGGTTCCGAGAAGCCTTGTTGGAGTAGGAGATTGGAGGGCATAGGTGCATCGGGTAGATTAGGCTTGGAGGGTCTCTTGCTAACCCATGTATCCCAATTGATTATCTAGTGGATCGATTACTGCTTGGAAGGCAGTGGAGAGGTTTTACGCTGAGTACTTCGGTTTCCTCTTCGATAACACATTAGCGTATTATCTTGTGCTTGCATTCTTCTTCCCTACTCTTTTAGCTTTCATATTACTGCTATGTTATATTGAATATGGCTTAAAGTAGTTTATTTGTTTATCTGCTTGCATTTACTCTATTCTGCACTTAGTATAAGTTAGAGTAAAATCTATTGAGTAGTAATTTTTAACTTGGGGGTCTAAACAGCTCTTGTGTTTTTAACACATTTTCGAGCTTTCAGGATGGAATGTGAAAAGACACTTTTCAGCAAAATATAGTGCACTGGCGAGTCACTCATGACTAGGATGAGTCACGAGTTCTAGTTGCCAGTTACTAGACAAGGCAAGACTATACTTTTTGTCATTTAGTGGTCCAGCTAGCTTGACTCTTCATATTCCTAGATGCTTCACACGTGTGCTTCATTTTGGTGTGTCACCACTCGTGAGTCAGTCATAAGTCACCTTTTTGTTGCACAATCTTGATAAAATCTTCACACTCTATCTCACACAACCCTTACATTATTCCCACCTAAATACAAGGTTTCTAAATGCTGAATTGCAAGTAAATTTGGCATGGAATAAAGCCAACACATAGTTGAGTAAATTCAACTTTACATTGTCCAATGATGGATTTTTCTTTGACCAATTTATAGCAACATACGGAAAAATATTAATCCTTTTTATCCCAAAATATCTTTTGTTAGGACATATGTGGAAATTGTTAGAAACATATGTGATGTAAATTGGCTAATCCTTTGACAAAATGCACTTTACTTGTAATTGGGTAGATCTAGGATGGGTTTGGTACTTCAAGAAACAAAAGTTCAAGTTTAGTATTGAACCATGCAAGTCTGATGAAGAATAAGTGAAGAAGTGTTGTTTATTAAAGCTCGACAGATGTCTCGACAGATGTCTCGACAGATGTCTCGACAGAATCATATCTATCAAGGATTAATGTCACATCCTTCTGAAATTTTGGGGGGAAAATAGCTAGTAGCAAGCCTAAAAGGGTCAACAATAGAAGCCCTAGTTGACTCAATAGAAAACAGGTTTTGAATAGATGGTTTTCTAACATATTGTGAAGCATTGGAAGCCTTAGGATAAATAGTTTTAACAAGTTGGGAAACACTAGTTAAAGCATAAGGATCATAGGAGGAGGCTAAAACAGAGGAATAGTTGGGCTTAGGGATAGTACCTAAGGGGGTGAATCGGTCAACAATTTCTAGGGAAGAAACAGGTTCTTTTTTAACAAGTGGTTTATCAGTGGCTGTCCTTTTGCCTTTGGACCGCCTACTTGCCATGGTGACACTGCAGAAATTCACAAGTAAGAAAATTAGGGATAACATTTTGAGATCCTTTAATATATTCAATATTAAAATAAAAAACACTTAAAATAGCTTGCCATCTAGCAAAAATATGTTTTGAAGCAATATTTTCAACATCTTTTTCAATAACATATTTAGCACTTTTGCAATCAATATGTAACAAAAACTTTTGGTTTAATAAATCACTTTGAAATTTTGAAATATATAGTACTATAGATAAAATCTCCTTTTTAATAGTACTGTAGTTTAACTGTGCATTATTCCAAATACCAGAATAGAAACGAACAATTTGTTCAGATGACTCTAGGGAAACTCTTTGTTTCAGAATACCACCATAACCAATGTTGGAGGCATCGATTTCTACAATTTTGAAAGCATCAACAGTAGGAATACCAAGATAGGGCAATGTCTTAACATGAGACTTGATTTGTTTAACAAGGGAAGTGTGGACATCAGACCAAGGATGAGGATTACTTTGTAACCGATCAAAAAGGGGTTTACATTGTTTCCTCATATCCTTGTAGAAATCAGCAACATAATTTAGGGACCCGAGAAATCTCTAGAGTTGAGTTTTATCAGTGATGACATCAGGAAACTTATCAGCAAATTGAATGGCTCTATCTATAGGATGAATTTGTCCTTCAGAGATGTCATAGCCAAGGAAACGAACTTTTGTTTAAAACAATTTGATTTTCTAAAGCAAAGACAACAAGACCATTTCTTTTGATGGTATCTAAAAACGAATACAAACGTTTCCAATGTTCATCAATAGAGCTGGAATAAACAAGAACATCATTAATGTAAACAATGGTGAAATGGCTGAAAGAATTGAAAATGTCATTCATAATGTTTTGGAATTCACTGGGAGCATTCTTAAGACAAAAAGGCATCACATTCCACACATAATGACCAAAAGGAGTGGTAAAAGCAGTTTTATACCTATCATTCTCACTAATCTGGATTTGCCAAAATCTAGATTTCATATCAAACTTGGAAAATATCATAGCCTTGCTTAGTCTATGAACTAAATCATTCTTATTGGGTATGGGATACCTAATCCATTCTAAGACTTTGTTCAAGGGCTTATAATTAATGACTAAATGAGGGGTTCCTCTCTCATTCTCATTATTTTTTTTTTTTTTTTTTTTTTTGACATAGAAAGTAGCACAAGATCAAGGGGACTTGCTATTCCTTATGAGTTTTTTTAGAAGTAAATCATTGATTTCTTTTTTGCGAAACTCAACAGTTTCAGCATTCATTTGAACAGGGCAAGCTTTAATAGGAATGTTCTTTTCATCAAAATCTTTAACGTAAGGCAAATCAACAATATGTTTTCTTCTATGCCAAAAAGCATTAGGAACATCAGAGCAAACATCATCAACCAGAATTTTCTGAAAATTATCAATTTTTGATTGTAAAAATTTATCAGAAAGTTGTTCAGCAATTTTCTTGTATCTAACTTCTTGCTGAAGGAAGTTAAGATGTTTGGTTTTAACATGAATCAAATTTAAAGCATCATCAATATCAATTTCAAACTTTGAAGCAAATTTGAATTTTACTTTCTATCCAAAAGGATCAGTAGTAATTCCATCATGTTCAACTAGAAAAGGATACAAAGCATTTATGAATGTCAAACTAAGAATCACTTTATTAGTCATGCTTTTAATAAGGACAGAAGGAATCTTGAAACAGATATTACTATGACAAACATGAGCATTATTCAATTCATATTTAATCTTCATTTGACTACCATTAGCAGAAACCAATCTTTCAGTTGATTTTTCAAAATATTTTAAAGGAATTAATCCTTCTTGGATACAGTTCATATCTGCACTAGAATCAATCATAGCAATAACAGTGAAATGATAATCATGGGAAACAACAATTTTAACTTTTGTAAACCATTTTGGAGGAAGCACTTTATTAACAAGATTAAGTTGAGAATTACCAACAATACATTTATCAGAAAGAAGAGCCTGTTGATTGGATTTATCTCCATCTTTGTGCTCATCTTGTTCATTATCAGATTGGTTTTGATCAAGATTCTTATCAATTTTTAACAATAACAATTCTTGTTTAAGATTATTGCTATCACTTTTAATGCTTCTAAATTCATTTTTTAATTCAATTATCTCTTGTTTAACAATAGTGATTTCGTGTTGAAGATCATTAACAGTTAATTCTTTGGATTTCTTTTTATTAATTCTTTCCAAAGTTTCTTCAAAAGTTATAGTTGATTTTAGTTTTTTACTAGTTTCATCTTTTATCAAATTTTTCTTAAGCTTATCCAAATATTCTTTTTGTAATTCAGGGTTTTCAATTTGGCTTATCAATTTAATCAACAAACTTTCATTTTCTTCACTTTTAGGGTTCGTTTGGATTGAACTTATTGCTGCTGAAACTGAAAACTGAAAACACTGTAGCAAAATAATTTTTAAATGTGTGAATAGTGTCGTGGGACCCATAAACAGTACATAAACAGTACATTTTTGTCCCCTGCATAGTGATTTTACTGTTCATAACTTTCATTTTCTTCACTTTTAGGGTTCGTTTGGATTGAACTTATTGCTGCTGAAACTGAAAACTGAAAACACTGTAGCAAAATAATTTTTAAATGTGTGAATAGTGTCGTGGGACCCATAAACAGTACATAAACAGTACATTTTTGTCCCCTGCATAGTGATTTTACTGTTCATGTGCAAGGGGAAAAAAAAAAGCATGAAAACGCAGCCTGGTTTCAGCAACTTTCAGCCCAAAACAAATGCTCACTTAGTGAGAACATTAACAGATTTAATAACATTACAACAGGAATCTCTACAACCAATTTTAACATTAAGTGAATCAGAAGAGTCATCAGCAGATTGATAGCAAGAATTAGAGGACGAAGAAAATCATCTTCCAATGAATTAGATGAATTGTTTGATTCAAGGATTTTGAATAATTCTCCTTGACGAAGAAAAATCATTAATATTTAACATGTTAAACTTACTTTTTAGCTTACTAGGTTTTTGTTAGCAATCTTTATTGTAGTGTCCAAGTTCACCATAGTTAAAACATTTACCTTTACTTGATCTTTGTTTATCATATTTTTTAGAAACATTTTTCTTTTTAGCATAGAAATCATTAGGTTTAACAAAGTTGGTTTTGTATTTTTTTATATGTTTTATGACTATAATTTTTGTGACTTTTATCATGTTTTTTACCCTTTTGCCTAGAAGGAGCAATAGGGGGCAAACCATATTGTTTACATAAATTACCCATTTCATATTTAGCTTTTCTTTTATTCTTTAATTGGTATTTTAACAATTTTTCATCATTACACATATTAATACCAAGTTTTTTAATAGTGCTTAAAATATTACCATAAGTTAAATTATCATAATCAATGGAATCATTTTTACCCATTAACTCTTGTTTTACCTTATGAGCAAAGATAGGAGGTAGATCAACAATAAACTTTTCTTTCCAATAAGGCTTGTAGCAATCTTTTTGAAGCATAACTCTGGAAATGAAAACATCTTGGTACCATTTGTAATCAGACATAGTAGGACATCTCAAATTATTCAGATAATCAGAAATTCGAGGCGAAATATTAGATGGAGTACCAACAAAATGTTTGAGAATAGTATAGACCAAGGTATTGACACCATCAAGGATACCTCGACCAATACTGTGATAAAAAATAGGTATACCTTCATCATTCTTTTTAACAGCATGTTTAGTAGATTCTCTGGAATCTTCTGTGAGATATGAATCCCACCATCCAAGAAGAATACCAGAAAAACCAATAGCAAGAAGGTCAACAATTTCAGGGTGGTCAAGATCATGGTTATTAATATAAGCAATTCCAACCATAGACATATGACCCATTTTATTAATGATTTCCTGTTCAGACAAACCATCAATGTTCCATTCATAAATTTATCAGCAGAAATAGAGAATTGTGTTTGAAAAGCTCTTTCTTCAAACTGCATATTAGGAGGACTAGGTTTTGAATACCAATTTTTTTGTAAAAGACATGGGTTTGGAATTTCTAACAAATCTTTTAATTTCTGGTAAATCATCATCAAAAACCTTTTTAGTAGAAACAAAAGATAATGAATAAGAATATGTATTTTCATCAGAAACAATTTCTTTTTCATTTCTTGAAATAGTGCAAGCAGCACTTTTAGAAGTACCTTCAGTTTTAACTTTTAAATCAAAAAGCATTTTCTCAACAATGTCAAGAGTTTTAGCTTGGGAAGTTTTAAACTTCAATTTTCCATCTTGATTGGGTAAATCAATCAAAAGTTTCTCAGGTTTTGAAACATGGGTTTTTTCTATAATTTTTTCTTCAATACAGTCAAGTTGTTGACCAATAATATGCAAAGATTCATTAGTAAAATTGGTTGTTCAATAATACTAAAAACAGGAGTATCAACATCAGCAATTTTGAAAGGGGGGGCCTTCACATCTGTCTTTTGACAAGTAATCAAAACTGTCTCAAGAGGTGGATGACTAGACCTAACAATGGTTTTATCTTCTTTAACAAAATTTGATTTCTTTATCACATTCAAATGATTTTTTGAAACTTCATCTTTTGGAACATAATAATTTTCTAGGAAATCAAAAAACAAAATATGTTTTTTCAATTGATTCATTTAACACAGTCTTTTTCAGATTTAGCAAAAGTACTTTGGTAATATTTTCTTTTATCTCTGTTTTTAGCAAAAATAAATTCATTAAACAAGGAAACCATATCCATTTCAAAGCTTTCATTCAAAACATTCAAAACTCTTAATTGATTTTGGAAAGCAGGGTTTTCAATAGAAGGAAAATCAGAATCAGATGGATAAATAGATCTAGTGTCCTCTTCTTCTTCATTAACAGTTCTGCCATATGGAGAGGAAGCTTCAGGTTCAGTAGAATAGTAAACAGAGCTGACTTGGGATTTATCACTTGAAACACCTTTTAACTTTAAATCAGTGGGTTTTTCAAAACTCTTTTGAAAAAATTCATTAAGATTTGGTCTCTATTTGAAATACTTTCAGATCCAACAAAGGAATGTCTTCCTTCGTTGATCCTCAAGGGTTGATTGTTTTGAATACTTATTTTAACAGTACCATCAAGATATTGTTGAATATGAGTGAGATCTAACTCATCAAAAGCAGGTTTAGCAAGAGGGGTTTCTTGTTCCAACAACCATTCGGTGGGAAGCTTAACATCTTGCATTGAATCATTTTTGGAACTTGAACTTTAGCATCAGGAGTTGAACATTGAATTAACATGGTTTTACCAGCAGGTTCTCTATTGATCCTAGCACCAAGATTCAATTGAGTACCCAAAAGTCTATAATAGATGCATAAATCAAAGCAAAAGGTTACTACCTTCATCCATATTGTTATGTTCTAAATGTTTAGAACAATTGGCAAATCGTGAACACAAACTTGTCTAGATATAGATCTTAGAGTCTATAGGTATTATTAGACAATGCTCAAGGTGATTTAAGTCAAGATTCAAGAACATACAAGCTGCAGGAAGAAGATTTCATAATCTACTTGGTTCGACCGATCAAGAGACAGGCTCGACGATCGAGATTCGTATCTGCAGAATTTTAATTAAGCCCAAACAACAGTTCAAGCCCATTAAGGATTAGGGTTTCAGATCTACTTCTCCCAGTATATAAAGGAAACCCTAAGTACGTTTTTATAAGGCTTTTTAGTGAGAGAAGATTGTGTCTCTTTGTATCTAGGGTTTTGTACCCAAAAGCTCTCTCATGTCTTCTACCGGTGTTATTCCTTGAAAAATCTCAAGATCTAGTATTGTAGAAGTCGCTGCCTTCTCTAGTCATCAAAGGTGCTGATGATCTAAACCTTTAAGGGTGGTCTTAGAGTCATAAACAGAAGAGTTTGTGTTGCTAAACTTTTGAGTGTGATCTCAAAGTCACAAGCGTGGGTGTTTGTGTTTTGTAAAGGCCAAGGAAAGAAGTAGTCCGTGGACTGGGAGCTATCATGGGGTTGTGATAGTAAGTTTCCTACTCAAGGTAGTAATAGGATGTTAGTGGTCTAAGCCGCTATTGTGTAAACTTCAATTCTTTCTAGTGGATTTGTTTTTTCCCTTGAGATAGCTAGGTTAAATTCTCCCCAGGTTTTTTACCGGTTTGATTTTTCTAGGTCATTATATCATTGTGTTCTTTATATTTTTGCTGCTTTGCATGATATGATTTTTTGTTTTAACCTAGATCTAAATAATAAATCTAAGTTTTCACCATGTTAGTTAATTAGGTTAAACAATCTAGTTTTACAGGGGTGTAAAAACGTACACATATGATAACTAGATGAAGCAATATTCAAAGTTAAAGCTTCAAAAATATTAGGATCATTCAAAGCAAGAGTAATATCAGGGTAACAAGTGAAATATACATTGTTTTAAATTATTGTTTTGATATATACTGCTTGGCTGGTTCTACCACCTTACTATTGTTTTAAATTACTTTAATTATATATGCAATACCGCCTTCTTGGCTGGTTTATCAAGGATTAATGTTGAAGCTCGATAGAAGCTTGATAGAAGCTGTATCTGTTGAGAATTATGAAATTAGAATTTCCAAATCTGATTTCACGCATATCCATGAGTATTTGTGCAAGGTTTCTTTTCTCACAACCCTAGACATATATAAGGATTATTTTAAGGGCTATCACATGATGATGTAACTTGATGGAAAGTGATTATATATGCATATTGTGACTAGAGACAATTTGCCCTAGTTCATCATATTCTCTCTAAAAGCTACTGCGTCTTTGCTTCAAGGGTTTTGTGACCAAGGACCTTCTTGATCTTCATTATTGGATGAACTAAAGAATTTTGCAACCAACAGCTTCCTAAAGTTGGTGTGTTAGTCACGTACTAGGATCTGTGCATCATTGGTTGGTCCCTTACTGGGAGACATGCATTGAAAGGAGAGATTGCCGCGACATTACAATTCCAATTGGATATTAGGGTAAGGGTTTAACTGTAAGTTGGTGTAAAATTGTGATTTACAACTAATTTTTGTTGGCTTTAATTCCGTGCCAAATTTGATTGTAATTTTGATCAATCTTTTGTCCCCTGTATTTTACGTGGGATTTCATTGTAAGGGTTGTGTGAGAGAGAGAGTGTGAAGACTCGAGACTTATTGAAGATCAAAAGTGTTTTCACGGGTAGCTCGTGAGAAGCCTTCCCACAAAGTGAAGCATGTGCTCAGCACATGAATCGAATGCGAAGAGTCATGATAGTTGGTTTTTGTGAGTGTCTCACAGGTATGACCTTCCTGTAAGATACCTACGAAACATTCTGTTTTGTCAATTTGTCATATCTGATACACCAGTTCTCTACCTACACTATATATACCCACATTAGCCACATATTGAGGGGAGTGCTTTTCAGAGAGAAAACCCTAGCCATTACCCTTGAGTGTGAAAGATTTTCATACCCACAATCCTTTACACAATCCATTGTGGTTTTCTTCAACTTCTACCTCTCAATATCCAAATTCCTGAAAGGTTGATAGCCCAAACACTTACCACACCTATCCTGAGTGCAAAGTGAGGTTTTTTTTGCTACTGGGAAGCATCAGAAGAAGCCATTTGTTTGGTGGATGCAATCGGCCTGAATTGCGTGATTCGGAGAGCTAGAGAAGACAAGGCTTCGTCAAGTCAGTTGGTAGCAAGAGCTTGGAGGGCTTAAGTAAATGGGGTAGACTAGGCTTTAGGGGTCTTTTGTTATTCGTGTACTCCAACTCATTCTCTAGTGGATCGATTTACCGCTTGGAGGGCAGCGGAGACGATTTTCGCTAAGTTCTTCAGTTTCCTCTTCAATAACATATTGGTGTGTTATCCTGTGTTTGCATTCTTCTTCCCTACTCTTTTAGCTTTCATTTTACTACTATGATTTGATGAATATGGCTTAGAGTAGTTATATTGTTTGGCCACTCGCATTTACTCTATTCCGCACTTAGTTTAAGTTAGAGTAAAATCAACCGAGCCATACTTATAATTTAGGGTTCTAAACAGATCTTGTGTTTTCACACAAATTCTAGCTTTCAATTGATATGAGAGCGAGTGCCCTTGTTGTGGTTTCATTACCTAAGTGTGATCCTAGACCCTTTTTGAGTTGGATCGGTCTCAATTGCTTAATGCTCCTCCATACTTTGATGGGCGCAATTATACTTTTTGGAAAGTCCGTATGAGGGCATTTCTATGTTCTATTGATGATATTGTTTGGGACTTTATCGAGATAGATTGGACTAGGCTGGAGGCTGCCAAATCCACATGGGATAAGGTAGCTCTTGTGGTAGCTAATGCTAATAGCAAGGCTTTAAATGCTATTTTCTGTGATGTTTCCCTTGACGAATTTCATAGGATCTCTCTTGTTACAATTGCTAAGGAGGTGTGGCAAATCTTGAAGATGACTTATGAAGGCACCAAAAAAGTGAAGGACACCAAGTTGCAAATGCTTACCACATGCTTCGAGGAGCTGAAGATGAGTGAAGATGAGTCATTCGACTCATTATATGGGAAGCTAAATAATGTGGTGATTGGGAAATTCAATTTGGTGGAAAAGACGGAGGACTCCAAGATTGTGAAGAAGATTCTATGATCATTGCCGGGGAGTTTCTGTGCAAAGGTCACTGCCATCGAAGAGAGCAAAGACCTTTGTAAGGTTGAATTTATTCAATCATGTGTTGGCTTTATTCCATGCCAAATTTGCTTGAAATTTAGCAATTAGATACCCTGTATTTAGGTGGGAATTATGTAAAGGTAGTGTGTGAAAAAGTGTGAAGAAATCTCAAGAAGTGTACAATTCTAGGGAGTCTCGTGATTGGATCCTGCGACTGGCAAGTCGCTAGAATGGCACTCGCGTGAAGCATGCAGGGGGAGCTGAAGGGTCACCATAGCTGGAGCACTACAAGACAAAACTTCCAATCTAGCCAGGCAGTTAGATCGTAACTCAAACTTGCGACTCATTCCAGTCACGAGGTCGAGTTGCCAGAATGCCCTGTTTGATGAAAATTGACCTTTCGCATTCCTCATACACCCTACTATAAATACCCTTATACCCATGAAATGTTGAGAGCTCCTAGAGAGAATTTTGAGAGAGAAACCTTAGAGAAAAACAAGATTAACTCATCCACAATCTTCATCCTTTGATTCTCCAAATTTCTCTACTCTCACCCTCTCCATAGACATATCCTTGAGATGTAGATTTAGCCAAATTCTTATCTCACCATACTCATATTAGTGAGAAGGTATTTTGGTGCTTGGGAAGCAGTTCAGAAGGGACCAATTCATTTTGGTCGATGCAATGGACGATTGTAGGATCTAGTAAGCTTGAAAAGACAAGGCTCGGCGTAACCCTGTTGGAGCAAGAAGCTTGGAGGGCTTAGGTGCACTGGATAGATTAGGCTTGAAGGGTCTTCTACTATTCATGTATCCCAACTTTATTCTCTAGTGGATTATTGACTGCTTGGAGGGTAGCGGAGAGGTTTTTCACCGAGTACTCTTTGTATTTGCAAGCTCTTTATCATTTAATTGATGTTGTGGTTGTGATTAATTATGGATTAAAGCGTTTTACCAATTTGGGTTTAGCTTATATTCATATTCCGCACATATATTGTTTGTTTATAAGCTTGTGTTGGTAATTTTAAATTGGAGGTCTAAACATTCATTGGTATTTTACACACTAATTGAACTTTCAATTGGTATCAAAGCGGGTGCACTTGTTGTGGTTTAATTACCTAAGTACGATCCTTGACCTCGTTTGAGATGGATCGATCTCAATCTCTAAATGCTCCTCCATATTTTGATGGAATCATGTATGCATTTTGGAAAGTCCATATGAGAGCATTCTTATGTTCCATTGATGAGAGTGTTTGGGATACTGTAGATATAGTATGGACTAGGTCGGAGGCTGCCAAATCCAAGGCAGCCCTTATGGCAGCTAATGCTAATTGCAAGGCTCTAAATGCAATTTTATGTGGTGTTTCTCCAGATAAGTTTCACAGGATTTCTCATGTTACAATTGCCAAGGAGGCGTGGCAAATTTTAGAAACGACTTATGAGGGAACCAAAAAGGTGAAGGACACCAAGCTCTAAATGCTTACCACACATTTCGAAGAGTTGAAGATGAGCGAAAACGAGTCATTTGACTCATTTTATGGGAAGCTCAATGAGGTGGTGAATGGGCAATTTAACTTGGGGGAAAGGATGGAGGACTCCAAGATTGTATGGAAAATTCTACGATCATTACTAGAAAGCTTTTGTGCAAAGGTTATTGCCATTGAAGAGAGCAAGGACCATGATAAGATCAAAGTTTAAGAACTTATTGCCTCACTTCAAACCTATGAGAGAGTGGAAGCTCTTGCTCTAAAGACAATCCATGAGAGAGTGGAAGCTCAAGACTTATCAGATGAGGATGAGGTATGAATGTTCAAAATGTGTGTAAAACACCTTGAACGTTTAGATCCCTAATTTACAAATTACCAATTCAAGCTTATTATCAAACAATGTATGTGCGGAATATGAACATAAGCTAAAACTGAATTGATAAAAAAATCTAAATTAAATAAAACCACAACCACAGTAGAAATTAAATGGTAAAGATTAAGGGAAGAGAGATGCAAACATAAAAACAACACACCGATGTATTATCGAAGAGGAAACTGAAGTCCTCGACATAAAACCTCTCTGCCGCCTTCCAAGCGGTCAATAATCCACTAAAGAATGAAGTTGGGATACATGAACAGCAGAAGATCCTCTAAGCCTAATCTACCCAGTGTACCCAAGCGCTCCAAGCTTATTACTCCAACGAGGTTACGCCGAACCTTTGTCTTCTCTAGCTTACCAGATTCCGCTATAGCCCATAGTATCAACCAATATCAATTGGTTCCATCCTAATTGCTTCCCAAGCACCAAATAGCCTCCTCACAGATATGGGTATGGTGAGAAAAGGATTTGGCTAATGAACCTCTCAAGGACGTAACAATGGAGAGGGTGAGAGTTGGGAAATTTGAAGAGTCATCATGTAAAGATTATGGATGAGTAAATCTTGTTTTTCTCTAGGGTTTCTCTCTTAAAATTCTCTCTAGAAGCTCTTCATATTTCATGGGTATAAGGGGTATTTATACTGGAGTGAGAAAGGAATGCGAAGAGTCAATTTTTCCAAAACAGAGTGGACTGACGACTTGGCCTCACGACTTGACTAAGTCATGAGTCTAAGCCACGAGCTAACTGAATGGCCAGTCTGGACTTTTTGTCTTGTAGTGCTATAGTTGGCATGACGGTTCAGCTTCTTTGCATGCTTCACTCATGTGCATCATCTAGCGGAATGCATATGGAGCAAGCACAATGCGATCAAGCAAAATGGAATTAAGGAATAAACCATGACTTAAGCAGAAACGAACAATCACTATAAATAGTGATCACAATGCTCATTCACACAAGGAATGAACATCTGGACATGCAAGCTGATAAGCTCACTACAAAGTATCATTTGCATGTCCAACACTCAACCGATACATATACACTAGGTAAATGCATCAAGGATAAAAATCCAACAACGGCACAAGAGTGATGTACTTAAAGAAAATGCATAACATTAATCAACAAGTACTATGCTACAAAGTAAGGGTACAAATTAAAGTATATTACATAGCTAAGCATTATCATAAACTATGAGCAAAACAAAAATATAGTTAATATAACACAAAGCTCTTTCTCTCTTTCTCCCCCTATCATGAATCATAGGAGCTGTGATGAACTTGGAACATATATACCTGTAACCTGAAACATTTGTACAAAACACATTAGACCCTCAAGGTAAAGCAAGTAAGTATAATGTAACAAGTAAATTGCGATCAAGTAAACATGATGTAAAACATATGAGCAACTTGACCATACACCAAAACAGTCATAAAGAAATGACTACAGTGATCACATAGCAAAGCAAATGATCATCCAAACATGCATTCAATGAAGCACAATAGCATAAGGATGTATGCATGTCCAACACACAAACACGATGCAATGAGAATAGCAAAGCATAGATACTAAACATAACTCAAAGCATCATAAAGCAAAAAAGAAAGCAAACATAAATAGAAACAAACAAAACAGAGTTTTCTTATTAACTCAATGTCTTCTCCCTCTTGGTATATACATCTCCCTCATGGAATATCTCTCCCCCTACAAATGTACACGAGAAAAAGAATTTCTCCCCCTAAGAATGTGCACAAGAGTCATATAGAAATGAAAAAACTCTCCGATATACTCTTTAGAATATACTCTCCCCATTTTTGTCATGAATAGACAAAGGGTCAAGGAGAAATAAGGGCAAGAGATGAAGGTACGACCAAGGATAATGATGCATGAAGGGTGCGAGATGAATGAGAAAATGAAGCTCAAACCTAAGACAAAACAAAATGCTACAAAGCATAAGGTAAACATGACATGCTAGGATGAAGAAACAAGGTATAAACCAATGCATGACAAGAGTAGCAAATGTGTGTGCAAGAGGTGGCTATGTGCAATGCATGACCAAAGCATTGAAAATACACATGTAGTGTAAGGTGTGTTAAATACACTACCAATGAATCAAACATGATCCTAGTGAGGAAACATGAGAAACCCCTAAAGTTTGGTACTCATCGGAGTCCAAAAAAGTGAGAAAATTCCTAAAAGGCATTTTATCAAACACCTAGCGTGCACACTATGAACAACAATGTGAAACAATGCATAAATATCATGAAATCCACCCTTAATACATGTTATTTATGCCACAAGGGCCCAACATCCAAAACAAATCATCAAAAGAAACTAATCCCATACAAAAAATTGACAAAAATTAAGTTTTCCCAACCCCTATGATGAAAATCCCAACCAAGAGTACAAAACTCTCCAAAACATAATCTAAGGATCAAAAACTATGAAAAGAGTTTAGAATTACCTTAGAGATGTTAATGGAATGAAAAACCATTCAAATTAATTGGGTTTTCATGTAAAAATATCGAAAGAGGGGTTTAAGAGAGGATGGGAGAGGTTTAAAACAGGTTTCCCACAAAAAGCTCTTTAAAAAGCTATTTTTGGGCATTTTGCGACTGGGCAAGTCGCGAAGTGCTGTCGTGAAAATTTTCGCGAGTTGCGAAAGCTTCTAGATGAGCTCACGACTGGGGTTTCGTGACTGGTGAGTCATGAGATGAGTCGTGAAAAATTTTGCAATTGGCGAGTCAGTCGCGAAAAACTCTGACACCTGTTTTTCAACACAGAACATGTTTAAACAATGAAAAACAATATAAGCACTAAACATGAACACAAAGAGTGATAAAAATCACTTCCAAATACATATAAAACGATCAAAAATATTTTTGGATTGATCCATATAAAATTGATCACACACACATCACATTTAAACAAGTACAATCGAACAAATGAATAAGACATTCATTGAACATTAGGCATGTGTGTTGTGTATGTGTATCAAATGTGAAATAATCCTTAGTTTAAAGTGAAGTTTCAATGATCAATTCAATCAAGTCATACACAACTAGTACTAAGTCAAGTGGTCTATCTCAATTATAGAAATAAACATATATAACCTCCCACAAGAAAATGATTACATATCTTTGAAGCTTTTCATTTGGCTTCTTTACAACTCATAACATTTTATCATTTTGAATCAATACATCTCATTTTGAGATCGATGCCTGGATTTTTGATATTTCAATTTGATGAACAAGCCTTTGGCTTTTTGGGTATCATACATTTTCATATAAGTCGCTTTCCCTTTTTCCTAGTCGAATACTAGTATGTGTGACGGCTTTTGCAACTCATTATCTCTTTTCATTTTGAGATTTACATTTGTCGAGTTTTTAAAAAAAAATAAAAGAGTGGGAAGATATATAGGTACAAGTCTACGCATGTATCAAAACCAATATGACTATTGACTAATCATTCATGACAAGCTTGAAGATCAATTTACAACAATCACACATAGACGTCAAGTTTTTTCCCACATAGATAGAAGTGCATAAAGAACAAGGTAAGCTTGTAAATGCATAAAGTCATTTGTACAAAGGTACAAGGCACAACTCACATGTGATATGTGCTCAAACATATACGTTCAAACTTTTTGAATTTTTCACTTTTTATGTGATTTTGGATTTTTACTCACACAAACCTAAAACATAAAAGTAAGATGAAAGACAAAAGCAATGTATACTGTAAGGTTTAATTTTATCAACCATCTTGTTGGCTTTATTTTATGCCAAATTTGCTTGTATTTTAGCAATTAGTAACCCTGTATTTAGGTGGGAATCATGTAAGGGTAGTATGTTAGAGAGTGTAAGGGCAACATATATTATCATCCTTTTTAGCAATAGGTTCAACAATCAAACACTTGGCATGCATTTTTAGAGATTCATTCTCACATTCTAGCTTATCAATAAGTTTGTTAGATAAAACAAGTTTAGCATCCAAGTCCATATTAAAACATTCAAACTCTTTCATCTTTTCAAGAGAATTTTCAACAATTTTCTTATATTTTTCAACCAATTTGTTGGATTCATTGAGCTTAGCAACTAAATCATCCTTTTCACCAAATAACTTACTCAAATTCTTTTGAAACTTCTTAGCCTTTTTCTTCAAGAGTTTTTCATTTGGAATATCAACAACACCCAATAATTCAAGTAACATGTCATCACAATCATGAGGATAACCACTCATAGAGTCATTTTCACAAACACGTGGCATGCTACAATCATCAACATCCAAAACATGCATAGAGGCATACAAAGCACTATCCATGGTAAATAAACACAAGGGGTCAAGGATCACACTTAGGTATTTAAACCACAACAAGTGTACCTACTCTGATACCAATTGAATGTGCAAAATGTGTGTAAAACACCTTGAACGTTTAGACCCCCAATTTACAAATTACCAATTCAAGCTTATTATCAAACAATGTATGTGCGGAATATGAACATAAGCTAAAATTGAATTGATAAAACAATCTAAACCAAATAAAATCACAACCACAGCAGAAATTAAATGGCAATAATTAAGGGAAGAGAGATGCAAACACAAAGACAACACAGCGATGTGTTATCGAAGAGAAAACCAAAGTCCTCGGCGTAAAACCTCTACGCCGCCCTCCAAGCGGTCAATAATCCACTAAAGAATGAAGTTGGTATGCATGAACAGTAGAATACCCTCCAAGCCTAATCTACCCAGTGTACCTAAGCCCTCCAAGCTTCTTGCTCCAACGAGGTTACGTCGAACCTTTGTCTTCTCTAACTTACCGGATTCCGCTATAGCCCATAGCACCAACCAATATCAATTGGTTCCTTCCTAACTACTTCCCAAGCACCAAATAGCCTCCTTACAGATATGGGTATGGTAAGAAAAAGATTTGGCTAATGAACCTCTCAAGGATGTAACAATGGAGATGGTGAGAGTTAAGGAATTTGAAGAGTCACTATGTAAAGATTGTGGATGAGTCTATCTTGTTTTTCTCTAGGGTTTCTCTCTTAAAATTCTCTCTAGAAGTTCTCCATATTTTGTGGGCATAAAGGGTATTTATACTGGAGTGAGAAACGAATGCGAAGAGTCAGTTTTTCCAAAACAGAGTAGACTAGTGACTTGGCCTTGCGACTTGACTAAGTCGCGAGTCCAAACTGTGAGCTAACTAAATGGCTAGTCTGGACTTTTTATCCTGTAGTGCTACAGCTGGCATGATGATTCAGCTTCTTTGCATGCTTCACTCGTATGCATCATCTGGTGGCTTGCCAGTCGCGAGCCACCTGCATGATCCAGTCGTGAGTCCCTGCTTTAGTGTACATTCTTGAGCATTTTTTCACATTCTCTCACACACTACTCTTACAGAATTCCCACCTAAATACAGGGTTTCTAAGTGCTAAATTACAAGCAAATTGGCATAAAATAAAGCCAACAAGATGGTTGATTAAATTCAACCTTACAAGATCGAAAAAGATGTGGCATATCCTGTTAAGAACTTCCAAAAGTTCTTGAAGTTCAAAAAGGATGGAAAGTTTGCTGAGAAGGGAAAATTACCAAATTCCTAGAAGGAGAAAAAGGATTTCAAGAAGAAAGATGGGAAGGATTCTTAATATTCTCAAGGAATCACATGCTACGAATGCAACAGTCATGGACATCTCAAGAAAGAGTGACCCAACTATTTGAGAAGGAAGAGTAAAATGTATGCCACTACTCTTAGTGATTCAAACTCGTTTCATTCAAACTCGGAAGAAAGCTGTGATGGAGAAGGAAACTACTCCGCATTTATGACCATTGCTCTTATGGATTCTTCGAATGATTTGAGTGTGTTAGTGGAAGAGCTTGGTGAGCACACAAAAGTGGAGTCGATGGGGATAGTAGAGGAATCTGATGATGAGGAAGATGAAAGAATAATGGGGTTACAAGAAACCTATAATACTCTCCTTGAGAAGACCAGTGAATATGCAAAAGTGGCTAAAGCAGCCATCAAGAAAATGAAGAGAGCAGAGCAAGATTATAAAAGTCTTCTAGTGCGATACAAGGAGACTAAATGTGAAGTTGAGACGCTGAATGGAGAGCTAATTGAAGCCTACTCAAAGATCAAGTTTCTTGAGTTTGAAGTGATTCAAGCTAATGCTAAAGTAGAGCGGGTCTCCTTCAAAAAGCTTGATGAAGTGCTTGCACAACAAAAGCCCTTTTCTAGCAAAAGTGACTTAGAATACACCAGAGAGGCTAGTTCAAGTGCCATTGTGTCTAAAGAGATGAAGTTTGTGAAAGCAAAAGAACCAGTGGCAACAACTTTAGATGTTGAGAAAGTGAAGTTTGAGAAAAGGCCAAAAATGACTGCTCAACAGGATGTAACAAAGCCTCCAAAACTAACAGTGGCTAAACTCAAGGCGAAAGGAAACTCTCTTTCGAAGTCACAAAGGGGACCGAAAACTCAACATTTTTGTCACCATTGTGGAATCCAAGGTCACACTAGACCAAATTGCTTTAAGCTTTGGGCATTGAAGTATGGCAGCTATCAAAGACCAAATGGACAAAGAAATGGCAAAACCAAGCAATTGAAAGAGGGAGAAACTGATTCTAACATTGGGGATGTAATGAAGATGATAGACACCATCACCTCCTGTTTGGCAAACTTCACCCTCAGGTTTGAGAATCATAAGTCAAGTACCCAATCCTCTAAGGATATCACCCCAAATGCATGTGCCGCGTGGGTGAAGAAAGGTACACCTGCATAAGCATTAGAACATGACTATGCATCAATACTTCCTATATGTTATGACATTGCTTGGCTGTATTCTTAGTAATTGTTCTGGCATGTTCTGACAAATTTCTATTTGTTTTCTTTTCTTACTTTGAATGATATTTTGATCAATCTTTAATTGCTTTTGTGTCAAAAATCCAAAAACACATAAAAAGTAGAAAATCCAAAATGTTTGATCGGCATTATTGTGTTTTGTCACACGCATGTCTTGTCTTGTACCTTTGTACAAATGGCTTTGTGCATTTACGAGCGTAGCTTGTTCTTTATGCACTCATATCATTGTGGGAAAAATCTTGACATCGATCCGATAAAATTGGAACAATACAGAGAAGATTAGCATGGCCCCTGCGCAAGGATGACACGCATAAATCGAGAAATGGTCCAAATTTTTTATGTAACGACCCAAGGAAAAGCGCTAGCCACATCTGCGCTATACCTCAAAAGGACTAGTCACAATTGAGGCTCCTTATAGTTGTTAATAAAGCCCAGTTCAACCCAATAAATACCCGATGTGGGACTCATCACACACCCACACACATCACACAATCAATCAAATTGAGGCATCACAATCTCCCCCACTTAAATCCCTAACGTCCTCGTTAGGGCCCACTTTGTGGGGTAGTGTCTCTGAGCCCACATGGGATTACCAGGCCGGCTCTGATACCATATGTAACGACTCAAGGAAAAGTGCTAGCCATATCTGCGCTATACCTCAAAAGGACTAGTCACAATTGAGGCTCCTTGTAGTTGTTAATAAAGCCCAGATCTACCCAGTAAATACCTGATGTGGGACTCATCACACACCTACACACATCACACAATCAATCAAATTGGGGCATCACAATGTGATTGTTGTAAATAGATCTTTAAACTTGTCATAAATGATTAGTCAATGGTTTTATTGATCTTGAGACTTGTTTAGACTTGTGCCTATATATCTTCCCACTATTTTATTTGTTTTGCTTAAAGAGCTCAACCAATGTAAATCTCAAAATGAAAAGAGATAATGAGCTGCAAAAGCCGTCACACATACTAGTATTCAACTAGGAAAAAGGGAAAATGACTTAGGGCACATTTGTTTCACCTGAAAAGCATTTCAGGAAATCATTTTACACCCTATCGTGTGTTTGGTTGCACATGGAAAATTCGGTCAAACGGAAAATCATTTCCGTTGACTGTAAAATCACCCATTTCAGCCCTAAAATCAATTACACTCTCATTTTACCTTCAAATGATTTCTAGGACTCAGAGAGAGAGAGAGAGAGAGAGAGAGAGAGAGAGAAGAGAGAGCACCGAAACCCATCTCCCCTCAGCTCCACCCCACGCACCAACAAGAGAGAGACACAGCTCCACCCTATACGTAGACACCAGTTCGAGGTCCCCCACACTCCAATGAGCAATGTCGTCGTACCCAATCCACTCAACCTCACCTCCGACCACTTTGAGCTCCGCATGTACCCGATCCACCAAGGCAAAACTCTCCCTCACGCCAATGAAGCCCATCTTGCCTTTAACATCTCCGATCCGTCGCTCCCACATCGCCGGCAAAACACTTCTCTCAAACCCACCCTCTACAATAGCCAATCCACATCCCTTCAAACCCATCTCCCTTTTCTTCTCTTCTCTCACTTAACCTCACCTCTGAGATCATGCCGCCGAGATCGTACCCCAACACCATCGAGATCGTGCTGCCAAAATCATTGCCCATGACCCACCCATGACTAATCTCTCTCTTTCTCGATCTACCTGTCCCTTTCCCTCAATTTTTGATCACTCTCTCTGCTTCCCTCTCTCAATTTGACCGAATTTTTTGAGTTTAAGGAATGGTTTTAGTTTTGAATTTTTTTGTTAAAAGTTTATATATTGAAGTTTTCTATTATAAAATTTGTTTGGAAGCTGAGAAAGTGGTTGAGAAAATGTGAGAAAATAGCATTTTCAGAATGTAAACAAACACATGAAAATATTTTCTAAAACAATTTTCATAATGCAGCCAAACACTTGAAAATATTTTCATTTCCTGAAAATATTTTCACTTGAAATCATTTTATACTCAGAAATCATTTTACCTTCAACCAAACACAGCCTTATATGAAAATGTATGATGCCCAAAATGCCAAAGGCTTGTTTATCAAATTGAAATATAAAAAATTTTAGGCATCAATCTCAAAATGAGATGTATAGATTCAAAATGATCAAATGATATGATGTGAATGAAGCCAAATGAAAAGCTTCAAAAGTATGTTATCAAGTTTTGTGGGAGGTTATATATGCATACTTCTATAATTGAGATTGGTCACTTTTCCTTGTGCTAATTGTGTATGTCTTGGTTGAATTGATCATTAAAGCTTCACATTAGACTAAGGACTATCTCATCTTTGATACCCACACACATCACACATGTC
Source organism: Quercus robur (assembly GCF_932294415.1). Taxonomy (NCBI): domain Eukaryota; kingdom Viridiplantae; phylum Streptophyta; class Magnoliopsida; order Fagales; family Fagaceae; genus Quercus; species Quercus robur. The sequence continues at coordinate 40,466,687 of NC_065544.1, read as the reverse complement.
TATGTTCAATGAATGCCTTATTCATTTGTGTGATTGTACTTGTTTAAATGTGTTGCACATACTCAATTATATGTTGATCAAACACAAAAATATTTTTGAGTGTTTTAATTGTTTTTGAAAGTGTTTTTGTTTCTAGCAAGTCAAGCCCCTAGTCATGAAAAAGACTAAGAAAATTTTCAAAATTTTGGGTTTTTAGGATTTTCGCGACTCAGTTTGGTAACTAGTTCACGAGTGGAAGCTCCAGTTGCGAGTTTTACTCAGAATGTTTGGTGACTCCTGTCACCACGACTTACTCATAAGTGGACCTTCCAGTCACGAAAAACACTTGGACAAATTTTTAAAATTTTGTCACACGAGTTTTTGGCAACTTGAACTGGCAACTTGTTAGCGATTCATTCCAGTCGCGAAAAACATGTGTTTTACGCGATGAGGGTTATTTTCAGTGCAGTTTTCAAAAACTTTTCAGTTTTACCTTGCATATTGTGACTGTTCATTGTCTCCCTCTTCCAAACTCACTGTGTTTACTCACAAAACCTCCATTTTCTTCGTCATCTCTTCACCAATCTTCAAGAACAAGGTATGGGTTTTCTTATTTTCTCAAGGTATGGAACTGCTCAAAAGGTTTTAACAAAACCTCAAAATCCAATTGTGGCCAAACCCAAGGCTAAAGGGAACTCTCTTCCAAAGTTTGAAAGAGGTCCTCAAGTTCAACACCTCTGCCACTATTGTGGAGTTAGAGGACACAGAAGACCAAACTGCTATAAACTTCACGCATTGAAGATTGTTGTATATCGATCTTCAAGCTTGTCATGAATGACTGATCAATAGTCTTGATGGTTTTGATATATGCATAGACTTATGCCTATATATCTTCCCACACCTTTTTATGTTTTTGCTTTATAGCTCAACAAATATCAAATCTCAAAAAGAGATACTGAGCTGCAAAAGCCGTGACACGTACTAGTATTTGACTAGGAAAAAGGGAAAGCAACTTGTATTGAAATGTATGGTGCCCATAAAGCTAAAGGCATACTCACAAAATGAAATATAAAAAATTTCAGGCATTAATCTCAAAAAAAGATGTATAGATCCAAAAAAAAAAAAAAAAAATCAAATGTTATGAATTGTAATGAAGCCAAATGAAAATCTTTAAAGATATGCAATCATTTCCTTGTGGGAGGTCATATATGTTCATTTCTATAATTGAGATAGACCACTTGACTTAGTACCAGTTGTATATGACTTGATTGAATTGGTCATTGAAGCTTTACTTTGGACTAAGGATTATTCCACATTTGATACACACACACACAAGACTTTTGTTCAATTAATGCTTATTTCATTTGTGTGATTGTACATGTTCAAATATGATGTGTATACTCAATTGCTTGTTGATCAAACCCAAAAAGATTTTTGAATATTTTATATGTTTTTGAAAGTTTTTTTTATGCTTTCTTGTTTTAAGTTTTTGTTCAAATTGCATTTTTCATGTTTTTCATCAAAAACTCCTTCAGAGGCATTTTCGCGAGAAGCTTGCAACTAAGCTCTTCCCATGAAAATGGGTTAAGGCAAAATATGAAAACACAAAATTCAGATAGAAATTTTTGCGACTGTCTCACTATTGTTTCGCAAGTCTTCCCGTGAAAAGTTTGTGCTTTAGAGGCATTTTTCGAGAGTAACTTTGCAAGAAGCTAACCTGTGAAAAACACGTTTTTTCAGTTTTAAAAGGTTGGTGTAGACATTTTTTCAAACTCACTTTTTTTTCCCTCACTTTGTCTCCCTCTAGTCTTAAACAACCCAAAACTTAATTTCAATCAAAAACCCAAAAAATTTCAAGTGTAATCATTTCAAAATCTTCTCTAAGGTGTGTTCATACAATCTTTTCTCTTTATTTCCTTAGATTATGCGGAAAATTATAGGTTTTACTTGATTTGGGTTATGTTTGAAAAAGGGTTGGGAAATTATAAATTTTGTGAAATTTTTTTCAATTTCTTGATTGGGCTCTGTCCCATTTGATCTGTTTGTGTTTGTGTTTATGTTAGCCAATTGTGGCAATGTAACATGTATTTAGGCAAGATTTACTCATGTTCATGCATTGCTCACATGTTAGTTTTATAGGTGCACATTAAGTGTTTGATAAAATGCCCAAATGTCATTTTGTTGTTGTTTTGGACTCCAATGAGTTCCAAATTTTGGGGATTACCATGATTGGACTTGTTTATCATGATTTTATCATTGGGTGTGTGTTTTACACACTTTGACCCAAATGTGCTTAGTTATGCCTTGCATATGCATCACATATGCACATCACATGCACACTTGATGCACACACTTGCACAATTGTCATGTTTTTTGCATTTCAATGATATTACATATTTTAGCTCTTATAACATGATTGTGTGACAGTGTTTATGTTCCTTTTAGGACTTTGTGTTTATTTTTTGGACTAACTTGGTTCTAATCAAGTTTGTGTTCTTGTTTTGTGTTTTTGCACTTGTTGCTTTATTCTTTGTGTCTGTTTTTGCAGATGTCTCCTACTAAGCACTCTGCCTCCAAGAAATCCTCAAAGCGACCATGCACGGACTCGGAGAATTTCTGAACCATTGAGACAAACATGGCCTACAACGACTACTACAAAAGGGCAACAATCATCATGGAAAGGGTTGTAAGAATGGAGACCCTTGAAAACACTTCCATACCTAAAGTGTTTAAGGAGAGAACTTGGACAAAGTTTTTGAATCCAAGTGGAAATGTCTTTGCTGAACTCATAAATGAATTCTTCGCTAATGCCATTGTGGAAGGTGATCACATCAACTATTGGGTGCGACAAAAAGAATTCATTATCACAAGGGATTCCATTCAGGAGCTATTAGAAGTTCTTCCACAATCCCAACCTAGCAACGAAAGGGATTCGACTCAAAATCTGAGCAGTTATAGCTCCTTTGGCCATTCCGGTCAAAAAAAGGGAGAAAGTTTTGAGGGGGAGTTGCACAGTTTGAAGGGGAGCCTAGCATAGCATATCATAAATGTTGGTTCATTTTGGTGGTTTAGTGGTTTAATTTTGTGTTTACTTTTATAGTCTTTATAACTCTTGGATATTTACATTGCTTTCTTTTAAGTACTCTAGTAAATCTTTCAGTTTATATTCAATACTTTGTTTTTGTCTCCTTGCTTTGTAGTGTTTTTAAGTACTTTTAGATCTTGCTGCATTATCTTTAGTACTACACACTTGTGCCCTTATTGGATCTTGTATCCTTGATGCAAATACTTCTTGTATTTTGCATTGGTTATGTGTTGGACAAGCAATTGATTTTTGCGTTGTTCTTAATTGCATTACGTGTCCAAATGATCATTTACTAGCTAAATGTTCATTGTAGTCATTCTTTTATGACTGCTCTTGTTTGATCAAGATATGCTTAATTGTTTATATATTGTTTATTACCTTGATCGCACTTTACTTGCTCATATACGTACCATGTATTCAACTTGTCATAAGCTTAATGAAAGTTTGGTTTGTGTGCAAGTGTTTCAGGTTACAGGTGTATACGTGCAAGTGCTTCACAACTTCTAGATTAGGTGTGAGTGAGTTTTACCACTGTTCCCAAACTCACATTTAAGTCTAGAGTCTGTTTTAGAGGTTTTGTCACGGAATAGCCAAAGGGGGAGATTGTCAAGTTGTGATTTATAACTGATTTGTGTTGGCTTTAATTCCGTGCCAAATTTGATTGTAATTTTTTCAATCTTTTGTACCTTGTATTTTATGTGGGATTTCATTGTAAGGGTTGTGTGTGAAAAAGAGTGTGAAGACTCAAGAGTCATTGAAGACTGTAAGGTTGAATTTAATCAACCATCTTGTTGGCTTTATTCCGTGCCAAATTTTCTTGTAATTTAACAATTAGTAACCCTATGTTTAGGTGGGAATCATGTAAGGGTAGTGTGTGAAAGAGTGTGAAGAAATGCTTAAGACTATGCAGTGAAGCAGGGACTTGCGGTTGGATCTCATGACTTACAAGCCACTAGAAGATGCACACAAGTGAAGCATGCGAAGAAGTTGAACCATCATGCCAGTTGTAGCACTACAGGACAAAAAGTCCAGACTGGCCATTCAGTTTGCTTGTGGCTTGGACTTGCGACTCAGTCAAGTCGCGAGGACAAGTTAATCTTTGCCGTTTAATTTCTGCTGTGGATGTGATTTTATTTGGTTTAGATTATGTTATCAATTCTATTTTAGCTTAATTACATTTTTCGCACGTACATTGTTTGTTGATAAGCTTGAATTGGTAATTTGTTAATTGGGGGTCTTAACGTTCATAGGTGTTTTATACACATTTTGAACATTCGATTAGTATCAGAGTGGGTGCACTTGCTGTGGTTTAATTACCCTAGTGTAATCCTTGACCCCTTTTGAGATGGACCGGTCTCAATCTTTAAATGCTCCACAATATTTTGATAGTAGGAATTATGCCTTTTGGAAGGTACGGATGAGAGCATTTTTATGTTTGATAGATGAATCTGTTTGGGATGCCATTGATATTGGCTAGACTAGGCCAGAGGCAACCAAATCCAAGTGGGGTAAGGCAACCCTCGTGGCGTCAAATGCTAACAACAAAGCACTTAACGCTATTTTTTGTGGTGTGTCTCCAAATGAGTTCCATCGGATTTCTCACATTACCATTGCCAAGAAGGCTTGGCAGATATTGGAGACCACTTATGAGGGAATGAAGAAAGTAAAAGACACAAAGCTACAGATGTTGACCACTCGATTTGAGGAGCTCAGAATGAGTGAGGACGAGTCCTTTGACTCTTTCTATAGGAAGCTGAATGAAGTGGTAATCAGCAAGTTTAACTTGGGAGAGAAAACGGAGGATTCCAAGGTAGTAAGGAAGATCCTTCAGTCATTGCCAGAAAGCTTCTGTGCCAAGGTGACGGCGATTGAAGAGAGCAAGATCTTGATGATATCAAAGTCCAAGAATTGGTTGGCTCACTTCAAACTTATGAATTGTTGTTGCCCACTCAAAGGAAGAGCAAATATCTTGCTTTTAAGATCATAAATGAAAGGGTAGAAGCACACAACTCGTCAGATGAGGATGTTGTTGAGAAAGATGTTGCTTACCTTGCAAAAAATTTCTGCAAATTCCTAAAGTTCAAGAACAGTGGGAAATTTGGTGATAAAGGGAAATTCACAAGTTTCGGAAAGGAGAAGAAGGACTTCAAAAAGAGCGACGGGAAGAGGTCCCAATCTAATCAATGAGTCACTTGTTTTGAATGTAATGGACATGGCCATTTCAAAAAGGAATGTCCTAATTACTTAAGATCGAAGGGCAAGACGTATGCCACCACTCTCAGTGACTCAGATTCCTCCACATCTAATTTGGAGGATAGCTATGATGAAGAAGGGAACTTCTCAGCATTTATGACTATTGCTTATGTTGAATCTTCAAAGGACTTGAATTTTCTTGTGCAAGAACTTAGGGAGCATAGTGATGAGGAATCCATGGGCATTGTAGAAGAATCGGATGCTGAAGAAGATGAAGTTACAACAAGTCTTCAAGAGAATTACAACTCTCTCCTTAAGAAGTCGGGAGAGTATGCAAGGGTGGCCAAGGCGGCTGTGAAGAAGATAAAGAAAGCAGAGGAGGACTACAGTAAGATATAAGGAGGCCAAGTGTGAGATTGAGACGCTAAATGGTGAGCTAACCGAAGCTTACACCAAGGTGAAATTCCTTGAACTTGAGGTGGTTCAAGCAAATGCCAAGGTAGAGCGAGTATCCACAAAGAAGCTTGATGATGTCCTTTTTCTTCAAAAACCATTCTCCAACAAAACCGAATTAGGATACACAGGAGAAAGTAGTTCAGCTATGAATATCTCCAAAGAAGTGAAGTTTGTGAAGGCCAAAGAGCCAGTTATAGTTGCCCCAATTGTGGAGAAGGCAAAGGTTAAGAGAAAGAAGAATGTGGCTAACCAACGAGTGTTGAACAAACCTCGTAACCAATCTATGGTCAGGTCTGAAGTCAAAGGGAAATCTCTTCCAAGATCACAAAGAGGTCCGAGAACGAACCATGTCTGTCACCATTGTGGACTTCAAGGGCACACCAGACCGAATTGTCATAAGCTAAAAGCATTGAAGAATGCAAGTGATCAAAGGTCAAGAGGACCAAGAAATGACAAGAGGACTTGGGTTGTTGAGTCATCAAGAGGTCGAAATGATGATCCTAGTGTGGTGGGCGTGATGAAGATGATCGGTGCATTCACCACTTGCTTGGAAAGCTTCACTAGAAGGTTTGAAAGTCCTAACTCTCGTACCCAATCCTATAAGGATATCACCCCAAACGCATGTGACGTGTGGGTGAAGAGGGGTACTCATGCATAAGTATTACAACATGTCCAAGCATTAATATTTCCTATGTTTTTATGACGATGCTTGGTTGTGTGCTTGGTGCTAATTTGAGTTGAAAATTGTTTTTTAGTTTGCTTTTGTTTTAAATGTTTTTACTTTGGTGTTTTTGATCAATCTTTTCTTGTTTTTATGTCAAAAATCCAAAAACTCATAAAAAGTAGAAAATCTAAAAAGTTTGATCGACATCGTTGGGTTTTTGTCTCAAAACACATTTTGCCTTGTACCTTTGTACAAATGGCCTTGTGCATTTAAGAGGGTAGCTTGTTCCCTATGCACTCCATATCTTTGTAGGAGAAATCTTGACATCTATGTGACTGTTGTAAATAGATCTTCAAACTTGTCATGAATGAGTAGTCAATGGTATTGTTGATCTTGAGACGTGCATAGACTTGTGCCTATATATCTTCCCACTCATTTATTTTATTGTTTTTCTTAAAGAGCTCACCAAATGTAAATCTCCAAATGAAAAGAGATATTGAGCTGCAAAAACCTGTCGCACATACTAGTATTTAACTAGGAAAAAGGGAAAGCGACGTAAAATAAAATGTATGATGTCCAAAAAGCCAAAGGCTAACTCATCAAATTGAAATATAAAAAATTTTAGGCTTCGATCTCACAATGAGATATATTGATTCAAAAAATCAAATGATATGATGTATATGGAGCCGAATGAAAAGCTTTACAAGTTATGTAATCAAGTTTTGTGGGAGGTCATATATGCATATTTCTATAATTGAGATGTGTCACTTTATCTAGTGCTAATTGTGTATGGCTTGGTTGAATTAATCATTGAAGCTTCACGTTAGACTAAGGACTATCTCATTGTTGATATCCACACACATCACACATGTCTATGTTCAATGAATACCATATTCATTTGTATGATTGTACTTGATTAAATGTGTTTTCACATGCTCAATTTTTGTTGATCAAACACAAAAATATTTTTGAGTGTTTTAGTTGTTTTTGGAAAGTATTTTGTTCTTGTAAAAATTGTCAAAATCTTCAAAAACAGTGTTGCCCTGTTCTGGCGACTTAGTCGCAGGTTGGTCCAATCGCATGCCCTAGTCACGAGCCCACACAGAGATTTTTCGCAACTCATTGGCGTTTCAATGTCCCAATCACAAAAAATACTTAAAATATTTTTCAAAATTTGGGTTTTAAATGTTTCTTGCGGCTCAGTCTAACGACTTGTTCGCGGGTGGAAGGTCTAGTCGCGAGGAGTACACAGAAATCTTCGCGGCTTACCTCGCGGGTAGAACTTCCAGTTGTGAAAAACACTTAGGAAAATTTTCAAAAATTTTGGTTTCAAAGAGTCTTGCGACTTACCATGGTGACTTGCACGTAACCTAAATGAGTCGCAAAAATCGTGTGTTTTGTGCAAATAGGTCAGTTTTTAAAACTTTTTTGAGTTTTCCCTTGAAATTTTGTGACTGTTCATTGTCTTCCCCATTTATCCCTTTCTCTGACCCACCGAGTTTCTCACAAAAACCTCCATTGTTGTTCATTGTTTTGACTTCAATCTTCAAGAAAAAGGTATGGGTTTTTCTTATTTTCTCTGTACATTTCACTTTATAGTCTTGTTTTCTTGGTTTTGTCTGTTGCTATTATGATTTGAGATATATATATATATAATGTTAGAACATGGGTTTGCTCATTTTGTTGAGGTTGGATGTTCGGGTTTTGTTGCTTTTGTTTTTAGGATGCTAGATATTGTTATTATCATGTCTGATTTTCATCCTTGAGTATGCTTACTGATTTTCCCTATGTTGAACATACCATACCCATTGAGATATGTCTTATAGACATATGCTTATTTTTGGAAATTGTTGTAATAGACTCTGTTTGAGAGTATGGTTGATTCACATTGTTTGTCTATTGCATGTTTGGTGTATGAGTTTGACTATGTTCCTTAGGATGTTGATGTTAGGTTTCTGTGTTTAATGTAACAATGTGTTATGCCTGAGAATTGTTGATAATTTGTTATGTACTCTTCTGTTTTGAGTAATCTCATCCAATATTGATCCTGAACTGTGTTTGGTTTGAATGTTTGGTAACTCTGTCCTTTTCTATGCCACTAACATGTTACTAATGTTTTGAGTTTCCATCTATTATTTTTTGGTTTTGTTGGGCTTTGCTGCTATGTTATGCAAATGACTCCTACCAAGAAGAAAACTACTGCCAAGAAGGGTGATAAAAGGCTGAAGATGGACAATACCAAGTTTAGGTCTCCTCATCACTTTGAGAGATATAGAGAGTTCTACTTGAAGGCACCTCTTATCCAGGAGAGATTTAAAAGTTCAAATAATGTAAAAACACACTTGAACGTTTAGACCCCCAATTTACAAATTAACCAATTCAAGTTTTATGTCAAACAACTAGTGTGCGGAAAATGAACAAAAACTATAAAATAGAATTGGAAAACTATCTTAGCGAAATTAAAATCACAACCCACAGCAGATAATAAAAGGCAAAGACAAAAGGGAAGGAAGATGCAAACACAAAGACAACATGCAATGTGTTATCGAAGAGGAAACCGAAACCCTCAGCGTAAAACCTCTTCGCCGCCCTCCAAGCGATAAACAATCCACTAGAAAATGTAGTTGGGATACATGGACAGCAATAGACCCTCCAAGCCTAATCTACCCAGTGAACCTAAGCCTTCCAAGCTTCTTGCTCCAACGAGGTTGTGCCGAACCCTTTTCTTTTCTAGCTTCCCGGATTCCGCTACTTGACCATAGCATCAATCAATGTAGATTGGTTCCTTCCTAACTACTTCCCAAAACACCAAACAGCCTTCTCACAGTAATGAATATGGTGAGAACAAGGTTTTGGTAAAATGCCTCTCAAGGATTTGACAATGGAAAGGAAGAGAGTTGAGGAATTTGAAGAGACTCCTATGTAAAGATTGTAGATGAATCAATCTTGTTTTACTCTAGGGTTTCTCTCTCAAAATTCTCTCTGGAAGCTCTCTTTCTTTTGTGGGTATAAGGGGTATATATACTAGGGTGAGAGAGGAATGTGAAACGTCAGGTTTTTCAAAACAGGACTGGCTCACGGCTTGGCCTCGCGACTTGACTGAGTCGCGAGATCCAGTCGCGAGATAACCGAATGGCCAGTTGTCCTATTTTGTCCAGTAGTGCTCTAGCTAGCATGACGGTTCAACTTCTGGCATGCTTGGCATGTGTGCTGCATCTAGTGGCTTGCAGTCGCGAGTCACCTGCGAGATCCAGCCACGAGACTCTGTTTTCTTACACACTCTTGAGCATTCCACACTCTATCTCACTCACTGCCCTTACAACAAACCTACCTAAATACAGGGTTACTAAATGTTGAAATACAAGCAAATTTGGCACGAAATAAAGCCAACAAGATGGTTGATTAAATTCAACCTTACAATCTCCCCCTTTAGCTATTCCATGACAAAACCCTAAAACAGACTCTAGACTTAACATGTGAGTTGGGAACAGTTGAGCAAAACTCAATCACACATAACTCTAGACACTGTGAAGAACTTGAATCATATGAACATGAAACTCCTGAAACACAACAATACACCATGATCATTGTATGCAGAAAATATGAAATGCATATGAAACAGGCATAAAGTGATCAAGCAAAGATGAAGTTAAGAACCAAATCATGGCCTGATTAAACAAGTAATTACTTACAAGGTAGTGATCACAATGCTCATTCACACTTGGAATGAACATTTGAACATACAAGAAACCAAGAACAATGCAAGTTACTTGTATGCCCAGCACTCAACCAATGCATAATACACTAAGTATATGCATCTAGGAACAATCCTACAAGGGCACAAGAGTGATAGTATTTAAAAGAAAATGCATGACATTTAGATAGAAGTACTTATTTAAACAAAGCATAAAAAGACTGCATAAAGCATGGTACAGACCATAAAGCCTACAGATATGCATAAAACATAATCCTAAAAGCTTACATAAGCAACATGGGTACAAAATACAATATAACAACTTAATTTGAAGAAAAATGCAGAAACACTCCCCCTTAGGTAATATCCTCCCCCTCTGATCAAGCTATCACTTCCCCTTTCATCCTTTATGACATCATCTCCCCCTTTTCGTCATGGAATAGCTACACATTCTCTTCTAGCCTCCTTTGAATCTGATCCAATTGAGTTTGGAGTGAGGTAAACGTCATATCCCATCGAGTGTTGTGATGGTGTAGAGTAGATGTGAGTCCGGACATCTTGGTATTCAACTCATGTACAGAGGATACAATGTGATCAAGTTTTTCGTCAAGGGAGAGTTTGCTGAAATGTGAACCACTATGAGATGTGGAAGTTTCTGGTTTGGCTCTCTTCCGACTATGTCCAATGCTTACGTTGAATGTATGCATGCTGATTGGACTCAGTTTTGAGTAAGGAAATTCATCTGCCGTTGGATAAATTCCTTTGAGCTTCAATATCCTTGAAATGAGACAGCAGAAAGGAACACATATTCGGGACTCTGTTCGTAGAACCGTTTTGCGCAGAACATGAAAGATATGAGCACAGATGTCAATTTCTACATCAAAGATTAGGTCATGAAGAAACAAGGCACGTCCAAGGTTCATATACCCAGTGCTTGATAGTGTGTACAAATTGTGAAACATCACAATTGTAAGCACTCTCAGTTTTAGAGGAAGAGAGGAAACACTAACGAAAGTTTCCTTTGGATGAGAATTCCAAGTCTTGTCCAAGACCCTCCTTAAGAAGTTCCTCATCAGGACAAAGATCATCATAAACCGGTGAGTGTTAAAGCATTGGTCAGTTGATGTGAAGGATCTCTGCCAAATATGCAGGAGAGACTGAAAAACTCTTTTTCCTAACCCAGCACTTAAGTTCATCTTCTTCCACAATTGCGTTGGCATAAAATTCCTTTACCAAATTCTCATACGCGTCATCCAGATTAGAGAGAAGATAATTCCAATCCTTGTGAGCAAACCATTTCGGAATGTCAGTGTCATGAAGTGATGATTGGTCAACAGGTCTTTCCAGTAATGGTGTAGCATTTCGGAAATAATTCTCATAAGACTGAAAGGCAGCATAGGATCTAAACTTGTTGGGATCGAACCCTTTTGATGAAGAACGAGTCCCTTTTGTTTGAGGTGATTAATCATCGACATCAATGACAGGTTCCTTTCCTTTGGAACTACCTCCTTTCACAGCTGCTTTCTTGAATGGAGACATTTCCAGTCTGTATCATGAATAGAGGAAAACAAAGAACACAATCCAACAAACATTATTAGCAGTGGGTTAGTGTCAAATTAGGGATAATGAAGAAAACCCTAAGAGCTAGATGGAAATGACCAGAAAATAACAATGAGGGACAATAATGACCCAAATGTAGCTACAAAATAGAGTGGATCATATTAAAACCACACAAAAATGAGAACATCATACACTCAACTAATCAATCATGGGTAAGAGAAATATGAATACCAAGTAGAACACAAAAACCATGATGAAAAGGCAATAACTGAGAAAAACAAAAAGTAGAGGATAAAACCCATACCTTTCCTTGAAGATAGATTGAATGGTAACAGGTTGGTGAACGAATTTGAAGATTACCACAGTGTGTAGAATAAGTGACAGGAAGACCAGAAAGTGAACTGACACAGAGTGCAAGACAAGCAAATGAGAACCCCTTTTTGAGAAAAGTGTTGAAAATGAGCTCAATTTGCAGAACACGCGATTTTCGCGACTGAAATGAGTCGCCAACAAGACGCCAAGTCAAGCCGTCAAAACACTCAAAGACAAAATTTTGAAAAATTTTCTAAGTGTTTTTCACGACTGGAAGTTCTACCCGCGAGGGAGTCGTGAGCTGAGTTGCGAAAATCTCTGTGTAACCCTCGTGACTGGACCTTCCACTCGCGAACAAGTCGCCAAAATTAACACGCGAGCTCGCGACTATGGCATGCGACTTGACTTACTCGCGACTGAGTCGCCAAAACAGGGCAAAAATGATTTTTGAAATTTTCAGTTTTTAAGAACAAAATACTTTCCAAAACACCTAAAACACTCAAAAATCTTTTTGTGCTTGAATCAATAAAGATTGAGCATGTGAAAACACATTTCATCAAGTACAATCATACAAATGAATATGGCATTTATTGAATGTAAACTTGTGTGTTGTGTGTGGATATCAACAATGAGAAAGTCCATAGTCTAAAGTGAAACTTCAATGATCAATTCAACCAAGGCATACACAATTAGTACTAGATCATGTGACCCATCTCAATTATAGAAGTATGCATATATGACCTCTCACAAAACTTGATAACATAACTTGGAGCTTTACATTTGACTCCACATTCAATCATAACATTTGATCTTTTTGATCCTTTTGAGACAATCACCTCTCATTGTGAGAGTGATATTTAATATTTCACTTTGATGAGATAGCCTTTGGCTTTTTGAATAAACATTCACTTTAATTTTTTGTCGCTTTCCCTTTTTCCTAGTCGAATACTAGTATGTGCGATAGGCTTTTGCAGCTCAATATCTCTTTTCATTTGGGAATTTACATTTGGTGAGCTCTTTTTAGCAAAAAACAAAAATAAAGAGTGGGAAGATATATAGACACAAGTTTATGCATGTCTCAAGATCAACATAACCATTCACTAATCATTCATGACAAGTTTGAAGATCTATTTACAACAATCACATAAATTTCAAGATTTCTCCCACAGTGATAAGAGTGCAAAGAAACAAGCTATAGCACAAAGGTACAAGGCAAAACAAGTTTTGAGACAAAACTCAACAATGTCAATCAAACTTTTTGATTTTCTATTTTTTATGTAATTTTTTGATTTTTGACACATAAGAAGAAAAAGATTGATCAAAAACAACAATGTAAAAACAACAAAAGCAAACAAACAGAATCATGCTATACAAAAAGCCAACAAAGTAGTGTGTGCCCCAACACAAACAAAATTAACACATTGTAAATATGTGAAGCACACATCACACATGAGAGTCAAGGAATTGTACTAACACCAATGGTCTTATGGAGTGATTCAAACCGTGGACCATCGAGAGGCTTGGTGAAGATGTCCGCCTTTTGATTGTCAGTGTGTATGAACTCAAGACACACAACCCTTTCCTCTACCAGATCTCGAATTAAATGGTAACGTACCTCTATGTGTTTAGATTTTGAATGCTGGACAGGATTCTTGGAAAGATTGATGGCACTGGTGTTGTCACAGAAAACACACATCGTCTCTTGAGGAATTCCATAATCATGAAGTAATTTCTTTATCCAAAGAAGCTGAGTGCAGCAACTTCCAGCGGCGATGTATTTTGCTTCAGCAGTAGAGAGAGACACGAAATTTTGTTTCTTACTCATCCACGAGACAAGATTGTTACCAAGGTAAAAGCAGCCTCCTAAAGTACTCTTCCGATCGTCCACACTACTAGCCCAGTCAGCATCTGAATACCTGGCAAGACAAGCATTTGAGTCTTTTAAATACCACAGACCATATTCTGAAGTTCCATTAATATATCGAATGATTCGCTTAACTGCAGTCAGGTGAGATTCCTTTGGATTAGCTTGATATCTGGCACAAACACCAACATTGAATGCAATGTTCGGTCTACTAACTGTAAGATAGAGTAAACTCCCAATGATACTCCTATATAAGGTAGGACTTACTTCTACTTCAGAAGAATCAACATTCAGTTTAGTAGACGAGCTCATGGGAGTGGAGGCATGTTTTTTGGAGTCTAGTCCAAACTTCTTGACAATGTTTCTAGCATACTTCTCTTGTGAAACGAATATACCTTCCTTCTGTTGTTTGACTTGAAGGCCCAAGAAAAATGTGAGTTCCTCCACCATACTCATCTCAAATTCTTTCTTCATCTCCTCAGAAAATTCAATAGCACGATCTTCAATCGTAGCCCCAAACACTAAGTCATCAACATAAACTTGTGCCACAAGGAGATAATCTTCATCATTTTTGACAAACAAAGTCCGGTCGGCATATCCCCTTTTGAATCCTCTATCTAGGAGGTAATGTGTAAGCCGATCATACCAAGCTCTAGGTGCTTGTTTTAAGCCATAAAAGGCTTTCTTCAATCTCAACACATGATCGGGAAAGTGAGGATCCTCAAAACCTTTTGGTTTCTCAACAAACACTTCTTCATTCAGGTATCCATTTAGAAATGCACATTTTACATCCACTTGATAGAGTTTGAAGTTCATAGTGCATGCAATGGACATGAGAATTCGAATAGACTCAAGTCTTGCCACAGGAGCGAAGGATTCATCAAAGTCTATTCCTTCTACTTGAGTGTATCCTTGAGCTACTAACCGAGATTTATTCCGTATTATCTCTCCATCTTCATCGGTTTTGTTTTTGAATATCTATTTTGTGCCTATGACATGAACATTTTCAGGCCTTGGAGCAAGTTCCCACACATCATTCCTCACAAACTGATTCAACTCTTCATGCATTGACTCAACCCAATTCTCATCTTGAAGAGCCTTTTCTACCCTTTTTGGCTCAAATTGAGCAAGGTAGTAATGATATGTTACATGATTGGCCAAAAGGATGTTTCTTTTTCTGAGGCGAAGACCTTCATCTAGAGACCCTATGATGTTGCTTTCCGGATGGTTCTTAATTACTCTTGAAGATGGCTTCTTTGATGTGGAGACTTCATCACTCTGTGAGATGGAAGGATGGACTTCTGGAGGAGTAAGAGGACTTGATGTTTTATTGTGGGATTTGATTGTAAGGGTTGTGTGATAAAGAGAGAGAGTGTGAAGACTCAAGCAATTGAAGTCAGAAGATTTCTCGCGGGTCGCTCACGACTAAGCATCCCGCAAAGTGAAGCATGTGCCTTATACATGACTGGAATGCGAAGAGTCAGTACAGATGGAGACAACTATGTTTCGCGAGTAGCTCGCAGGTAAGGCCTTCCTGCGAGACACCCACAAAACATTCTGTTCTGCTAGACTGTACTATCTAATACACCTTTTCTGTACCCACACTATTTATACCCTTATTACCCACAAATGTTAAGGAGTGCTTCTGAGAGAAAACCCTAGCCAAACACCTTGAGAGTTAGAGATTATCATACCCATATATCTCTAAACATAAGCTTATGGATTTTCTCAACTCCTACCTCTCCAATTCCATACTATTGAGAGGTAGATAGTTCAAACACTTACCACACCCTTTCTGAGTGTCCAGTGAGATTTTGGTGCTGCTGGGAAGTATTGGAAGAAGCCAAAGACGGCAGATGCAACATGGAGCTTGTCGCGGGATCTGGAGAACTAGACAAGACACGGTTCCGAGAAGCCTTGTTAGAGTAGGAGCTTAGAGGGCTTAGGTACAGCGGGTAGATTAGGCTTGGAGGGTCTCTTGCTAACCCATGTATCCCAACTGATTGTCTAGTGGATCAATTACCGCTTGGAGGGTGGCGGGGAGGTTTTTCGCCGAGTTCTTCAGTTTCCTCTTCAATAACACATCGGCATATTATCTGTGTTTGCATTCTTCTTCCCTACTCTTTTACATTTCATTTTACTGTTGTGATTGTATGAATATGTGTTAGAGTAGCTTGTTGTTTATTTGCTCGCATTTACACTATTCCGCACTTAGTAATAAGTTAGTGTAAAATCAATCGAGCTGTAACTTTAATTTGAGGGTCTAAATAGCTCTTGTGTTTTCAACACATTTTCGAGCTTTCAATTGGTATCAGAGCGGGTACACTCGCTATGGTTTATATACCTAAGTGTGATCCTAGACCCTCTTGGTTTGCCATGGAAAGTGATATGGTAAAGACCAACATGAAGCATAGTAAAGGTGTTTGTGAAAATGACTCTATGAGCATTTTTGGAGATTGTTCTAGTAATGAATTTTTAGAGCTATTCAAATCAAAGAAACATGCTAGAATCTTTATACACATGCTGAAATCACTAGTTCATAGGAATCATGATATTCATAATAGCTTGTGTGAGTCAAATTCCTTAATTGACAAATATAAGAAAAGGAATAGACGTTTGTGTAACAAACTAGATTGTCTAAAAAGAAAGATGCACTCATCTATGAATGAAGTAAAGAAAGATGAGTCTTGCTTTGATGGTCAAGAATGCCTATCTCATGCTTGTCTTTTTGTTCATACCGCATTGAAAGTATTTAATTCATGTTTGTGGTATCTTGACAGCGGTTGTTCAAGACATATGACGGGAGATAAGTCTTTGTTCAAAACTCTTAAAGAGAAGGAAGATGGCTTTGTGACATTGGAGATGGTAGTCACTCACAAGTTCTTCGAAAGGGAGCCGTGGATATTCCAAGACTGCCTTTGTTAATAGATGTGCTGTACATTAAGGGATTGAAAGTGAACTTTCTGAGTATTACTCAGATTTGTGATGAAGACTTCTTAGTCCAATTTTCAAAGAAAAGATGTCTAATTCTAAATGAAGAAGGTGTTCAAGTTTTGAAGGGACTGAGAACCACCGATAATTGTTATAGGGTCATTCCTAAACCAAGCATAGCATGTCGAAGTGCACGAGTGAACCTTTTGGAGTTCATCAACAATGACAACCAGAAGGCAGACATCTTTACTAATCCTCTTGATGGTCCAAGGTTTGAGTCCTTGCGTAAGATCATTGGTGTCGGTATCATTTCTTCAACTCTATCTTTTCTGTGAACCTACTCTGTCATTGTTGCTCATAATTGGTGTAGGTCTCACATGCTTAGTTTTTAGCATTTTTTTTGTCTTGGTTTATACCTATTTTTGTTGATCTTGCTCTTCTTGTTCTGTTTTTTAGTGTGTTCAAAAAATTCAAAAACCCATAAAAATTGAAAAATCTTCAAAAAGTTTGATCAGTTGTTTTTGTGTGTATCACTGTGAGTTTGGCCTAATACCTTCATATTAATGGCGTAGTGCATTTACGAGCCTAGCTTGTTCTGTATGCACATTTATCTTTATGGGAGAAATCTTGAAATCTATGTGTGACTGTTGTAAATAGATCTTCAAGCTTGTAATGAATGATTGGTCAATAGTCTTGATGGTCTTGATACTTGCACAGACTTGTGCTTATATCTCTTCCCATTTTATATTTATGTTTTTGCTATAGAGCTCTCCAAATGTAAATCTCCAAATGAAAAGAGATAATGAGCTACAAAAGCCTGTCACACATACTAGTATTTGACTAGGAAAAAGGGAAAGCGACTTTTGTATTAAAATGTATGGTGCTCAAAAAGCCAAAGGCTAACTCTACATGCAGAAATATCAAAAATTTTAAGCACCAATCTCAAAAAGAGATGTATAATCCAAAAAAGGATAAATTGTTATGATTTATGCAGAAGCCAAATCAAAAGCTTCTAAGTTTTGTAATCATTCTCTTGTGGGAGGTCATATATGTTCATTTCTATAATTGAGATTAACCACTTGATTTCGTATCAGTTGTGTATGACTTGATTGAATTGATCATTGAAGCTTCACTCTGGTCTATGTACTATTCCACATTTGATACTCACACACAACACACAAGACTTTGTTCAGATAATGCTTATCTCATTTGTGTGATTGTACATGTTCAAATGTGATGTGTATGCTCAAATACTTGCTGATCAAACTTAAAAAGATTTTTGAGTGTTTTATATGTTTTTGAAAGTGATTCTATACTTTCGTGCTTTTAGTTTTTGTCCAAAATGCATTTTTTTTTTGTTTTTCTTCAAAAACTGGTTCAGAGGTGGTTTCGCGAGAAGCTCGCAACTTAGAGCTTCCCGCGAACTGTGCTTGAGGGAAATTAAAAAGTCACATTTTCATACAGAGAGTCTCGCTACTGCCTCGCGAGTATTTCGCGACTAAATTCTTCTCTCGAAATGTATTTAGGCAAAAACTGAAGTTTTTCTCAAGTTCATACAGAGGCTATTGCGACTATTTCGCGCCTGTGTCGCGACTAAGGGCTTCTCACGAAAGCTTCAGTATGTCTCGCGACTTTCTCGCGATTGTGTCGCTACTCTCTAACCCACGAAAAACGCGTGTTTTCAGGTTTTTTTTATTTTTTATTTTTTTTTATGTAGCAGATGTGACAGGTTTTCAAACACTCTCATTTCCCTCGCTAAACCTCTCTTCGAACCCTTCTCAACCCAAAATCATTTTTACTCAAACCCCATCATTTTCAAGCAAAAAACCTCTGTAAAATCACTTCAAGGTATGTTTTTATAAACATTGCTTTCTTTTTTCATTCAATTTTGCAGATTTTAGCTTAGGGTTTTAAAAATTGGGAATTTTTCAAAAATGGGTTGGAGTTATTAGTTTTTGTGAAAATTGTTCAAAAACTTTGATTGGGCTGAGTCCTATTTGATGTATTTGCATCTATGTTCGCCCCTTATGGCATTCTTAGCATGTATTGAGGCACATTTCATCATGTTCATGCATTATTCATAGTTGAAATGCATTGTTGCACGCTAGGTGTTTGTCAAAATGTCCTAGTGACATCTTTGTGTTGAATTGGACTCAAATGAGTTCCAATATCTATTTTTGCTTTTTGATTGATCATGCTAGACATGTTTTGGTCATTGGATGTGTGTTTTTACACATTATGCTCATTTTGTGCCTCAATGCCATGCCATGCACACTCTAGGCACACCTCATGCATCTCATGCTGCATCCCCAAGCATCTCATGCTACACACACATGCATCAGCACATGCTCAGCACAGAAACACACATGCACAGTTACTTAATTCATGCATTGTGTTTATGCTTATTTGGTTGAACTCCTTTTGCATGTTGTTTAAGTTTATTTACTCTGTTTTGAGTTGGTTATGCTCTGTTTTAGGTTGTTTTACCTTTGTTTTGAACTAACTTGATTCTAATCGAGTTTTGTGTTCTATGTTTATGTTTTTCCACTTCTTTCCTCTTTATTTAGTGCTCTCATATGCAGATGTCTCCGTTTAAAAGCTCAGCTGTGAAAGGAGACTACAACAAAGGGAAAGAGTCGGTGATTGTCGTTGATGAACCTTCACCGAAGTCAAAGAGAACTCTTTTTTCAACAGGAGTGTATGATCCTGACTTATTCAAATCTTATGCTGCTTTCCAGACCTACACGAGCTAGTTTCGAGATGCTCCATTGCTATTTGAAAAGGCCGTTGATCTACACTCTCTCCTAGACATGAATATTCCAATTTGGTTTGCCACCAAAGATTGGAATTTTCTTCTCTCAAATCTTAAGGATGCATACGAAAACTTGGTGAAAGAATTCTATGCAAATGCCATTGTTGAAGGCGAGGAAATCAAGTGCTGGGTGAGAGGAAAGAGGTTCTCAATTACACCCGTCTACTTGGCCAATATTCTACAGATCAATAGGACAATATTACCTATCCCACCGGTGTATGATGAATTGGCTCCGGATGAGGAGGTTCTTCGGGAAGCTTTGGGAGCTAATTTGGAATTCTCCTCCAATGGGAAGTCAATAAGTGTGGCATCTCTTTCTCCTGAATAAAGGTTGCTCACAATGATCATGTTTAGCAACCTCTTCCCTTTATTTAGCACCGGTTACATGAATCTTGGCTGAGCATTATTCTTGCATGATCTGATCACTGACGTAGAGATTGATGTGTGCTCTCATATTTTCCACTTTGTGGCAAAAACAGTTGACCGGACTGCTTCACGGAATTGTATTCCTTTCTGTTGCCTTATCTCAGGGATTTTGAAGCTCAAAGGTGTGTATCTTCAGAAGATGAGCGCCCTTATCCAAGGCCAAGTCTAATTACTATCCGCACTCTCCATGCAAGCATGAGTCACACTAAGAAGAATCCTAAGCAAGAAAGTCATGCTACTTAGGAAAGCTCAAGTTCTACATCCCATGTTTATGATGAACAGCTAGACAACATCATGGCTACTCTCCAAGAGATTACTACCAAGATATCCGGACTAGCTACCATCATGTACTCCCAACACAATCGTTTCGACACCAAGTCCACATCTCTTCAGACTTAACTGGACCAAATTCAGAGGAAGCTAGAGGAACATAAAGACTAGTTATTCCATGCCAAAAAGGGGGAGATTGTGTCGTTGTTAGGGGGAGTGCAGTGAAAGGGGAAGGAGAAGATAGTAACTACTGTTTGGTTTACTACTGGTTTATGTTTATGATTTTACTGCGTTTGCTTAAAAATTTAGCACACTCTGTTTTTAATTTTAGTTTATATTCAGTTTGTGATTATCTCAATGCTTTGTAGCATTTTTTTTTTTTTGGGTGCTTTTAAGATATTGCCAATATGTCTTAAGTACTTTACACTTATGCCCTAGTAGGATCTTGTTCCTAGACGCATATACTTCTCGTATTTTGCATTGGTCATGTGTTGGACATACAAGTGATCATAAGTGATTACTTTTTGTTTGCATGTCTGGATGAACACTTACTTACTAAACGTTCATTATGGTCATTCTTTAATGACTGAACTTGTTTGATCAAGTTTTTGTTTACATGATATTTGATGTTTACATACTTGATCGCACTATGCTTGCTCATGTTCATACCTTGTATTCAACTTGTCGTAAGCTTAACGAAAATTTTGTTTGTGTGCAAGTGTTTTAGGTTACAAGTATAAACGTGCAAGTGCATCACAGTTTCTAGATTAGATGTGAGTGAGTTTTGCCATTGTTCCCAAACTCACGTTTAAGTCTAGAGTCTATTTTAGAGGTTTTGTCACGGAATAGCCAAATGGGGAGATTGTAAAGTTGTGATTTACAAATATGTATTTTGTTGGCTTTTATTCCGTGCCAAATTTGATTGTAAGTTTATTCAATCCTTTATACCCTGTATTTATTATGGGATTTGATTGTAAGGGTTGTGTGATAAAGAGAGAGAGTGTGAAGACTCAAGCAATTGAAGCCAGAAGATTTCTCGCGGGTAGCTCACAACTAAGCATCCTGCGAAGTGAAGCATGTGCCTTGCACATGACTGGAATGTGAAGAGTCAGTATAGATGGAGACAGCTATGTTTCGTGAGTAGCTCACGGGTAAGGCCATCCCGCGAGACACTCGCAAAACATTCTGTTCTGCCAGACTATACTGTCTGATACACACTTTTTGTACCCACACTATTTATACCCTCATTACCCACAAATGTTAAGGAGTGCTTCTGAGAGAAAACCCTAGTCAAACACCATAAGAGTTAGAGATTATCATACCCATATATCTCTACACATAAGCTTGTGGATTTCCTCAAGTCCTACCTCTCCAATTCCATACCATTGAGAGGTTGATAGCCCAAACACTTACCACACCCTTTCAGAGTGTCCAGTGA
Source organism: Quercus robur (assembly GCF_932294415.1). NCBI lineage: Eukaryota > Viridiplantae > Streptophyta > Magnoliopsida > Fagales > Fagaceae > Quercus > Quercus robur. The sequence goes on along the minus strand of NC_065544.1, from coordinate 40,445,003 downwards.
GGTTTTGGTGCTACTAGGAAGCATTAGAAGAAGCCAAGGATGGCAGATGCAACATGGAGCTTGTGGATTTTCCTCAACTCCTACCTCTCCATTTCCATACCATTGAAAGGTTGATAGCCCAAACACTTATCACACCCTTTAAGAGTGTCAAGTGATCGTTTGGTGCTACTGGGAAGCATTGGAAGAAGCCAAGGATGGTAGATGCAACATGGAGCTTGTTGCGGAATTCGGAGAGCTAGACAAGACACGGTTCCGAGAAGCCTTATTAGAGTAGGAGCTTGGAGGGCTTAGGTACAGCAGGTAGATTAGGCTTGGAGGATCTCTTGCTAACCCATGTATCCCAACTGATTGTTTAGTGGATCGATTACCACTTGGAGAGCGGCGGAGAGGTTTTTCGCCGAGTTCTTCGGTTTTCTCTTAGATAACACATCGGTGTGTTATTTGTGTTTGCATTCTTCTTCCCTATTCTTTTACATTTCATTTTACTACTGTGATTATATGAATATGTGTTAGAGTAGCTTGTTTGTTTATCTGCTCGCATTTACACTATTCCGCACTTAGAATTAAGTTAGTGTAAAATCTATCGAGCCGTAACTTTAATTTGGGGATCTAAACAGCTCTTATGTTTTTAAAACATTTTCGAGCTTTCATTCTCCTACCAATCAAGCCCTAAGAATCTTTTTTCTCAAGCCCAAAAATAATTATAAATAAGAAAAAAGGAAAAATTGGAATAGAAAAAAATAGTTTTCGTTTTCTGAGCTTTTGCGCTTATGGCAGTTATAGATAATGATAAGGTGCAACCACAAATGGAGTCAGCCTACTCAAATTGAAAGACTACATGATCACAATCACTTTCAAATTGAAGAGATAAGATAGAAAGAGGCTGAAGCTAAAGCAATATTCTAGAAGTTTTATTTATGTTGATCTTGTAGTTTAAATTTAAAAATTAGTATTGTAGTTATCCAAATCTATAAATCGAATCCAGCGTATAATATCTATACAGAAACCTTAACCATTGTTTTGGTAAGGCGGAAAATTACCTCGTATTTGTTCTCTCACAATGGATTAATGCTTGTCGTGCTGCTTTATCACTAAAGTTCTATCTTACGTCTGTCGTCCTGAACAACTTCTACATCTGCTTTCCTTTGTGCTGCCACTCCCCTAAAACTAAAATCAGAATTAAGAAGCAATTGACCAAAAATTCAGTTCAATCCTTTCTTCGAATAGTTTGAGGGGAGTTGAGAAACCAAGGAAAAAATTTATCTGAAAAAAAAAAAAAATAGATAATGGAAAATCCTTAAAAAAGAGAGAGAGACAGAGAGAGGTTGAAGGTACCTGTTAAAGAGGAGATCCTTTGGCAGCTTTGAAAATTTGTGTTTTCCATGCCCAACAACGATGGAGAGAGGGGAGAGGACAGAGCACATTTCTATTGTTAATATAGGTCGATTGGTTTTTTTTGTTTTTTTTACTTGATATTAGACTCTTAAATTTTTTTGTTTACTTGTTAATACTTCTTCAATTCATAGTCATCAAACAGTGCCTAATTTTTTTACTTCCACTTTTCATATATTTGGAGTATATTAGTACTATGAGATGGTAAATGTGGGTGTTAGTCCTTTTTTTTTTATTATTGGCTAAAATAAAAATTGCACTTTCTAAGTTTAACTGAAATTCATTTCAGTTCTCTAATTTTACTTTCATTCAGTTGAGTCATTTGAGGTTGAAATTTTTTCATATTAGGCATTTCGTTCAATTTCATTAAAAATGGCCATTCAAAAAATATTTTTATCACATACAAAATTTTATAAAATTAATAATTTTTTATGGGAATTTATTTTCTAAAAATATTTTTTCATTACTTATTTGCATACTTAATTTTTTTTTTTTTAATGAAATTGGACGAAAAACTTGAGTTGAAAAAATTCGAAACATAGAAGACTCAATTGAAAAAAGGTAAAGTTAAAGGATTTAAATGAATTTCAATTAAACTTAGAGAGTGTAATTTGAATTTTAGCTTCTTTTTTTTTTTTTTTTTAATGACATGGTTATTTTAATAGATGGTGTAAATAGAATCTTTTACATCAATTTCAAATCCCTATAAAATTATGACTTCTTTTATTTATTTTTCTTAAAGGAATATCAGAAGAAAAAACTTTTCTTATAAATACTCTTTACAAGGAGACAATGATAATAAATAGTTATTAATAAAAAATTTCTTTTGAGATATTTTCTCTATCTTTTTCCTTGATAGTCTTGTGTTCTTGTTGAACTTATGTTTTTTTTTTTTTTTTTTTTTTTGTTGAAAGTGTATGTGTTAGAAATTCTACTTCTACATGCCAACACTGCATAATAACCTGTTGTTTCAACTTGTAAAGGTAATCAAGAATTATCTAAATTTCTACCTAAGGAGGTTTATCTACTTCTTTATTCAAATTAAAAGGTTCTTATTTAATTTTATATTATGAATTTGCATTCTATTGCAATGGTTTCCCATGGTTGCAACCCAAAAAAGATACTACCACAAAAAAATATATATCTATTATAGAGGTCACAAAAACAAAACCTTTATAACAGATACGAACCATAATGCAAATCTTGCAGCTTTTATTTTGACTTTTTGCAGTGATTTTGGCCGCTACAAAAGGCCTATTTCCTATTGCATTTCTACACGAAATACGTGTCGGAAAGAGCCAAAGATTGAGAGAGATGAGATGTAGGAGAACGAGAGTTGAGATATGTTCGCATGAAGCAAAGTAAAAGGTGCATGTATTCATGTATGATGGGAAAGTTCATTAAGCCTCCGTTTGGGAGTTTATAAAGAAATGGAATGGAATGATCAGAAATGAATGAAATGTATTTACGCAACGGAAATGAATGGAATTAAATTAAGTATTCTTGTTTGAACATTTTAAATTAAATAAATTAATGGAAAGAAATGGAAGGTAAGTAATCCTGTTTTGGAGTAATATAGAAGAAAATGAATGAAATCATTTTATGACAATATTACTATTAGACTTCTATTTTAAAATAGAAGACTATATATATATATATTTGAAGTTTTAGTAAAAAAAATCACTAAATGTAACCTTCTTTGTCATGTTTTCTTGGTTAATATATACTTAATAAGAGAGAATAAAATGTGTTAACATGTAATAGACTGTGGACTTTAGGCCCACCTTATTTATTTGTATCGTACACATACTTGTACTACACACTATAGGCTTTAGGCTCACCTTATTTACTTGTATAGCACACATACTTATACTGCACACTATGCCTCTTATATAAAGGCACTCATGTATATTTTATATTTTATTACTGTAAAATACAATACTATTCATTTAGTATTTCTAACATGGAATTAGAGCAGGATGAATATTTCTAGAGGGATGATGTCATATATATTGAACAATTTAACCGTCATCATCACATCACCTGGTTGAATTATATCCTTCTCCACCAACAACACGCTGAATATGATATCAATATTGTAAGGTTGAATTTATTCAACCATCTAATTGGCTTTATTCCGTGCCAAATTTGCTTGTAATTCAGCATTTAGTAACCCTGTATTTAGGTGGGATTGTTGTAAGGGTAGTGAGTGAGATAGTGTGAAGATTGCTCAAGAGTGTGCAAGAAAACAGAGTGTCGCGGCTGGGACTCGCGGCTAGACTCGCGGCTTCAACCCGCCAGAAGATGCACACGTGCCGAGCATGCTGGAAGATGAACAGTCATGCTAGCTGGAGCACTACAGGACAAAACAGGACAACTGGCCATACGGTTAACTCGCGACTGGAACTCGCGACTTAGTCAAGTCGCGAGGTCAAGCCGCGAGCCACCCCTGTTTTGGAAAAACCTGACGTTTCGCATTCCTCTTCACTTCAGTATAAATACCCTTTTAACCCACGATTGAAAGAGAGCTTCCAGAGAGAATTTTGAGAGAGAAACCCTAAAGAAAAACCAGATTGTTTTACCCACAATCTCTACCTTAGAATCTCATCAAATTCCCTCACTCTCTTCCTCTCCATTGTCAAATCCTTGAGAGGCCTTTATACCAAACCTGGTTCTCACCATTATCATCTCTGTGAGACAGTCGTTTGGAGTTCTGGGAAGCAGTTAGGAAGGAGCCAATATTCATTGGTTGATGCTACGGTGTAGTAGCGGAATCCGGAAAGCTAGAAAAGAAAAAGGTTCGGCGCAACCTCGTTGGAGCAAGAAGCTTGGAGGGCTTAGGTGCATTGGGTAGATTAGGCTTGGAGGGTCTATTGCTGTCCTTGTATCCCAACTGTATTTTCTAGTGGATTGTTTACCGCTTGGAGGGCGGCGGAGAGGTTTTTCGCCGAGGTCTTCGGTTTCCTCTTCGATAACATATCTGGTGTTATCGCTGTGTTTGCATCTTCCTTCCTCTCTATCTCTGTCTTTACATTATCTGCTGTGGTTTATTTTGTTGTGGCTTAGATAGTTGTTTAATCAATTCCATATTATAGCATATGTTAAGTTTCCGCACACTAGTTGTTTAACATATTGCGTGTGTTGATTAAATTGGTTTTTGGGGGTCTAAACGTTCAAAAGTGTTTTTGTACACGTTTTTGAACTTTCAATTGGTATCAGAGCGGGTACACATCTGTTTGGTTTCATTACCATTGTGTGATCCTTGACTCCCTTTCTTTTTGAGATGGATAGGTCTCAATCCCTTAATGCACCTCCATATTTTGATGGAAGTAATTATGCATTTTGGAAGGTTCGTATGAGAGCCTTTTTATGCTCTATTGATGAATCCGTGTGGGATGCTGTTGAGATTGGGTGGGCCAAACCTGAGGCAGCCAAATCCACATGGGATAAGGCAGCACTTGCTGCATCTAATGCTAACAGTAAAGCACTAAATGCTATTTTCTGTGGTGTGTCTCCAGATGAATTTCACAGGATTTCTCACATTACTATTGCCAAAGATGCATGGGAGATTCTGGAAACAACTTATGAAGGCACGAAGAAGGTGAAAGATACCAAGTTACAAATGCTGACCACTCGGTTTGAGGAGCTCAAGATGAGTGAGGATGAGTCTTTCGACTCTTTCTATGGAAAGTTGAATGAAGTGGTTGTCAGTAAGTTTAACTTGGGGGAGAAGATGGAGGACTCTAAGATTGTAAGGAAGATCCTTCGATCATTGCCGGAAAGCTTCTGTGCCAAAGTGACAGCTATTGAAGAGAGCAAGGATCTTGACGACATCAAGGTGCAGGAGCTGGTTGGTTCTCTACAGACCTATGAAATGTCGCTGCCAAATCAATGGAAGGGCAAACCCCTTGCTCTAAAGACCACTAATGAGAAGGTGGAAGATCAAGGCTCGTCGGGAGAAGATATGGTGGACAAGGATGTAGCCTATCTTGTTAAAAATTTCAAGAAGTTTTTGAAATTCAAAAACAATGGGAAATTTGATGATAAGAGAAATTTCCAAAATTCTGGAAGGGAGAAGAGGGATTTCAAAAGGAAAGATGGAAAAGAATCCCAATCCACACAAGGTGTTACTTGTTTTGAATGCAACGGGCATGGACACTTCAAGAGGGAATGTCCTAATTATTTGAAATCAAAAGGCAAGGTGTATGCCACGACCTTGAGTGATTCAGACTCGTCCGACTCAGAATCTGAAGAAAGCTGTGATGGAGAGGGGAACTATTCAGCTTTCATGACTATTGCTCATGTTGAGTCGTCGGATGAGTTGAGTTTGCTTGTTCAAGACCTTGGAGAACATAGTGAGGATGACTCACTGGGAATTGTTGAAGAATCGGAAGCTGAAGAAGAAGAAAGCACAGCAACTCTTCAAGAAAATTACAACTCACTCTTGGAGAAGTCTGGTGAATACACAAGGGTGGCCAAGGCTGCTGTGAGAAAGATGAAGAAGGCTGAGGAGGACTACAAAAGTCTCCTAATCCGTTATAGGGAGGCCAAATGCGAGATTGAAACTCTTAATGGTGAGCTGTCCGAAGCCTACACTAAAGTAAGATTCCTTGAGAATGAGGTTGTTCAAGCAAATGCAAAAATAGAGAGGGTCACCACCAAGAAGCTAGATGATGTTATATCATCTCAAAAGAGCTTCTCAGACAAATCCGGACTGGGATTTACCGGAGGAAGTAGCTCAACTGGAAATGTCACCAAAGAAGTGAAGTTTGTCAAAGCCAAAGATCCAGTTATAGCTGACCCTATTGGTGTGAAGCTCGAGGTGGAGGAGAAGAGGAATGTGGTGGACCAACGGATGCTGAATCATCGTAATCAGTATGTGGGCAGGTCTGAGTCTCGTGCCAAGTCACGTCCTCGACCACAAAGAGGTCCTAGAGGAATGTATGTGTGCCATTACTGCGGACTTCAAGGGCACACTCGACCAAATTGCCAAAAGCTGAGAGCAAAGAACAGTGCTACTCCTCAAAGGTCAGGAGGACCAAGAATTGATAGGAGAACTTGGGCAGGGGATCAACCTAGAGAGCAAAATGGAGATACTGGAATGATGGACGTGATGAAGATGATTGGTGCATTCACCAACTGCTTGGAAAGCTTCTCACGAAGGTTTGAAAGCCCTAACTCCCGTACCCAATCCTTTAAGGAAATCACCCCAAACGCAAGTGACGTGTGGGTGAAAAGGGGTACTCATGCATAAGCACTACAACATGTCCACGCATTAATACTTCCTATGCTTTGTGACTATGTTTGTTTGGTATGCTTGTTGTTTTTGATTTTGGTTGTTTGTTTGCGAATATTTCTTAATTGTGTTTTATCAATCTTTTTGTTTCTTGAGTCAAAAATCCAAAAATTACATAAAAAATTTGAAAATCAAAAAGCTTGTTTGACTTTGTTGAGTTTTGTCTTAAAACTCGTTTTGCCTTGTACATTTGTGCTAATGGCTTTGTGCATTTTCGAGCATTGCTTGTTTTCATGCACTCATATCACTATGGGAAAAATCTTGAAATCTATGTGATTGTTGTAAATAGATCTTCAAACTTGTCATGAATGATTAGTGAATGGTTATGTTGATCTTGAAACATGCATAGACTTGTGTCTATATCTCTTCCCACTTTTTATTTTTTTGCTAAAAAGAGCTCACTAAATGTAAATCTCCAAATGAAAAGAGATATTGAGCTGCAAAAGCCTGTCGCACATTCTAGTATTTGACTAGGAAAAAGGGTAAGCGACTTTATATCAAAAGTGAAATTTCTTTCAAAAAGGCCAAAGGCCTGTTCTTCAAAGAGAAATGTTATCTATCCCTCTCACAATGAGAGATGATTGCCTCAAAAGATCAAATGTTATGGCTGAAAGTGGAGTCAAATGAAAGGCTCCAAGTTATGTTATCAAGTTGTGTGGGAAGTCATATATTCATATTTCTATAATTGAGATTGGTCACATGATCTAGTGCTAATTGTGTATGTCTTGGTTGAATTGATCATTGAAGCTTCACATTAGACAAAGGACTATCTCAGTGTTGATATCCACACACAACACACAAGTTTATGTTCAATAAATGCCATATTCATTTGTGTGATTGTACTTGATAAAATGTGTTTTCACATGCTAAATCTTTGTTAATTCAAGCACAAAAAGATTTTTGAGTGTTTTAGGTGTTTTTGGAAAGTGTTTTGCTGGAAAAATCTGAAAATTTCAAAAATACAGTTTTGCCCTGTTTTGGCGGCTCAGTCGCGGGTGTGTCAAGTCGCGAGACTCAGTCGCTTCTTCGCTGGTCAGTTTTGGCGACTTGTTCGCGAGTGGAAGGTCCAGTCGCGAGATTCACTCAGAGATTTTCGCGGCTTAGCTCGCGACTCACTCGCGGGTAGACCTTCCAGTCGCGAAAAACACTTAGAAAAATTTTTCAAAATTTTCCTCTTGAGTGCTTTGGCGGCTTGAGCTGGCGACTGTGTGGCGACTTAATCCAGTCGCGAAAATCGCGTGTTTTGCAGAAACAGGAGCAGTTTTTAAACCTCTTTCAGTTTTCCCTCGAACTTTTGTAACTGTTCATCTTCTCTTAAAACTGTTGTTTTTCTCCCAAAACTCTTCGTGAATCCATTTTTTTTCAAACCCTTTTTTGGTGCTTCGTTTCTTCTCCAAATCTTCAAGAAAAGGTATGGGTTTTGCTTTCTCAATCTCAGTTTCTTTTTCCTGCATATTTCTGTTACTGTTTGGACTGGTATTGTGTTCGTTATTCTTATCTCTATGTGTATTGGGTATGGAGTGTCCTGTTTTGATATTGTTCTCACCTGTTTTCATGCTGAGCAGTCACAATGTGTATTTCATTGTTCTGTTTTTTGCCTCTTATTGAATCTGAGAATCTTTTCTGAAATGGGTTTGGTGTTTATCTGTCTTACTCATTACACTTGCCTGATTATTGATGTTGGTGTTTGTCTTTGGTCACTGAGTGGTTTTGATATCATAATGTATGTCTCTCAACCACGTGCTCCAGTGTGGATGTTTGATTTCTTTATGATTGAAATTTTTTCCCATGTTCATGTCTCTGTTGGAGTGACTTATGTTATTTGCTCAAAATGTTCTAATGCTGTTTCTTATTGCATATCATGGTCATGTTAACTTGACTCAATGACAGTTGTGGTGTCTTTCTTTGTCTTGGTACACTTTTACCAAGTTTGATGCACGTACTAGTTTGTGCCTCTGTGTTTTGTTGGAAGGATTGGTTGGGTCTGCATTTTTTTTTCTGGGTTTATATATTGTAATATTGGTTTTACTGAATCTTATTGACAATCTTTTGTGGGGTATTGTTGCTTGGTTCTTTTCTGTTGGTCTGTTCTCTTGCAGATGTCTCGTCGATCTTCCAGGGGTAAAGACATTGTTGCTGATGAATCAGCATCCCCAGTTGCTAAAAGGACTCGTCTATCATCTCAAGCATCTCAAGATCCCAATGAGGATAGATTCAGAGTTCCCCTGAACTCACACGCCTACTCAAATGTGTTTGACAAGTCAACAACTATAGTGGAGCGGGTAGTAGAGTTCAACACCTTAGGGACTACATTCATCCCTCGAATCTTTGAGAAACGAGACTGGGCAAACTTGTTCGGAAACTTTGATGATCCAATGGATGAGCTGGTCAAAGAATGCTTCTCCAATGCATCTGATCTTGGACCTGTCCTCGTTTTCTGGGTCAGAGGAATAGAGTTTAGTGTTACCCCAGACTCCATCGCAGATCTTCTCAGCATCACCAGACCTCAGAATGTGAATTTAACTCCCTATGATGAACGAAATCCAGAGGTTGGGGAAATTCTACAAATCCTAGGACACGATCATGAGGTGTCTAGTGCAGGAACTTCCATCAGCACCGCAAAGTTTGCACCTGAGTTGACCACACTGAAGTTGATCATGTTCACCAATCTCTACCCACTGTCCAACACTACATTCATCAATCTTGGGAGAGCTATATTTCTGTGTGATCTCATTACCGGAGCCCCCATTGATATATGTGCTCACATCTACTACAACTTGAGGAAGACCGCTTGTCGATCTACAGCTCGAGGAATCATTCCATTTTGCAGTCTCGTCATGAAACTCATCCTTAGTGCTGGCATTACTCCTCCTGCAGATGGTAAAATGTTGACTCGTCAACGTCCCATTTCTTTGTTCACTCTTCAAGCGAGCAGAAGTCACTCCTCCAAATCATCAAGAAGTGCTCACATCTCTCCGGTTCCTTCATTTGCTCCTGACTCAGAGACACCTGCACATACCACATCTGCATCTCGTGATGTTCCTGAAGCTTCACCGGCTGGTATTCCGCAAGCACAAACTGCTTCTCATACTGACAGAGCTGGCAGTGTTCTTGAGCATATTCAGAAACGCGTTGATGAGCTTGTGGCACTTCTCTACTCCACAAACAACCATGTCCAAATGCGCCTCGAGACTATGGAGAATCAGCTAGATGAGATTCAACGAAAGTTGGACGAGAGTCTTTAGCTATTCGTGACAAAAAGGGGGAGAGCATTCAGTAAGGGGGAGAAAAAGTTCAAAGGGAAGTGTGCATAGTGATAGGGGGAGTACACACACACACATACTTTTGTTTTGTTTTTCGTCTTATCTTCTAAACTTATGGTTCTTTTGGTTTTGATACACTATGTTTTGGTGTATAACTGTTTCTAACTCTTTTCATATACTCTTGGATAAACTTTTATATATGTTGATGATGTTATTCAGGTATTTGTTTGGTTTGTACCCATATGCTTATGTAAGCTTTTAGGATTTATGTTTAATGCATAGTTTGTAGGCCTTGTGGTTTGTACCATGCTTAAGTGCAGCCTTTATGCTATGTTGAAATCAGTACTTTAATCTAAATGTTCTGCATTTTGGTTTATGTACTGTCACTCTTGTGCCCTTGTAGGATTGTTCCTAGATGCATATGCCGTGTGAGCTATGCATTGGTTGAGTGTTGTGCATACAAGTGTCTTGCCTTGTGCTTGTTAACTTGTATGTCCTTGTGTTCATTCCAAGTGTGAATGTGCACTGTGATCACTACCTTGTGGTGTTCACTTGGTTGATCAAGCCATGGTTTGTTTATTAACTCCATTTTTGCTTGATCTCATGTTGCCTGTTTCATATGCATTTATAATTTTCTGCTTACAATGATCATGGTGTATTGTTGTGTTTCAGGAGTTTATGTTCATATGATTCAAGTGCTTCACAGCTTCTAGAGTTAGGTGTGAGTGAGTTTTGATCAACTGTTCCCAACTCACATGTTAAGTCTAGAGTCTGTTTTAGGGTTTTGTCACGGAATAGCCAAAGGGGGAGATTGTAAGGTTGAATTTATTCAACCATCTAATTGGCTTTATTCCGTGCCAAATTTGCTTGTAATTCAGCATTTAGTAACCCTGTATTTAGGTGGGATTGTTGTAAGGGTAGTGAGTGAGATAGTGTGAAGATTGCTTAAGAGTGTGCAAGAAAACAGAGTGTCGCGGCTGGGACTCGCGGCTGGACTCGCGGCTTCAACCCGCCAGAAGATGCACACGTGCCAAGCATGCTGGAAGATGAACAGTCATGCTAGCTGGAGCACTACAGGACAAAACAGGACAACTGGCCATACGGTTAACTCGCGACTGGAACTCGCGACTTAGTCAAGTCGCGAGGTCAAGCCGCGAGCCACCCCTGTTTTGGAAAAACCTGACGTTTCGCATTCCTCTTCACTTCAGTATAAATACCCTTTTAACCCACGATTGAAAGAGAGCTTCCAGAGAGAATTTTGAGAGAGAAACCCTAAAGAAAAACCAGATTGTTTTACCCACAATCTCTACCTTAGAATCTCATCAAATTCCCTCACTCTCTTCCTCTCCATTGTCAAATCCTTGAGAGGCCTTTATACCAAACCTGGTTCTCACCATTATCATCTCTGTGAGACAGTCGTTTGGAGTTCTGGGAAGCAGTTAGGAAGGAGCCAATATTCATTGGTTGATGCTACGGTGTAGTAGCGGAATCCGGAAAGCTAGAAAAGAAAAAGGTTCGGCGCAACCTCGTTGGAGCAAGAAGCTTGGAGGGCTTAGGTGCATTGGGTAGATTAGGCTTGGAGGGTCTATTGCTGTCCTTGTATCCCAACTGTATTTTCTAGTGGATTGATTACCGCTTGGAGGGCGGCGGAGAGGTTTTTCGCCGAGGTCTTCGGTTTCCTCTTCGATAACATATCTGGTGTTATCGCTGTGTTTGCATCTTCCTTCCTCTCTATCTCTGCCTTTACATTATCTGCTGTGGTTTATTTTGTTGTGGCTTAGATAGTTGTTTAATCAATTCCATATTATAGCATATGTTAAGTTTCCGCACACTAGTTGTTTAACATATTGCGTGTGTTGATTAAATTGGTTTTTGGGGGTCTAAACGTTCAAAAATGTTTTTGTACACGTTTTTGAACTTTCAAATATATTTCACTTTTTAATTTTTTATACCTCCTTTTCTATTTCAATCAATATCTTTCAGTTCAAAGTGCATTTCTGTCTTGATTCCTAGCATACAGAAGTTGAAATAAGAAGAAAAAGATCATACTAGTTGTTGACTCCTTTTTGGTTGAGGGAAAATTTCTACTCTATCTCTACCAACCCAATATTGGAGCTCCCTTTCCTAATTCTTTGTTTTGACACTTGAGAGCGTGCTTTCATATTGTTAAGAAGTCTAACGACACTTTATTATACTGCTATACACCCTTTAGGAATTTTCCTAAATAAACTTGGATATTGCATAAGTAATGTCATTGAAGATGTTACTTAATTTGCTTGTAAATCTCTTGATCGACATGGTACTTGCCCTTTTTTAAGGGATGGGGAATTGAAAGACAAGATAGTGATTCTCACATACTTGTTTTTTTTGTACATTGTCTCCATTCCACTTTTCACATTTTAAACATAGAAAATGTTAATAAATGTGGATATCGAGTGTGAACTTATAGATATTGCATGTACATAGTGTATATCAATGAGTGTTCGAGAACATTTTCCTTTAAAGACATAATCATGTATCAAACTATCAATTTGTTCAAACAAATATAAAAAATTATTTTTATTATAAAAAAAAAAAAAAAAAAAAAAAGAAGAAGAAGAAGAAGAAGAAGAAGAATGTTCCATTTGTTTTGTTAGGTTCTAAAAGTTTAGAACAATTGGAAAATCGTGAACAAAAACTTGTCTAGATATAGATCTTAGTGTCTATAGGTATTATTAGACAATGCTCAAGGTGATTCAAGTCAAGATTCAAGAACATACAAGCTGCAGAAAGAAGATTTCGTAATCTGTCTGGTTCGATCGATCGAAAGACAGGCTCGATTGATCCAAAGTCATATCTGCAAAATTTTAATTAAGCCCAAATAGCAGTTCGAGCCTATTAAGGATTAGGGTTTCAGATCTACTTCTCTTAGTATATAAAGGAAACCCTAAGCACGTTTTTATAAGGCTTTTTAGAGAGAGAAGAGAGTGCCTCTTTTGTATTTAGGGTTTTTTTGCTAAAAAGCTCTCTCATATCTTCTACCGATGTTATTACTTGAAGAATCTCAAGATTCGGTATTGTAGAAGTTGCTGCCTTCTTTAGTCATCAAAGGTGTTGATGATCTAAACCTTCTAGGGTGGTCTTGGAGTCACAAACAGGAGAGTTTGTGTTGCTAAACCTTTGAGTGGGATCTCAAAGTCACAAACGTGAGTGTTTGTGTTTTGCAAAGGCCAAAGGAAGAAGGAGTCCGTGGTCTCGAAGCTTGCACGTGATCATGTCAGTAAGTTTCTATTGGTGGATAGCAATAGGATGTTAGTGGTCTAAGTCGCTATTGTAAAACTTCGATTCTTTCTAATGGATTTGCTTTTTACCTTGAGGATAGTTAGGTTAAATCTTCCCTAGGTTTTTACCGGTGTGGTTTCCTGGGTTATCATTTCGTTGTGTTTTTTATTTTCCGCTACTACACATTGATATGATATATTTGTCTTAACCTAGATTTGTTAATTTGACTAAGTAATCACTTGGCTAATTACCTAGGTTAATCTAATTGTGGTTTTAAGGGGTTCAAAAACTATCAAGTGGTATCAAAGCAGGTAGCTCTTTTATTTTAGATCTTTTGATCTAAGAGCTGATCCTTGACCCCTGTTGTCATGGATAATTTGAAGTGTCCTTCTGATCATGTTTCTGCTCATGCTTCTGTTGATTTTATTGATGCCTGTAAAACTCTTCGTAAGGAATTATTGAAATCTATGAAAATTGCTAAGAAATTCAAGGAAGAGTTAAAATTGGCTAATCTTGAAAAAGAGGAATTGGTTGTTAGATTAGATGAATCTAATAAAAAGAATGAATTTTTGAGAAATCAAATTTCCTCTCAAGATGAGAAGATGAAAAGGTTGGAACAAGAGCTTGTTGAATCTAAAGCTAAAATTGAAAATTTGACTAGTACCAAGCCTGCTGTTGATAACAGAAGTGTTTCTGTTTCTCTTAAGCCTAAAATTGAGAAAGTTTATATCCCTCATTTTAAGAGGAATAATAAAGAAAATGCTTATTTTGCTTAGTTAGACAAAGGTAAAAGTTCTGATGTATACGTTGAAGTTTCTAAACCTATGTCTAAACCTACTATTAGAGAGCATAATAAATCTGTTTTTGTGCCTACTTGTCACTTTTGTGGTGTTGTTGGTCATGTTAGACCAAATTGTTCTTTGTTGAGGCAAAAACCAAAATCTGAGACCTGATTTGTTGTTAGGAATATTGATGTTCCTAAATTTGTTCTTGTTTGTCACTTTTGTGATGTCTTCGGTCACATTCGTCCTAATTGTCATAAACTGAAATTTAAGCATTCTGTGTTTCAGTCTAGGATTTGTGATGATATTTCTCCTGCCATAAGTCCATATAAATTGTTTCATATTCATTTGAAAAATTTGAGCTTGTTGGCTTGTGAAAGGAATCTATAGGATTTCAGTCTATCTCAGAAGATTGGTGTAATCCATGAAATACACTCTACTTCACATGGATTTTCACCTACAAAGCCGAAGACTCGTGCTAGATGGGTAAGAAAAGATTCTCTAAGGTGAGTGTTGCGAACATGTCCCTGATTCAATTCCTTCAATTATTTGTGGACATGTTTTGTTTCTATTTTTGGTTGTTTTATTTTTCTTGAGGATTAACATGAATTATGATATCTGTCTCTTAATTTAGAACATGCTTGACATTGTAGAGAAACTTGAATAGAATGTGTTATATATGTGCTAAGCTATTTTTGATTTTGTATGAGTATGTACTAGTTTGTACATGTACTCATGGGTTAATTAAAAAATTGATATTTCTTATTTGTGTACCCTCTATAGCTTAGTTAAGTACTGTCATGCATTGCATTTGCATTGTTCATTTAGCACAATGTGTCCATTTTGTTTTTGGTCATAAATTTTTTTTAAACCAAATTTTTTTTGTGTTTTGTAATTCACATCTTGGATTTATAATCAAGGATTGGCCATATTATCTTTACATAACATGTTTATGTACCTTGTTTAGCTTGGATGAGCTTCTTTTATTGCACTTCACTAGTTTGAGCTTTGTAGTGCATGTTGTGTGGGAGATGTTTATAGTTTTTGATCACTTTGTCTTGATCTTGAAGTCACATGTCTGTAACTGTCGAACTTGAACCTTTTGAGAAAGGCATAAATAACCATCTCATCATTGTTCACTAGCCAATCATAAACACCTTAGTGCATATCGTAAGATTTTGTGTTCGAGAAAGTGTAGCATATGCATAAAAAAAACATAAGGTGTAGCATTGGCTTAAATGATAAAATTGGTGTGTACATTATTGGACTTAATGTTAAATCAATCAAATAAAATTGGTGTGTACAATATGAGGCAAATCAAGAAACTTACATGATTACAAGCTTGTTTTCTAGGAAATGTGAGAGTTATATGATGTAACTCTTTAGGTGATAGTCTCTTTCAAATTCTATGTGATGAATTTTGTAGACTTTGTGATTGGTTTCTATTTACATATCACCTCACATGTATCTCAAGGTTTTGCTAGTTGCACACACTACACAAGTTACTCTTTGCTAAACTTGCTACATTATATTGTGTGTGATCTTGTTGTGGCCATCCAAGATTACATGTTCCGGGATTTTGATGCAAAATGCCTTTAATCTTTGAGTTTTGGAGACAAATTGGTTGAAAAAACTTGTTTTTAGAAGATCTAGGTTGAATTCAAGTGTTTTTGAAAAACGTTTAATCTCATACTCATGCATTTCATTCATGAAATATTGTTCTTTGAGGAGTTTTTGCATTAAATTGATTTGTTTTTTTAAAAAAATTGATTTTTCCAAATTTTCGATTGATCAAATCTTTCTCTCGACCGATCGGAATTGCAATAAAATGTTGATTGAAATTTATTCATATTAGGCATTTTGTTCAATTTCATTAAAAATGGCCATTCAAAAAATATTGTTATCACATACAAAAGTTTAAAAAATTAATAATTTTTTATGGGAATTTATTTTCTAAAAATATTTTTTCATTAGTTATTTGCATACTTAAACAAATTTTTTTTAATGAAATTGGACAAAAAACCTGAGTTGAAAAAATTCGTAACTTAGATGACTCAATTGAAAAAAAGTAAAGTTAAAGGATTTAAATGAATTTCAATTAAACTTAGAGGGCGTAATTTGAATTTTAGCTTCTTTTTCTTTAATGACATGGTTATTTTAATAGATGGTGTAAATAGAATTTTTTACATCAATTTCAAATCCCTATTAAATTATGACTTCTTTTATTTAATTTTCTTAAAGGAATATCAGAAGAAAAAACTCTTCTTATAAATACTCTTTAGAAGGTGACAATGATAATAAATTGTTATTAATAAAAAATTTCTTTTGAGATATTTTCTCTATCTTTTTCCTTGATAGTCTTGTGTTCTTGTTGAACTTATGTTTTGTTTTTTTTTTTGAAAGTGTATGTGTTACAAATTCTACTTCTACATGCCAACGCTACATAATAACCTGTTGTTTCAACTTGTAAAGGTAATCAAGAATTATCTAAATTTCTACCTAAGGAGGTTTATCTACTTCTTTATTCAAATTAAAAGGTTCTTATTTAATTTTAGATTATGAATTGGCTTTTTATTGCAATGGTTTCCCATGGTTACAACCCAAAAAAGATACTGCCAAAAAAAAAAAAAAATCTGTTATAGAGGTCACAAAAACAAAACCTTTATAACAGATACGAACCATAACGCAAATCTTGCAACTTTTATTTTGACTTTTTGCAGTGATTTTGGCATCTACAAAAGACCTATTTCCTATTGCATTTCTGCACGAAATACGTGTCCGAAAGAGCCAAAGATTGAGAGAGATGAGATGTAGGAGAAGGAGAGTTGAGATATGTTTGCATGAAGCAAAGTAAAAGGTGCATGTATTCATGTATGATAGGAAAGCTCATTAAGCCTCTGTTTGGGAGTTTACAAAGAAATGTGAAAGTTCAAATAGTGTAAAAACACCCTTGAACGTTTAGACCCCCAATTTACAAATTAACCAATTCAAGCTTTATGTCAAACAACTAGTGTGCGAAAAATGAACAAAAACTATAAAACAGAATTGGTAGACAATCTAAGCCAAATTAAAATCACAACCCACAGCAGATAATAAAAGGCATAGATAAAAGGGAAGGAAGATGCAAACACAAAGACAACACGCGATGTATTATCGAGGAGGAAACCGAAGTCCTCGGCGTAAAACCTCTCCGTTGCCCACCAAGTGGTAAACAATCCACTAGAAAATGTAGTTGGGATACATGGACAGCAATAGACCCTCCAAGCCTAATCTACCCAGTGCACCTAAGCCCTCCAAGCTTCTTGCTCCAACGAAGTTGCGCCGAACCTATTTCTTTTCTAGCTTCCCGAATTCCGCTACTTGACCATAGTATCAACCAATGTAAATTGGTTCCTTCTTAACTGCTTCCCAAAACACCAAACAACCCTCTCACAATAATAGAAATGGTGAGAAAAAGGTTTTGGTAAAAATGCCTCTCAAGGATTTGACAATGGAGAGGAAGAGATTTGAGGAATTTGAAAAGTCTCTTATATAAAGATTGCAGATGAATCATTCCTGTTTTACTCTAGGGTCTCTCTCTCAAAATTCTCTCTGGAAGCTCTCTTTCATTTGTGGGTATGAGGGGTATTTATACTGGGGTGAGAAGAGAATGTGAAACGTCAGGTTTTTCAAAATAGGGGTGGCTCGCAACTTGGCCTCGCGACTTGACTGAGTTGCGAGATCCAGTCGCGAGATAACCGAATGGCCAGTTGTCCTATTTTGTCCTGTAGTGCTCCAACTAGCATGACTGTTCACCTTCTGGCATGCTTGGCACGTGTGCTGCATCTGGCGGCTTGCAGTCGCGAGTCACCCGCGAGATCCAGCCACGAGACTCTGTTTTCTTGCACACTCTTAAGCATTCAACACTCTATCTCACTCACTACTCTTACAACAAACCCACCTAAATACAGGGTTACTAAATGCTGAAATACAAGAAAATTTGGCACAGAATAAAGCCAACAAAATGATTGATTAAATTCAACCTTACAATCTCCCCCTTTGGCTATTCCGTGACAAAACCCTAAAACGGACTCTAGACTTAACATGTGAGTTGGGAACAGTTAAGCAAAACTTACTCACACCTAACTCTAGAAACTGTGAAGCACTTGAATCATATGAACATAAAACTCATGAAATACAACAATACACCATGATCATTGTATGCAGAAAAGTAAGAAATGCATATGAAACAGGCAAAAAGTGATCAAGCAAAGATGAAGTTAAGAACCAAATCATGGCTTGATCAAACAAGTAATCACTTACAAGGTAGTGATCACAATGCTCATTCACACTTGGAATGAACACTTGAACATACAAGCAAACAAGAACAATGCAAGTTACTTGTACGCCCAACACTCAACCAATGCATAATACACTAAGTATATGCATCTAGGAACAATCCTACAAGGGCACAAAAGTGACAGTACTTAAAAGAAAATGCAAGACATTTAGATAGAAGTACTGATTTAAACAAAGCATAAAAGACTGCATACAGCATGGTACAAACCATAAAGCCTACAAATATGCATAAAAACATAACCCTAAAAGCTTACAAAAGCAACATGGGTACAAAACACAATATATACGGAATAACATCAACAATATATATATATATATATAGAGTAAACCAAGTTTATAAGTTATGAGTTAGAAACAAAAATACACCAAGACCACAGTGTATCAAACCCACAGCAACAATAAGATATCCAAAAAACATAAACCTATAAATTTAAAGGATAAGTCTTAAAACAAAAGTATGTGTGTACTCCCTCTATTACTATGCACACTTCCCTTTGAGCTTTCTCCCCCTTACTGAATGCTCTCCCCCTTTTTGGCACGAATAGTGTAAGGTTGAATTTATTCAACCATCTAATTGGCTTTATTCCGAGCCAAATTTGCTTGTAATTCAGCATTTAGTAACCCTGTATTTAGGTGGGTTTGTTGTAAGGGTAGTGAGTGAGATAGAGTGAAGATTGCTCAAGAGTGTGCAAGAAAACAGAGATTCGCGGCTGGGACTCGCGGGTGACTCGCGGCTGCAAGCCGCCAGAAGCAGCACACGTGCCAAGCATGCTGGAAGATGAACAGTCATGCTAACTGAAGCACTACAGGACAAAACAGGACAACTGGCCATACGGTTAACTCGCGACTGGATCTCGCGACTTAGTCAAGCCGCGAGGTCAAGCCGCGAGCCACCCCTGTTTTGTAAAATCTGACGTTTCACATTCCTCTCCCACTCCAGTATAAATACCCCTTTTACCCACGATTGAAAGAGAGCTTCCAGAGAGAATTTTGAGAGAGAAACCCTAAAGAAAAACCAGATTGTTTCACCCACAATCTCTACCTTAGAGTCTCTTCAAATTCCTCAACTCTCTTCCTTTCCATTGTCAAATCCTTGAGAGGCATTATACCAAACCTGGTTCTCACCATCATCATCACTGTGAGACAGTTGTTTGGATTTCTGGGAAGCAGTTAGGAAGGAACCAATCTTCATTGGTTGATGCTACGGTCTAGTAGCAGAATCCGGGAAGCTAGAAAAGAAAAAGGTTCGGCGCAACCTCGTTGGAGCAAGAAGCTTGGAGGGCTTAGGTGCACTGGGTAGATTAGGCTTGGAGGGTCTATTGCTGTCCTTGTATCCCAACTGTATTTTCTAGTGGATTGTTTACCGCTTGGAGGGCGGCGGAGAGGTTTTACGCCGAGGGCTTCGGTTTCCTCTTCGATAACACATCGCGTGTTGTCTTTGTGTTTGCATCTTCCTTCCTCTCTATCTTTGCCTTTTTATTATCTGCTGTGGATTTTATTTTGTTATGGCTTAGATAGTTTTTAACCAATTTCATATTATAGCATATGTTAAGTTTCCGCACACTAGTTTTTGACATATTGCTTGAATTGGTTATGTTGTAATTTGGGGGTCTAAACGTTCAAAGGTGTTTTGTACACGTTTTTGAACTTTCAAATAGCTAAAGGCTGTCATCTAACTTCTGTTGAATAGCTTCTAGCTGATTCTCCATGGTCTCGAGTCGCATTTGAACATGGTTGTTGGTGGAGTAGAGAAGGTTCACCATTTCGTCAATACATTTCTGAATATTTTCAAGCAAACTACCCACTCTATCAGTTTGAGGATCAGGGATGACACGCGAAGTAGGTGTGGTATGTACAGGTGTCTCTGACTCATGAGCAGATAAAGTAACCGGAGAGATGTGTGCATTCTTTGGTGTTTTAGAAGAATGACTTCCGCTGGCTTGTAGAGTGTACATGGAAATTGGACGCTGACGGGTCAACATTTTTCCATTTAAGGGAGGAACAATGCCTTCACAAAGAATGAACTTCATGATAAGACTGCAAAATAGAATACATCCTCGAGCTGCAGTTCGAGCCGCAGTCTTCCTCATGGTTTGAAAGATGTGAGCATAGATATCAATGGGGGCTCCTGTAATAAGATCACAAAGGAATTGAGCTCTCCCAAGATTTATGAAGGTAGTGTTGGACAGTGGGTAAAGATTAGAGAACATGATCAACTTTAGTGTGGGCAGCTTTGGTGCAAACTTTGCGGTGCTGATGGATGTGCCTGTATTGGATACTTCATGATCAAATCCTAGAACTTGTAGAATGTCTTGAATCTCTGGAGTTCAATCATCGTATGGAGTTAGATCCACATTCTGAGGTTTAGTGATGCAGAGAATATCGGCTATGGAGTTTGGTAAAATGCCAAACTCCTTTCCTCTGACCCAGCAAATTAGTTCAACTCCAAGATCACTTGTATTAGAGTAGCATTCCTTAACCAGTTCATCCATTGGATCGACAAAATTCCCAAATAAGTTTGCCCAATCTCATGGCTCAAAGATTCGAGGGATAAATGTGGTCCCTAGGGTGTCAAACTCAACCACCCGTTCCACTATAGGAGATGCCTTGTCAAAGATGTTTGAGTAGATGTGTGAGGTAAGCGGGGTTCTGAACCTCTCCAAATTGGAGTCTTGAGATGACTGAGATGACAGTTGAGTCCTTTTAGCAACTGGGGTTGCTGGATCATCAATAACAATGTCTTTGCCCTTAGAGGATCGACGAGACATCTGCAAGAGAATAGGCACACAGCAAATAACCAAAAACAGCACTACACAAGATAAATATCAACATGATTAGATGCAAATAAGAGTGTAAACCATAGATTTTATACACAAATACAAACTTAAGACAGGTCAAACCCAAACAAAAACCACAATCAATACTAAAGTGTACAATGAGGCAGGTGCATCAAAATGGTGATAGAGCGAGAGATCACAGAGAAACACAAATTTAGAAATAACTGTCAATGAGACAGTCTACCATGACTATGATATGCACAGATTGAGAACATTCGAACATTAAGGACAGATAGCATAAATAAGACCACATAAGATAGGAACAGGCATAAGACATCAAAATGAAAGACCAGTGGAAACCACAAACACCCAAAATAGAGCACATGGCAGTGAGGCATAACATTCAGAAAATGAAGTATTTTAAAGAGATACTTTCAAGACGCAAGCACACACATGTTATGTCAACATAAAAACACAGTAATATGAGATAAGTAATCCAATGCCTCAGGCATACTTCAACACACACACAAATGAATGGAGTAAGTCACAAAAAGTACCAAACCCATTTATCAAAAGAGTTTGAAAATCAACAGCAGCCAAAGCACAGAACAAAGAATAGCACAATGTGACCAACAATATGAAAACGGATGAAAGCAACAACAAACACAACCAATCATACCCAACAAACAAAGAGAAGAATGTTTCGAATACAATATCTACTCAAATGGCAAGAAAAACATTCACTAAACAGAGAATATGAGATGAGGAAAATAAGACCCATACCTTTTTCTTGATGATTTTGAGAAGAAATGAAGCAACAATGGAGTTGGAAGTGGATAACACAGTGTGTTTGAGAAGTTTCAGATAGAAAAGACAATGAACAGTCACAAAAAGTTCGAGGGAAAACTGAAAAAGATTTTAAAAACTGCCCTCATTGTGCAAAACACGCGTTTTTCGCGACTGAAATGAGTCGCCAACAAGACGCCAGGTCAAGCCACCAAAACACTCAAAGGCAAAATTTTGAAAAAAATTTCTAAGTGTTTTTCACGATTGGAAGGTTTACCCACGAGGGAGTCGTGAGCTGAGCCGCAAAAATCTCTGTGTAACCCTTGCGATTGGACCTTCCACTCGCGAACAAGTCGCCAAAATTGACCCGCGAGCTCGCGACTATGGCATACGACTTGACTTACCCGCGACTGAGTCGCCAAAACAGGGCAAAAATGATTTTTAAAATTTTCAGTTTTTAAGAACAAAATACTTTCCAAAAAAACACTCAAAAATCTTTTTGTGCTTGAATCAACAAAGATTGAGCATGTGAAAACACATTTCATCAAGTACACTCACACAAATGAATATGGCATTTATTGAACATAAACTTGTGTGTTGTGTGTGGATATCAACAATGAGATAGTCCTTAGTCTAATGTGAAGCTTCAATAATCAATTCAACCAAGGCATACACAATTAGCACTAGATCATGTGACCCATCTCAATTATAGAAGTATGCATATATGACTTCTCACAAAACTTGATAATCATAACTTGGAGCTTTACATTTGACTCCACTTTTAATCATAACATTTGATCTTTTTAGTCCTTTTGAGACAATCACCTCTCATTGTCAGAGTGATATTTGATATTTCACTTTGATGAGATAGCCTTTGGTTTTTTGAATAAACATTCACTTTAATTTTTGGTTGCTTTTTCTTTTTCCTAGTCAAATACTAGTATGTGCGACAGACTTTTGCAGCTCAATATCTCTTTTCATTTGGAGATTTACATTTGGTGAGCTCTTTTTAGCAAAAACAAAAATAAAGAGTGGGAAGATATATAGACACAAGTCTATGCATGTCTCAAGATCAACATAACCATTCACTAACCATTCACTAATCATTCATGACAAGTTTGAAGATTTATTTACAACAATCACATAGATTTCAAGATTTCTCCCACAGTGATAAGAGTGCAATGAAACAAGCTACGCTCGAAAATGCACAAAGCCATTAGCACAAAGGTACAAGGCAAAACAAGTTTTGAGACAAAACTCAACAATGTCAATCAAAGTTTTTGATTTTCTATTTTTTTATGTGATTTTTGGATTTTTGCCACATAAGAAGAAAAAGATTGATCAAAAACAAAAATGACCAAAAGTATGCACAAATAGACAAACACACAACCATCAACATAAACAATAAGCAAACAATCAAACACCGTCATAAAGCATAGGAAGAATTAATGCATGGACATGTTGTAATGCTTATGCATGAGTACCCTTTTTCACCCACACGTCACTTGCGTTTGGGGTGATTTCCTTATAGGATTGGGTACGGGAGTTAGGGCTTTCAAACCTTCGTGTGAAGCTTTCCAAGTAGTTGGTGAATGCACCAATCATCTTCATCACGTTCATCATTCCGGGATCACCATTTTGATCTCTTGATGGTTCACCAGCCCAATTTCTCCTATCATTTCTAGGTCCTCGTGACCTTCGAGGAGTTGCACTATTCATTGCTCTCAGCTTTTGACAATTTGGTCAAGTATGCCTTTGAAGTCCGCAATGGTGACACACATAATTCGATCTAGGACCTCTTTGTGGTCGTGGACGAGACTTGGCTCGGGATTCAGACCTGCCCACAGATTGATTACATGAATTCAACAACCGTTTGTTCTCCACATTCCTCTTCTCCTCTATCTTGGGCTTCTCACCAGTAGGGCCAACATCAACTGATTCTTTGGCCTTTATAAACTTCAGTTCTTTAGTGACATTTCCCGATGAGCTATTTCCCCCGGTATATCCCAATCCGGATTTGTCTGAAAAGCTCTTTTGCGAAGAAATAACATCATCTAGCTTCTTGGTGGAGACCCTCTCTATCTTGGCATTTGCTTGCACAACCTCTTATTCAAGAAATCTCACTTTTGTGTAGGCTTCTGACAACTCACCATTTAGTGTTTCTATCTCACACTTGGCCTCCTTATAGCGAATTAGGAGACTTTTATAGTCCTCCTCTGCCTTCTTCATCTTTCTCACAGCTGCCTTTGCCACCCTTGTGTACTCACCCAACCTCTCCAGGAGTGAGTTATAATTGTCTTGAAGATTAGCTGTGTTTTCATCTTCTTCTGCATCTGATTCCTCAATAGCTCCAAATGATTCATCATCACTATGTTCTTCAAGCTCTTATACAAGCAAATTCAACTTGTCTGAAAACTCAACATAGGCAATAGTCATAAAAGCTAAATAATTCCCTTCTCCATCACAGCTTTCCTCAGAATTTGAGTCGGATGAATCTGAGTCACTCAATGTCGTGGCATACCCTTTGCCTTTCGATTTTAAATAATTCAGACATTCTTTCTTAAAGTGTCCATGCTCGTTACATTCGAAACAAGTGACACCTTGTGTAGATTGGGATTCTTTTCCATCTTTCTTTTTGAATTCCCTTTTCTCCCTTCTTGAACTTTGGAATTTTCCTTTATCACTAAATTTGCCATTATTCTTGAATTTCAAGAATTTTCAGAAATTTTTTACAAGGTATGCAACATCTTTGTCAACCACATCTTTTCTTGATAAGTCATGGTCTTCCACCTTCTCATTAATGGTCTTAAGAGCAAGAGGTTTATTCTTCCGTTGATTGGGCAGCGACATTTCATAAGTCTGAAGAGAACCAACCAGCTCCTGGACTTTGATGTCATCAAGGTCTTTGCTCTCTTCAATCACTGTCACTTTAGCAAGAAAACTTTCCGACAATGATCGAAGGATCTTCCTTACTATTTTAGAATCCTCCGTTTTCTCTGCCAAATTGAACTTACTTACAATCACCTCATTCAGCTTGCTATAGAAAGAGTCAAAGGACTCATCCTCACTCATTTTTAACTCCTCAAACCGAGTGGTTAGCATCTGCAGCTTGGTGTTTTTTACTTTCTTCGTGCCTTCATAAGTGGTCTCCAATATCTCCCATGCTTCTTTGGCAACGGTAATGTGAGAGATCCTGTGAAATTCATCTGGAGACACACCACAAAAAATAGCATTAAGTGATTTACTGTTAGCATTAGATGCAGCAAGTTCTGCCTTATCCCATGTGGATTTGGCTTCCTCAGGCCTGGTCCAACCTATATCAATAGCATCCCAAACTGATTCATCAATGGAACATGGAAATGCTCTCACGTGAACCTTACAAAAAGCATAATTACTACCATCAAAATATAGAGGTGCATTTAGGGATTGAAACTGATCCATCTCAATAGGGAGTTAAGGATCACACTATGGTAATGAAATCACTAAAAGTGTACCCGCTCTGATACCAATTGAAAGTTCAAATAGTGTAAAAACACCCTTGAACGTTTAGACCACCAAATTACAAATTAACCAATTCAAGTTTTATGTCAAACAACTAGTGTGCGGAAAATGAACAAAAGCTATAAAACAGAATTGGTAGACAATCTAAGTCAAATTAAAATCACAACCTACAGCAGTTAATAAAAGGCATAGATAAAAGGGAAGGAAGATGCAAACACAAAGACAACACGCGATGTGTTATCGAAGAGGAAACCGAAGCCCTTGGCGTAAAACCTCTCCGCGGCCCTCCAAGCGGTAAACAATCCACTAGAAAATGTAATTGGGATACAGGGACAGCAATAGACCCTCCAAGCCTAATCTACCCAGTGCACCTAAGCCCTCCAAACTTCTTGCTCAAACGAGGTTGCACCGAACCTATTTCTTTTCTAGCTTCCCGGATTCCGTTACTTGACCATAGCATCAACCAATTAAATTGGTTCCTTCTTAACTGCTTTCTAAAACACCAAGCATCCCTCTCACAGTAATAGAAATGGTGAGAAAAAGGTTTTGGTAAAAATGCCTCTCAAGGATTTGACAATGGAGAGGAAGAGAGTTGAGAAATTTGAAGAGGCTCTTATGTAAAGATTGTAGATGAATCAATCTTGTTTTACTCTAGGGTTTCTCTCTCAAAATTCTCTTTGGAAGCTCTCTTTCATTTGTGGGTATGAGGGGTATTTATACTGGGGTGAGAAGAGAATGTGAAACGTCAGGTTTTTCAAAACAGGGGTGGCTCGTAGCTTGGCCTCGCGACTTGACTGAGTCGCGAGATCCACTCACGGGATAACCGAATGGCCAGTTGTCCTATTTTGTCCTATAGTGCTCCAGCTAGCATGATTGTTCACCTTCTGGCATGCTTGGCACGTGTGCTACATCTGGCGGCTTGCAACTGCGAGTCACCCGCGAGATCCAGCCATGAGACTCTGTTTTCTTGCACACTCTTGAGCATTCAACACTCTATCTCACTCACTACCCTTACAACAAACCCACCTAAATACAGGGTTACTAAATGCTAAAATACAAGCAAATTTGGCATGGAATAAAGCCAACAAAATGGTTGATTAAATTCAACCTTACAAAATGGAATGGAATGATCAGAAATGAATAAAATGTATTTAAGTAACGGAAATGAATAGAATTAAATTAAGTATTCTTGTTTGAACATTTTAAATTAAATAAATTAATGGAAAGAAATGGAAGATAAGTAATCCTGTTTTGGAGTAATATAGAAGAAAATGAATGAAATCATTTTATGATAATATTACTATTAGACCTCTATTTTGGAGTAATATTGCTTATTCTTCGAGAGTGTTTTCTAGGATTTTTTTTTTTTTGCAAAACAACTCTATCTTATAGCAAGCTAAATAAGGGAAATTAGGAGATTTTTTTTTCCCAGTCAATTAATGTTGCTACAAAACATAGGAAAATGAGATATTTATAGAAAATGATTTTTGAAAATTGACACATTTTTTATAAAATACAAATCTTTTTCAAAATTTTGTAGTCAAGAGATGGAAAATACAATGTAAAAGCTCTATAACAAAAAAGTTCCATTTTTAGTAATTAGCCAATGCATTATACACCTCTCTCTCTCTCTCTCTCTATCTATCCCATTATAAATACCCATTTAAATCATGCTATCAATATCATTGCTAACGTCTTATTTCACAAGCTCTTTCTTTGTGTGCACCCTCTTAATTATTTCACTCTCTATTATCTTTCACAAGTTGCAAATCATACCATGGGTTTCACAATTACGCAAGGACTCATGCTAGTGCTGCTAATTGCTTCCACAATGGCAGTTAGCATAGCCAGGCCATTTGGGAATTCCATTAATACACAAACTTCCAACAAGATCATTGTGGGTGACATGTACCACTGGAATTATGGCTTTAACTACATCGAATGGGCAACAAAACATGGCCCTTTCTACTTAAATGACACTCTAGGTGAGCTTAATTACTTTGCTATTGCTACTTGTTACATATTGCCGTGCATAGTTCAAGTTGTAAAATATATTGACCAAAATCATATTTTTAAACCGCTTGTGTTTTTATGACAAGTTATAAAGTTCAATATGATATCAAAATATATAGTCAATTCTAACTTCGATCTTTGTTTTCAATTTATTTATTCATAGGTTATCAATTTTGATCGTTATGGAACATGAAAAATATGTGCATTTTTTGTTTTGTTTTGCTGAATGCAAATATGCATGAAAAATAACTGTTCATATGATGCTGATTGCAGTTTTCAAATATGATCCACCAACTCCAAAAACATTTCCTCACAGTGTTTACTTGCTACCAAACCATGAGAGCTTCATTAAATGTGACCTCAGAAATGCCAAGATGCAGGGAAATACAAAACAAGGAGTTCGGAACGGCTTTGAGTTTGTGCTGAAAGAGTCGCAGCCTTACTACTTTGCTTGCGGTGAGCACGATGGCATTCATTGCCTGAATGGAACAATGAAGTTTTTTGTGACGCCAATAGACCGGACCTATAGATAATTACTGATACAACGTGTGTGTCGTGGGAAACTTTATTTGCTACTCTCTTTTTACGTTTTGTTGTGTTGTAGCAAATAATGAGTGTTTTCGTCTTCTTATTTTTTACTAAATAAAAGACCATTTGTAATTTTGAACTAATAGTAACTGATTGATTGCTCATTTTACAGTTTGAGTCACATTCTAAATCAGATGATTTGCTATGATTTATGTATTTTCATTCCCCGTCCTTACGGTTACAAATAATATATGTTGTGAGTTCTGAATAATTGAGACGATAGAGAATAAATGTACTAGTTGTCATATTGATGTTCCACAAAGGTGCCATTTTGCATCCCTGCTTGTTTTATAGTGATATTAGCCATTTTATATTGAAAGTATCGGAGTCTTTTACAATTGAAAAGGTTAATGACATTTGACCTAAGGATCATGTTTGGTCTAGACATTTGAAGTAAATATTAATTTTTAGAAAGATGGAGTGTAACTTTTGTAAGATTGAATTTATTCAACCATCTAATTGGCTTTATTCCGTGCCAAATTTGCTTGTAATTCAGCATTTAGTAACCCTGTATTTAGGTGGGTTTGTTGTAAGGGTAGTGAGTGAGATAGAGTGTGCAAGAAAACAGAGACTCGCGGCTGGGACTCGCGGGTGACTCGCGGCTGCAAGCCGCCAGAAGCAGCACACGTGCCAAGCATGCTGGAAGATGAACAGTCATGCTAGCTGGAGCACTACAAGACAAAACAGGACAACTGGCCATACGGTTAACTCGCAACTGGATCTCGCGACTTAGTCAAGCCACGAGCCACCCCTGTTTTGTAAAACCTGACGTTTCACATTCCTCTCCCACTCCAGTATAAATACCCCTTTTACCCACGATTGAAAGAGAGTTTCCAGAGAGAATTTTGAGAGAGAAACCCTAAAGAAAAACAAGATTGTTTCACCCACAATCTATACCTTAGAGTCTCTTCAAATTCCTCAACTCTCTTCCTCTCCATTGTCAAATCCTTGAGAGGCATTATACCAAACCTGGTTCTCACCATCATCATCACTGTGAGATAGTTGTTTGGATTTCTGGGAAGCAGTTAGGAAGGAACCAATCTTCATTGGTTGATGCTACGGTCTAGTAGCGGAATCCGGGAAGCTAGAAAAGAAAAAGGTTCGGCGCAACCTCGTTGGAGGAAGAAGCTTGGAGGGCTTAGGTGCACTGGGTAGATTAGGCTTGGAGGGTCTATTGCTGTCCTTGTATCCCAACTGTATTTTCTAGTGGATTGTTTACCGCTTGGAGGGCGGCGGAGAGGTTTTACGCCGGGGGCTTCGGTTTCCTCTTCGATAACACATCGCGTGTTGTCTTTGTGTTTGCATCTTCCTTCCTCTCTATCTTTGCCTTTTTATTATCTGCTGTGGATTTTATTTTGTTATGGCTTAGATAGTTTTTAACCAATTTCATATTATAGCATATGTTAAGTTTCCGCACACTAGTTGTTTGACATATTGCTTGAATTGGTTAAGTTGTAATTTGGGGGTCTAAACGTTCAAAGGTGTTTTGTACACGTTTTTGAACTTTCAATTGGTATCAGAGCGGGTACACTTGTTGTGGTTTTATTACCTAAGTGTGATCCTAGACCCCTGTGTTGTGATTGTTGTTTTGGAATATACCATGCTGAATTGTAGCTTAAGTGTTTGTGAAAATGACTCTATGCATATGTCTGAAAGGGGTCTTACTGATGATCTTGTAGAGTTGTTAAAAACTAAGAAACATGCTAGAGTATTTGTTCACATGCTGGAATATCTTGAAAATCAGAATCATGTCTTACACAGTAGCATATCTGAATCTAAATCATTGATTAAGAAATATAAAAGAAAGAATAGAATGTTGTGTGAGATGATTGAGAATCTGAAAATGAAAAATCAATCTGAAAGAAGCATGAAAACTGATGATGAGTTTGTGTTTGAAGGTCAAGAGTGTCTGTCACATGTGAACCTATTTGTGCATACCTCATTGAAGGTGTTTAATGCGTGTTTGTGGTATCTTGACAGTGGGTGTTCTCGCCATATGACAGGGGATAAGTCACTGTTTAAGACATTCAAAGAAAAGGTTGGTGACTATGTGACCTTTGGTGATGGAAGTCATGCTCAAGTTCTAGGCAAAGGAACCATTGAGATACCCGGTTTGCCTCTGTTGAAAGATGTGCTGTACATAAAAGGGATGAAGGCGAATTTGCTGAGCATCACTCAAATTTGTGATGACGATTTCCTGGTACAATTCTCTAAGAAGGGATGTTTGATCATCAATGAAGAGGGGTTCAGGTTTTGGAAGGAAATCGGACTACAGATAACTGTTATGGAATAGTTCCCATGGCACCCATATCGTGTAGAAGTGCTCGTGTGGATGTTAAGTGCACTTTGAATTTCAAACTTTATCAAATGGATGTTAAGTGCGCTTTTCTGAATGGATATCTAAATGAAGAAGTTTTTGTTGAGCAACCAAAACGATTTGAGGATCCTCATTTTCCAGATCATGTATTAAGATTGAAGAAAGCACTTTATGGTTTAAAACAAGCGCCTAGAGCCTGGTACGATCGTCTTACACATTATCTTCTAGATAGAGGTTTCAAGAGAGGGTACGCCGATCGAACTCTATTTGTCAAAAATGATGAAGATTATCTCCTTGTGGCACAAGTCTATGTTGATGACATAGTGTTTGGGGCAACTATCGAAGATCGTGCTACTGAATTTTCTGAGGTGATGAAGAAGGAGTTTGAGATGAGCATGGTGGGGGAGCTCACATTCTTCTTGGGTCTTCAAGTCAAACAACAGAAGGAGGGTATATTTGTATCTCAAGAGAAGTATGCCAGAAACATTGTCAAGAAGTTTGGCCTAGACTCCAAAAAACATGCCTCCACTCCCATGAGCTCTTCCACTAAACTGAATGTGGATTCGTCGGGAGTTGAAGTAAGTCCCACATTGTATAGGAGCATCATAGGAAGTTTGCTCTACCTTACAGCCAGTAGACCGGACATTGCTTTTAGTGTGGGCGTTTGTGCCAGGTACCAAGCTAATCCGAAGGAATCTCATCTGACTGCTGCTAAGCGAATCATTCGATATGTGAATGGTACTGCAAACTATGGTCTGTGGTATTCAAAAGACTCAAATGCTTGTCTTGCTGGGTATTCAGATGCTGACTGGGCTGGCAGTGTAGACGATCGGAAAAGCACTTCAGGCGGCTGTTTTTATCTTGGTAACAATCTTGTTTCGTGGATGAGCAAGAAGCAGAATTCAGTGTCTCTATCTACTGCAGAAGCAGAATACATCGCTGCTGGAAGTTGCTGCACTCAGCTTCTTTGGATGAAGAAATTACTTCATGACTATGGAATTCCTCAAGAAACGATGTGTGTCTTCTGTGACAACACCAGTGCCATCAATCTTTCCAAGAATCCTGTTCAGCATTCAAAATCCAAACACATAGAGATACGTTACCATTTCATTCGGGATTTGGTAGAGGAAAGAGTTGTGTGTCTTGAGTTCATACACACCGACAATCAAAAGGCGGATATCTTCACCAAGCCTCTCGATGGTCCACGGTTTGAATCACTCCATAAGATCATTGGTGTTGGTACAATTCCTTGACTCTCTTGTGTGTTGTGTGCTTCACTTATTTATAAGATGATAAATCTGTCTGTGTTGGGGCACACACCTTTCTGATTAGCTTTTTGTGCAACATGTCTTGTTGGTTTGTACATTTGTGTATAATGTTGCTTCTTTTTATGTTTGTTCAATCATTTTTTTTTCTTGTGTCAAAAATCCAAAAATCACATAAAAATTTGAAAATCAAAAAGCTTGATTGACTTTGTTGAGTTTTGTCTCAAAACTTGTTTTGCCTTGTACCTTTGTGCTAATGGCTTTGTGCATTTTCGAGCATTGCTTGTTTTTATGCACCTACATCTCTGTGGGAAAAATCTTGAAATCTATGTGATTGTTGTAAATAGATCTTCAAACTTGTCATGAATGATTAGTGAATGGTTATGTTGATCTTGAGACATGCATAGACTTGCGTCTATATATCTTCCCACTCTTTATTTTTTGTTTTTATAAAAAGAGCTCACCAAATGTAAATCTCCAAATGAAAAGAGATATTGAGCTGCAAAAGCCTGTCGCACATTCCAGTATTTGACTAGGAAAAAGGGTAAGCGACCTTATGTGAAAGTGAATGTTTATTCAAAAAGCCAAAGGCTTGTTCATTAAAGTGAAATGTCAAATACCTCTCTCACAATGAGAGATGATTGCCTCAAAAGATCAAAAAGATCAAATGTTATGTTTGAAAGTGGAGTAAAATGATAAGCTCCAAGTTATGCTATCAAGTTGTGTGGGAGGTCATATATACATATTTCTATAATTGAGATAGGTCACATGATCTAGTGCTAATTGTGTATGCCTTGGTTGAATTGATCATTGAAGCTTCACATTAGATGAAGGACTATCTTATTGTTGATATCCACACACAACACACAAGTTTATGTTCAATAAATGTCATATTCATTTGTGTGATTGTACTTGATGAAATGTGTTTTTCACATGCTCAATCTTTGTTAATTCCAGCACAAAAAGATTTTTGAGTGTTTTAGGTGTTTTTGGAAAGTATTTTGTTTGAAAAATCTGAAAATTTCAAAAATCCAGTTTTTGCCCTGTTTTGGCGGCTCAGTCGCGGGTGTGTCAAGTCGCGAGCCTCAGTCGCATCTTCGCTGGTCATTTTTGGCGACTTGTTCGCGAGTGGAAGATCCAGTCGCGAGGTTCACTCAGAGATTTTCGCGGCTCAGCTCGCGACTCACTCGCGGGTAGACCCTCCAGTCGCGAAAAACACTTAGAAAAATTTTTCAAATTTTTGTTCTTGAGTAATTTGGCGGCTTGATCTGGCGACTGTGTGGCGACTTGTTTCAGTCGCGAAAATCGCGTGTTTTGGACATACAGGGGCAGTTTTTAAACTTTTTGTTTTTCCCTCGATCTTTTTGTGACTGTTCATTGTCTTTTTCATCTGCACTTTCCCATTCACACCGTGCCTCCATTGTCGATCTCCATTGTTTGCTTCTTCTCAGCTAAAAATCGTCGACTAACAGGTATGGTTTTCTGTCTTGCACTCTACTTTTCTTGCTGTCATGGTTTTCCCTCTGGATTATTCACTTTTGAATGTGGTTTTGTGATGGGTTTTTTAGCTCAACTGTTTCTCGTTATCCTTACTTAGCTTAAGGTAGCTTGTGCTTCTGGTTTTGACCTAGTTTATTTTGTTGGTTGTGTTCTTCATTATGTGCTTAGCTAGGGTTAGCTATTTTTGTCTGATCTGCTGTTTGATGTCGTGTTTCACTATGATCCTGTGTGGTAATCCATTGATGTATTGTTGAATGTGGGTCCTTTTCCAGCTGATTATGTGGTTATTTTTGGCCTCCCTCTTTTGTGTAGTTCAATTTGGGCCATGTGTGTCTCTCATTGTTATTGTCTGACCATTTTCATCCAGCTGTTAGGGTTTCTTCATTGTCCCTAAATTTTCACTAACCCACTGCTGATATAGTCTGTTGGATTGTGTTCTGTCATTTCCCTTGTTTATAATGCAGACTGGTCATGTCTCCATTCAAAAAGGCTGCTGAGAAAGGAGGTTCTTCCAAAGGGAAGGAACTCGTAATTGATGTTGATGAAGACACACCTCTCCCGAAAGTGACTCGCTCTTCATCACAGCGATTCGATCCCAATAAGTTCAGATCATATGCAGCCTATCAGTCATATGAGAATTTTTTTCTTCATGCCACACCATTACTAGAAAGAGCTGTGGATCTGTCCTTACTTCATAACACTGACATTCCGAAATGGTTTGCTCACAAGGATTGGAATTACCTTCTCTCTGATCCGGATATCGTGTATGAAGAGTTGGTTAAAGAATTTTATGCTAACGCAATTGTGGAAGGAGATGAACTTAAGTGCTGGGTTCGACAAAGGAGCTTTTCTGTCTCTCCTACATACCTGGCGAAAATTCTTCACATCAACAGACTCATTTTTCGTCATTCACCGGTCTATGATGATCTATGTCCTGATGAGGAGCTTCTCAAACAAAGTCTTGGTCAAGACTTGGAGTTCTCACCCAATGGCAAATCCATCAGTGTTTCCTCTCTTTCTCCGAAACTGAGAGTGCTTACAATTGTGATGTTTCACAATTTGTACCCTTTATCAAGTACTGGGTATATGAACCTCGGACGTGCTTTGTTTCTTCATGATCTAATCTCTGATGAAGAAATCGACATTTGTGCTCATATCTTTCATGTTCTGCGCAAAACGGTTCTTCGAAGTGAGTCTCGGATATGCATTCCTTTCTGCAGTCTCATTTCACGGATCTTGAAGC
Organism: Quercus robur; assembly: GCF_932294415.1. NCBI lineage: Eukaryota > Viridiplantae > Streptophyta > Magnoliopsida > Fagales > Fagaceae > Quercus > Quercus robur. The sequence goes on along the minus strand of NC_065544.1, from coordinate 40,410,681 downwards.
TCAAGGGAATTTATCCAACGGCTGATGAGTCTCCTATCCCCAAACCTAGTCCAATCAACACGCGTACATACAATGCAAGTGTTGGACATAGTCGGAAGAGAGCCAAACCAGAAACTTCTGCATCTCACAGTGACTCTCAGTTCAGCAATCTCTCCCTCGATGAGAAACTTGATCGCATTGTCTCTTCTGTCCACGAGTTGAATACAAAGATGTCTGGACTCACTGCTTCTCTACACCATCAAAGCAACCGATGGGATATGAAGTTTACTTCTCTTCAAACTCAATTGGATCAAATTCAGAGAAAGCTAGAAGAGGATGACTAGCCTATTCCATGACAAAAAGGGGGAGTGATAGGCATAATCAGAGGGGGAGGATATTACCCTAAGGGGGAGCGTCATTATCTAAGGAGGAGTGTCTTTATTTTTTTTCAGTTTCATTTTTCTCTTTAAGTTGATATATTGTGTTTTGTAAAACTGTTATTCAGGATATTCTGTGTTTGTACCCATGTGCTTTTGTAAGCTTTTAGGGTTAATGTTTTATGCATAGTTTGTAGGCTTTATGGTATGTACCTTGCTTAGTGCAGCCTTCATGCTTTTGTTGAAATCAGTACTTTGATCTAAATGTACTGTCACTCTTGTGCCCTTGTAGGATTGTTCCTAGATGCATATGCCTTGTGTGCTATGCATTGGTTGAGTGTTGAGCATACAAGTGTCTTGCCTTGTGCTTGTTAACTTGTATGTCCTTGTGTTCATTCCAAGTGTGAATGAGCACTGTGATCACTACCTTGTGGTAGTCACTTGGTTGATCAAGCCATGGTTTGTATCTTACTCCATCTTTGCTTGATCACATTCTGCCTGTTTCATATGCATTTATAATTTTCTGCTTACAATGATCATGGTGTATTGTTGTGTTTCAGGAGTATTATGTTCATATGATTCAAGTGCTTCACAGCTTCTAGAGTTAGGTGTGAGTGAGTTTTGTTCAACTATTCCCAACTCACATGTTAAGTCTAGAGTCTGTTTTAGGGTTTTGTCACGGAATAGCCAAAGGGGGAGATTGTAAGGTTGAATTTATTCAACCATCTAATTGGCTTTATTTCGTGCCAAATTTGCTTGTAATTCAGCATTTAGTAACCCTGTATTTAGGTGGGTTTGTTGTAAGGGTAGTGAGTGAGATAGAGTGAAGATTGCTCAAGAGTGTGCAAGAAAACAGAGAGTCGCGGCTGGGACTCGCGGGTGGACTCGCGGCTGCAAGCCGCCAGAAGCTACACACGTGCCAAGCATGCTGGAAGATGAACAGTCATGCTAGCTGGAGCACTACAGGACAAAACAGGACAACTGGCCATACGATTATCTTGCGACTGGATCTCGCGACTTAGTCAAGCTGCGAGGTCAAGCCGCGAGCTACCCCTGTTTTTTTAAAACCTGACGTTTCGCATTCCTCTCCCACTCCAGTATAAATACCCCTTTTACCCACGATTGAAAGAGAGCTTCCAGAGAGAATTTTGAGAGAGAAACCCTAAAGAAAAACAAGATTGTTTCACACACAATCCCTATCTTAGAGTCTCATCATATTCCTCAACTCTCTTCCTCTCCATTGTTAAATCCTTGAGAGGCATTATACCAAACCTGGTTCTCACCATCATCATCACTGTGAGACAGTTGTTTGGAGTTCTGGGAAGCAGTTAGGAAGGAGCCAATCTTCATTGGTTGATGCTATGGTTTAGTAGCGGAATCCGGGAAGCTAGAAAAGAAAAAGGTTCGACGCAACCTCGTTGGAGCAAGAAGCTTGGAGGGCTTTGGTGCACTGGGTAGATTAGGCTTGGAGGGTCTATTGCTGTCCTTGTATCCCAACTGTATTTTCTAGTGGATTGATTACCGCTTGGAGGGCGGCGGAGAGGTTTTTCGCCGAGGACTTCGGTTTCCTCTTCGATAACACATCGCGTGTTGTCTTTGTGTTTGCATCTTCCTTCCTCTCTATCTTTGCCTTTATATTATCTGCTGTGATTTTATTATGTTATGGCTTAGATAGTATTTAACCTATTTCACATTATAGCATATGTTAAGTTTCCGCACACTTGTTGTTTAACATATTGCTTGTGTTGGTTAAGTTAATTTTTGGGGGTCTAAACGTTCGAAAGTGTTTTGTACACGTTTTTGAACTTTCAGTTTTCACATGCTCAATCTTTGTTAATTCAAGCACAAAAAGATTTTTGAGTGTTTTAGGTATTTTTAGAAAGTCTTTTGTTTGAAAAATCAGAAAATTTCAAAAATCCAGTTTTGCCCTGTTTTGGCGGCTCAGTCGCTGGTATGTCAAGTCGCGTGCCTCAGTCGCGTCTTCGCGAGTAATTTTTGGCGACTTGTTCGTGAGTGGAAGGTCCAGTCGCGTGGTTTACTCAGAGATTTTCACGGCTCAGCTCGCGACTCACTCGCGGGTAGACCTTCCAGTCGCGAAAAACACTTAGAAAAAATTTTCAAATTTTTGTCCTTGAGTGTTTTGGCGGCTTGATCTGGCGACTTTTTGGCGACTCGTTTCAGTCGCGAAAATCGCGTGTTTTGGACATACAGGGGTAGTTTTTAAACTTTTTGTTTTTCCCTCGATCTTTTTGTGACTGTTCATTGTCTTTCTCATCTGCTCTTACCCATTCACACCGTGCCTCCATTTTCGATGTCCATTATTTGCCTCTTTTCAGCTCAAAATCGTCTACTAACAGGTATGGTTTTTCTGTCTTGAACTCTATTTTACTTGTTGTTATGGTTTTCCCTCTGGATTATTCACATTTGATTGTGATTTTGTGTTGGGTTTTTAGCTCAACTATTACTCTTTGTCCATGCTTAGCTTATGGAAGCTTGTGTTTCTGTTTTTGAGCTAGTTTATTTTGGTGGTTGTGTTCTTCATCATGTGCTTAGCTAGGGTTAGCTATTTTTGTCTGATCTGCTGATTGATGTCATGTTTCACTATGATCCTGTGTGGTATCCTGTTGATGTGTTGTTGAATGTGGGTCCTTTTTCAGCTGATTATGTGGTTCTATTTGGACTTCCTCTACTGTGTAGTTCAATTTGGGCCATTTGTGTCCCTCATTGCTTTTTTTTCTAACCATTTTCATCCAGCTATTAGAATTTCTTCATTGTCCCTAAATTTCCACTAACCCACTGCTAATATAGTCTGTTGGATTGTGCTCTGTCATTTCCCTTGTTCATAATGCAGACTGGTCATGTCACCATTCAAGAAAGCTGCCGTGAAAGGAGGTAGTTCCAATGAGAAGGAACCAGTAATTGATGTTGATGATTACCCACCTCAACCAAAAGGGACTCGCTCTTCATCAAAGAGATTCGATCCCAACAAGTTCAGATCATATGCAGCCTATCAGTCTTATGAGAATTTCTTTCTACATGCCAAACCATTACTAGAAAGAGCTTTGGATCAGTCCTCACTTCATGACACTGACATTCCGAAATGGTTTGCTCATAAGGATTGGAATTTCCTTCTCTCTGATCCGGATGACGCGTATGAAGAGTTGGTAAAAGAATTTTATGCTAACGCAATTGTGGAAGGAGATGAACTTAAGTGCTGGGTTCGGAAAAAGAGCTTTTCTGTCTCTCCTACATATCTGGCAGAAATTCTTCACATCAACAGACCCATTTTCCGACATTCACCGGTTTATGATGATCTCTGCCCTGATGAGGAGCTTCTCAAAGAAAGTCTTGGTCAAGACTTGGAGTTCTCACCCAATGGCAAATCCATCAGTGTTTCCTCTCTTTCTCCAAAACTGAGAGTGCTTACAATTGTGATGTTTCACAATTTGTACCCTTTATCAAGCACTGGGTATATGAACCTCGGACGTGCTTTGTTTCTTTCATGTTCTGCGCAAAACGGTTCTTCGAACTGAGTCTCGGATATGCGTTCCTTTCTGCAGTCTCATTTCACGGATCTTGAAGCTCAAGGGAATTTATCCAACGGCTGATGAATCTCCTATCTCCAAACCAAGTCCAATCAACATGCGTACATTCAATGCAAGCATTGGACATAGTCGGAAGAGAGCCAAACCAGAAACTTCTGCATCTCACAGTGACTCTCAGTTTAGCACTCTCTCCCTAGATGAGAAACTTGATCGCATTGTATCCTCTGTCCACGAGTTGAATACAAAGATGTCTGGACTCACAGCTTCTCTACACCATCAAAGCACTCGATAGGATATGAAGTTTACTTCTCTTCAAACTCAATTGGATCAAATTCAGAGAAAGCTGGAAGAGGATGACTAGCCTATTCCATGACAAAAAGGGGGAGTGATAGGCATGATCAGAGGGGGAGGATATTACCTAAGGGGGAGTGTCATTACCTAAGGGGGAGTGTCTTTACATTCTTCTTCAGTTTCAATTTTCTCTTTAAGTTGATATATTGTGCTTTTGTAAGCTTTTAGGGTTAATGTTTTATGCATAGTTTGTAGGCTTTATGGTATGTACCTTGCTTAATGCAGCCTTTATGCTATGTTGAAATCAGTACTTTAATCTAAATGTTCTGCGTTTTGGTTTATGTACTGTCACTCTTGTGCCCTTGTAGGATTGTTCCTAGATGCATATACCTTGTGTGTTATGCATTGGTTGAGTGTTGAGCATACAAGTGTCTTGCCTTGTGCTTGTTAACTTGTATGTCCTTGTGTTCATTCCAAGTGTGAATGAGCACTGTGATCACTACCTTGTGGTGTTCACTTGGTTGATCAAGCCATGGTTTGTTTCTTAACTCCATCTTTGCTTGATCACATATTGCTTGTTTCATATGCATTTATAATTTTCTGCTTACAATGATTATGGTTTATTGTTGTGTTTCAGGAGTATTATGTTCATATGATTCAAGTGGTTCACAGCTTCTAGAGTTAGGTGTGAGTGAGTTTTGTTCAACTGTTCCCAACTCACATGTTAAGTCTAGAGTCTGCTTTAGGGTTTTGTCACGGAATAGCCAAAGGGGGAGATTGTAAGGTTGAATTTATTCAACCATCTAATTAGCTTTATTCCGTGCCAAATTTACTTGTAATTCAGCATTTAGTAACCCTGTATTTAGGTGGGTTTGTTGTAAGGGTAGTGAGTGAGATAGAGTGAAGATTGCTCAAGAGTGTGCAAGAAAACAGAGACTCGCGGCTGGGACTCGCGGGTGACTCGCGGCTGCAAGCCGCCAGAAGCAGCACACGTGCCAAGCATGCTGGAAGATGAACAGTCATGCTAGCTGGAGCACTACAGGACAAAACAGGACAACTGGCCATACGGTTAACTCGCGACTGGATCTCGCGACTTAGTCAAGCCGCGAGGTCAAGCCGCGAGCCACCCCTGTTTTGTAAAACCTGACGTTTCACATTCCTCTCCCACTCCAGTATAAATACCCCTTTTACCCACGATTGAAAGAGAGCTTCCAGAGAAAATTTTGAGAGAGAAACCCTAAAGAAAAACAAGATTGTTTCACACACAATCTATACCTTAGAGTCTCTTCAAATTTCTCTATTCTCTTCCTCTCCATTGTCAAATCCTTGAGAGGCATTATACCAAACCTAGTTCTCACCATCATCATCACTGTGAGACAGTTGTTTGGATTTCTGGGAAGCAGTTAGGAAGGAACCAATCTTCATTGGTTGATACTACGGTCTAGTAGCGGAATCCGGGAAGCTAGAAAAGAAAAAGGTTCGGCGCAACCTCGTTGGAGCAAGAAGCTTGGAGGGCTTAGGTGCACTGGGTAGATTAGGCTTGGAGGGTCTATTGCTGTCCTTGTATCCCAACTGTATTTTCTAGTGGATTGTTTACCGCTTGGAGGGCGGCGGAGAGGTTTTACGCCGAGGGCTTCGGTTTCCTCTTCGATAACACATCGCGTGTTGTCTTTGTGTTTGCATCTTCCTTCCTCTCTATCTTTGCCTTTTTATTATCTGCTGTGGATTTTATTTTGTTATGGCTTAGATAGTTTTTAACCAATTTCATATTATAGCATATGTTAAGTTTCCGCACACTAGTTGTTTGACATATTGCTTGAATTGGTTAAGTTGTAATTTGGGGGTCTAAACGTTCAAATGTGTTTTGTACACGTTTTTGAACTTTCAACTTTTAAGTAATGACATTTGCATCATCCAGCAAAAGATAGATTATATCACTTATAATCATAACCCTATTAAATGTCTATTCACCATATAATTATTATATTTTGTATTTCAAAAATGCATGTGAAGAAAAAAATAAAATGCGAGAAGACATATTGTCCATCCTATACTCCATAATTGGAGTTAGATGGTACGACAGTTGGGCAAATAACATCATGGTGAGATTTTAATTAAAGAGTTCATATAACACATTCTTCCCAACAAAAAAAAGTTAATATACACATAAGGATATTAGTTGGCCCTACAAGTTCAAGTTGGTAGGTTTGGACCTAAATATATTACATTAACCTCTTGTTTATTTATTTTTTAATTAGAAAAATGTAAAGTGTTGTAGTCTCTATAAATAAAGTGGTGGAGTTGCTTTATGGTATGTGTGTTAGAAGACAAAGATTTGGGATCCTAAGGTAAAATTAAGTAAAAATGAGATGTGTATTCTCCTAATCATTTTATACTTTCAAATAGGCAAATTCCTTTTCAATATATTTTACTTTTATTCTCTCCCAAACAAGTTGGAAGAGATCAAATGAATACACCTTCACAAGCACACAAAGAGATCTATGACAAGAAGATGCTAAGATCATTAAAAGCACCCATATTATGTTTCCATTGATTATCAATTTGTGCTTAGAGGGACATGCCACATAAGTGAAACCTTTTTTTATTTTTTATTTTAAGTTCTTTATTTTTCTTTTGGACTAGTATGAGATAAGATAGATAACCTATAATTCATGTTTGTTAAATCAATGTTATATTCATCATCTAGCTGGCATAAACTATATGTAAGGGACACATTTTTATGTAATTGGCATATACTTTGACAAAATGCACTTTATTTGGATAAATCTAGGTTGGTTCAAGATGATCACTACAAGTGGTTACATTGAAAACATGAAGATTACTCAAGAATTGCTCAAGAAAAGTGCAATCTCCAGGTCTTGATACCTCCTCGACAGAAGTTCGATATGTTGAAATTCATTAAAGCTCGACACATGTCTCGATCTTTCAAGCTTACAGGATTGAGAATATAGCTAGCAACGTTTTTATTCTAAAAGGCTATTTGTTTATGGGTTTGTGTAATCCTTATTGGACTAGGAAAGTCCAAGGTTTGTGTATACCTATTTGGAATAGGAGAGCCCATTGCGCTCCTATTTAAACAAGGAGGTGGAAAAAGAAAAACCTAACCCTAGGGTGAGAGACCTCGAAAAATGCCTCTAAAAAAAAAAGAGATTTGAAGTATCCCTATCATGTAATCCATGCAAAAGCATGGATGGATTTAAAATTAAACACAATTTTTATTATAAAAATATAAATAGTTAGTCAAATTATTAAAAAAAAAAAAAAGCATGTAACACACGCATTAATGCATATGTATATATACATTTAAAATTAAATACAATTTTTATCAACATATTTTCTTTACATATCTTAGATTAGGAAGCCCCCCGCCCTTTTATAATTACAATACAATCATATTTATCGAAACAAATAAAAGGAAATGAAAGACGAAACATAAATCAAGTATCAACTAAGCCCTCTTGGGGACAAGATTAAGAATAAGAAAGAGGAATCTCATGTAAATACCACAGAATAAGGTTTGATCCTATTCATAGGGATTCTGTAAATATTCCATTCCAAAAAGAGAAAGTTCGAAACAATAGGGACTTTTTTGGAGATTGGATGCAATTACTAATTCATGATTTGGCATGTATAGAATGAAAGTTTTTATTATAAAAATATAAATAATTAGCAAATTATTAAAAAAAAAATAGCATGTAACACATGCATTAATGCATACGTATAGATACATTTAAAATTAAACACAACTTTTATTACAAAAATATAAATAATTAGTCAAATTATTTCTTTTTAAAGTAAACATAATTAGTCACATATTAAAATTCTTACCTAAATTTAATACTACTAATGATCATTTTTTTTTTTCCTAATTTTTAATAAGATAGTACGTGGTTTTTTTAATTTTTAATTTTTTTTTATAGGAGTGGTGGTTTTTATTGACTATACATGATTTTTATTTTATTTTTTAATTTTATAGTTTATTAATTAGATTCTTAGTATTTTGCACTTGTTAACTCACTTGGCACAAAGATTAAAAAAACTTAAGTGAAACCATGGCACAAACTTGGTGGATAATTTTGGTATGGTCCCTACATAAATTTGGACACATGGTGCAAAATTGGATTCTAATTTCAAATTCTAATTGAACTTTCTCTAAGCTTTGCTTATTAATATATATATATATATATTAGTAGTGATTTTTGGAATTGTTCTCTATGTATTTTTCATGATGTTTCTATGATAGATTATTGCTAGGGTCATATTTCCTATGTAATTGGTTAATCATTTGACAAAATGCACTTTACTTATAATTGGGTAGATATAAATAGAGTTTAATGTATCAAGAAGTATGTTGTTTGAAAGTTCAAAAACGTGTATAAAAACACTTTTGAACGTTTAGACCCCCAAAAACCAACTTAACCAACCCAAGCAATATGTCAAACAACTAGTGTGCGGAAACTTAACATATGCTATAATATGGAATTGATTAAACAACTATCTAAGCCACAACAAAATAAACCACAACAGATAATGTAAAGGCAGAGATAGAGAGGAAGGAAGATGCAAACACAGAGATAACACCAGATATGTTATCGAAGAGGAAACCGAAGACCTCGGCGAAAAACCTCTCCGCTGCCCTCCAAGCGGTAATCAATCCACTAGAAAATACAGTTGGGATACAAGGACAGCAATAGACCCTCCAAGCCTAATCTACCCAATGCACCTAAGCCCTCCAAGCTTCTTGCTCCAACGAGGTTGCGCCGAACCTTTTTCTTTTCTAGCTTTCCGGATTCCGCTACTACACCGTAGCATCAACCAATGAATATTGGCTCCTTCCTAACTGCTTCCCAGAACTCCAAACGACTGTCTCACAGAGATGATAATGGTGAGAGCCAGGTTTGGTATAAAGCCTCTCAAGGATTTGACAATGGAGAGGAAGAGAGTGAGGGATTTTGATGAGACTCTAAGGTATAGATTGTGGGTGAAACAATCTGGTTTTTCTTTAGGGTTTCTCTCTCAAAATTCTCTCTGGAAGCTCTCTTTCAATCGTGGGTTAAAAGGGTATTTATACTGGAGTGAAGAGGAATGTGAAACGTCAGGTTTTTCCAAAACAGGGGTGGCTCGCGGCTTGACCTCGCGGCTTGACTAAGTCGCGAGTTAACCGTATGGCCAGTTGTCCTGTTTTGTCCTGTAGTGCTCCAGCTAGCATGACTGTTCATCTTCCAGCATGCTTGGCACGTGTGCAGTTTCTGGCGGGATGAAGCCGCGACACTCTGTTTTCTTGCACACTCTTGAGCAATCTTCACACTATCTCACTCACTACCCTTACAACAATCCCACCTAAATATAGGGTTACTAAATGCTGAATTACAAGCAAATTTGGCACGGAATAAAGCCAATTAGATGGTTGAATAAATTCAACCTTACAATCTCCCCCTTTGGCTATTCCGTGACAAAACCCTAAAACAGACTCTAGACTTAACATGTGAGTTGGGAACAGTTGAACAAAACTCACTCACACCTAACTCTAGAAGCTGTGAAGCACTTGAATCATATGAACATAAACTCCTGAAACACAACAATACACCATGATCATTGTAAGCAGAAAATTATAAATGCATATGAAACAGGCAATATGAGATCAAGCAAAGATGGAGTTAATAAACAAACCATGGCTTGATCAACCAAGTGAACACCACAAGGTAGTGATCACAGTGCTCATTCACACTTGGAATGAACACAAGGACATACAAGTTAACAAGCACAAGGCAAGACACTTGTATGCTCAACACTCAACCAATGCATAGCACACAAGGCATATGCATCTAGGAACAATCCTACAAGGGCACAAGAGTGACAGTACATAAACCAAAATGTAGAACATTTAGATTAAGGTACTGATTTCAACATAGCATAAAGGCTGCACTTAAGCAAGGTACATACCATAAAGCCTACAAACTATGCATAAAGCAATAACCCTAAAAGCTTACAAAAGCATATGGGTACAAACCAACAAATACCTGAATAACATCATCAAACATATATTAAAGTTTAAACCAAGAGTATATGAAAAGAGTTAGAAACAGTTATACACCAAAACACAGTGTATCTAAAACCATAAAAACCATAAGTTTAGAAGATAAGACGAAAAACAAAAGTATGTGTGTACTCCCCCTATCACTATGCACACTTCCCTTTGAACTTTTCTCCCCCTTACTGAATGCTCTCCCCCTTTTTGTCACGAATAGCTAAAGACTCTCGTCTAACTTTCGTTGAATCTCATCTAGCTGATTTTCCATAGCCTCGAGGCGCATTTGGACATGGTTGTTTGTGGAGTAGAGAAGTGTCACAAGCTCATCAACGCGTTTCTGAATATGCTCAAGTACACTACCAACTCTGTCAGTATGAGAAGCAGTTTGTGCTTGCGGAATACCAGCCGGTGAAGCATCAGGAACATCACGTGATGCAGATGTTGTATGTGCAGGTGTCTCTGAGTCAGGGGCAGATGGAGCAAACGGAGAGATGTAAGCACGTCTTGGTGATTTGGAGGAGTGACTTCTGCTTGCTTGAAGAGTGAATAATGAAATGGGACGTTGACGAGTCAACATTTTACCATCTGCAGGAGGAGTAATGCCTGCATTAAGAATGAGTTTCATGACGAGACTGCAAAATGGAATGATTCCTCGAGCTGTAGATCGACACGCGGTCTTCCTCAAGTTGTAGTAGATGTGAGCACATATATCAATAGGGGCTCCGGTAATGAGATCACACAGAAATATAGCTCTCCCAAGATTGATGAATGTAGTGTTGGACAGCGGGTAGAGATTAGTGAACATGATCAACTTCAGTGTGGTCAGCTCAGATGAAAATTTTGCGGTGCTGATGGAAGTTCCTGCACTGGATACCTCATGATCGTGTCCTAGGATTTGTAAAATTTCCCCAACCTCTGGATTTCGTTCATCATAGGGAGTCAAATTCACATTCTGAGGTCTGGTGATGCCGAGAAGAGTTGCGATGGAGTCTGGGGTAACACTAAACTCTGTTCCTCTGGCCCAGAAAATGAGGATAGGTCCAAGATCAGATGCATTGGAGAAGCATTCCTTGACCAGCTCATCCATTGGATCATCAAAGTTTCCGAACAAGTTTGCCCAGTCTCGTTTCTCAAAGATTCGAGGGATGAAAGTAGTCCCTAAGGTGTTGAACTCTACTACCCGCTCCACTATAGTTATTGACTTGTCAAACACATTTGAGTAGGCGTGTGAGTTCAGGGGAACTCTGAATCTATCCTCATTGGGATCTTGAGATGCTTGAGATGATAGACGAGTCCTTTTAGCAACTGGGGTTGCTGGTTCGTCAGCAACAATGTCTTTACCCCTGGAGGATCGACGAGACATCTGCAAGAGAACAGGCCAACAGAAAAGAACCAAGCAACAATACCCCACAAAGAAAATTGTCAACAAGATTCAGTATAAACAATATTTCAATATGAAAACCAGACTTAATATAGTGCAGACCCAACCAATCCTTCCAACAATACACAGAAACACAAACTAATACGTGCATCAAACTTGGTGAAAGTGCACCAAGACAAAGAAAGACATCACAACTGTCATTGAGACAGGTTAACATGACCATGATATGCAATAAGAAACAGCATTAGAACATTTAGAGCAGATAACGTAAATCACTCCATCAGAGACATGAACATGGGGAAAATATTTCAATCATGAAGAAACCAAACATCCACACAGGAGCACGTGGTTGAGAAACAAACATTTCGTTATCATATCAACTCAGAAACCAAAACCAAACACCAACAACAATATTCAGGCAAGTGTAATGAGTAAGTCACATAAACATCAAACCCATTTCAGAAAAGATTCTCAGATTCAATAATAAGCAAAAATCAGAACAATGAAAAACACATTGTGATTGCTCAGCATGAAAAACAGGTGAGAACAATATCAAACAAGACACTCCATACCCATTACACATAGAGATAAGTATAACGAGTACAATACCAGTCCAAACAGTAACAGAAATATGCAGGAAAAAGAAAATGAGATTGAGAAGACAAAACCCATACCTTTTCTTGATGATTTGGAGAAGAAACGAAGCACCAAAGGGGTTTGAAAAATGGATTCACGAAGAGTTTTGGGAGGAAACAACAGTTTTAAAAGAAAATGAACAGTTACAAAAGTTCGAGGGAAAACTGAAAGAGGTTTAAAAACTGCTCCTGTTTCTGCAAAACACGCGATTTTCGCGACTGGTTTAAGTCGCCACACAGTCGCCAACTCAAGCCGCCAAAGCACTCAAGAACCAAATTTTGAAAAATTTTTCTAAGTGTTTTTCGCGACTGGAAGGTCTACCCGCGAGTGAGTCGCGAGATGAGCCGCGAAAATCTCTAAGTGAATCTCGCGACTGAACCTTCCACTCGCGAACAAGTCGCCAAAACTGTCCAGCGAAGATGCGACTGAGTCTCGCGACTTGACACACCCGCGACTGAGCCGCCAAAACAGGGCAAAACTGTATTTTTGAAATTTTCAGATTTTTCCAACAAAACACTTTCTAAAAACACCTAAAACACTCAAAAATCTTTTTGTGCTTGAATTAACAAAGATTGAGCATGTGAAAACACATTTTATCAAGTACAATCACACAAATGAATAAGGCATTTATTGAACATAAACTTGTGTGTTGTGTGTGGATATCAACAATGAGATAGTCCTTTGTCTAATGTGAAGCTTCAATGATCAATTCAACCAAGGCATACACAATTAGCACTAGATCATGTGACCAATCTCAATTATAGAAATATGAATATATGACCTCCCACACAACTTGATAACATAACTTGGAGCCTTTCATTTGACTCCACTTTCAATCATAACATTTGATCTTTTTGATCTTGTTGAGACAATCATCTCTCATTGTGAGAGGGATATGTAACATTTCTCTTTGAAGAACAGGCCTTTGGCCTTTTTGAATGAAATTTCACTTTTAAAATAAGGTCGCTTACCCTTTTTCCTAGTCAAATACTAGAATGTGCGACAGGCTTTTGCAGCTCAATATCTCTTTTCATTTGGAGATTTACATTTGGTGAGCTCTTTTTAGCAAAAAAATAAAAAGTGGGAAGAGATATAGACACAAGTCTATGCATGTTTCAAGATCAACATAACCATTCACTAATCATTCATGACAAGTTTGAAGATCTATTTACAACAATCACATAGATGTCAAGATTTTTCCCATAGTGATATGAGTGCATGAAAACAAGTAATGCTCGAAAATGCACAAAGCCATTAGCACAAAGGTACAAGGCAAAACGAGTTTTAAGACAAAACTCAACAACGTCAATCAAGCTTTTTGATTTTCAAATTTTTATGTAATTTTTGGATTTTTGACTCAAGAAACAAAAAGATTGATAAAACACAATAAAGAAATATTCACAAGAAGAATAATCAAACAACCAAAGTCAAAAACAACAAGCATACCACACAAACATAGTCACAAAGCATAGGAAGTATTAATGCATGGACATGTTGTAATGCTTATGCATGAGTACCCCTTTTCACCCACACGTCACTTGCGTTTGGGGTGATTTCCTTAAAGGATTGGGTACGGGAGTTAGGGCTTTCAAACCTTCGTGAGAAGCTTTCCAAGCAGTTGGTGAATGCACCAATCATCTTCATCACGTTCATCATTCCGAGATCTCCATTTTGCTCTCTAGGTTGATCCCCTGCCCAAGTTCTCCTATCAATTCTTGGTCCTCCTGACCTTTGAGGAGTAGCACTGTTCTTTGCTCTCAGCTTTTGGCAATTTGGTCGAGTGTGCCCTTGAAGTCCGTAATAATGGCACACATACATTCCTCTAGGACCTCTTTGTGGTCGAGGACGTGACTTGGCACGAGATTCAGACCTGCTCATCAACTGATTACGATGATTCAGCATCCGTTGGTCCACCACATTCTTCTTCTCCTCCACCTCGAGCTTCACATCAGTAGGATCAGCTACAACTGGATCTTTGGCTTTGACAAACTTCACTTCTTTGGTGACATTTCCAGTTGAACTACCTCCTCCGGTATATCCCAGTCCGGATTTGTCTGAGAAGCTCTTTTGAGATGATATAACATCATCTAGCTTCTTGGTGGTGACCCTCTCTATTTTAGCATTTGCTTGCATCTCCTCATTCTCAAGAAATCTTACTTTAGTGTAAGCTTCGGACAACTCACCATTCAAAGTTTCAATCTCGCATTTGGCCTCCCTATACCGGATTAGGAGACTTTTGTAGTCCTCCTCAGCCTTCTTCATCTTTCTCACAGCAGCCTTGGCTACTCTTGTGTATTCACCCGACTTCTCCAAGAGTGAGTTGTAATTTTCTTGAAGAGTTGCTGTGCTTTCTTCTTCTTCGGCTTCAGATTCTTCAACAATTCCTAGTGATTCATCATCACTATGTTCTCCAAGGTCTTGAACAAGCAAACTCAACTCATCCGAAGACTCGACATGAGCAATAGTCATGAAAGCTGAATAGTTTCCCTCTCCATCACAGCTTTCTTCTGATTCTGAGTCAGACGAGTCTGAGTCACTCAGGGTCGTGGCATACACCTTGCCTTTCGATTTCAAATAATTAGGACATTCCCTCTTGAAGTGTCCATGCCCGTTGCATTCAAAACAAGTGACACCTTGTGTGGATTGGGATTCTTTTCCATCTTTCCTATTGAAATCCCTCTTCTCCCTTCCAGAATTTTGGAATTTTCTCTTATCATCGAATTTTCCATTGTTTTTAAATTTCAAAAACTTTCTGAAATTTTTAACAAGATAGGCTACATCTTTGTCCACCATGTCTTCTCCCGATGAGCCTTGATCTTCCACCTTCTCATTAGTGGTCTTTAGAGCAAAGGATTTACTCTTCCGTTGATTTGGCAGCGACATCTCATAGGTCTGCAGAGAACCCACCAGCTCCTGTACCTTGATGTCGTCAAGATCCTTGCTCTCTTCAATAGCTGTCACCTTAGCACGGAAACTTTCCGGCAATGATCGAAGGATCTTCCACACAATCTTTGAGTCCTCCATCTTCTCCCCCAAGTTAAACTTACTGACAACCACTTCATTTAACTTCCCATAGAAAGAGTCGAAAGACTCATCCTCACTCATCTTGAGCTCCTCAAACCGTGTGGTCAGCATTTGTAACCTGGTATCTTTTACTTTCTTCGTGCCTTCATAAGTTGTTTCCAGAATCTCCCATGCAACTTTGGCAATGGTAATGTGAGAAATCCTGTGAAATTCATCTGGAGACACACCACAGAAAATAGCATTTAGTGCTTTACTGTTAGCATTAGATGCAGCAAGAGCTGCCTTATCCCATGTGGATTTGGCTGCCTCAGGTTTGGTCCAACCAATCTCAACAGCATCCCACACGGATTCATCAATAGAGCATAAAAACGCTCTCATACGAACCTTCCAAAACGCATAATTACTTCCATCAAAATATGGAGGTGCATTAAGGGATTGAGACCTATCCATCTCAAAAAGGGAGTCAAGGATCACACAATGGTAATGAAACCAAACAGCTGTGTACCCGCTCTGATACCAATTGAAAGTTCAAAAACGTGTATAAAAACACTTTTGAACGTTTAGACCCCCAAAAACCAACTTAACCAACCCAAGCAATATGTCAAACAACTAGTGTGCGGAAACTTAACATATGCTATAATATGGAATTGATTAAACAACTATCTAAGCCACAACAAAATAAACCACAGCAGATAATGTAAAGGCAGAGATAGAGAGGAAGGAAGATGCAAACACAGAGATAACACCAGATATGTTATCGAAGAGGAAACCGAAGACCTCGGCGAAAAACCTCTCCGCCGCCCTCCAAGCGGTAATCAATCCACTAGAAAATACAGTTGGGATACAAGGACAGCAATATACCCTCCAAGCCTAATCTACCCAATGCACCTAAGCCCTCCAAGCTTCTTGCTCCAACGAGGTTGCGCCGAACCTTTTTCTTTTCTAGCTTTCCGGATTTCGCTACTACACCGTAGCATCAACCAATGAATATTGGCTCCTTCCTAACTGCTTCCCAGAACTCCAAACGACTGTCTCACAGAGATGATAATGGTGAGAACCAGGTTTGGTATAAAGCCTCTCAAGGATTTGACAATGGAGAGGAAGAGAGTGAGGGATTTTGATGAGACTCTAAGGTATAGATTGTGGGTGAAACAATCTGGTTTTTCTTTAGGGTTTCTCTCTCAAAATTCTCTCTGGAAGCTCTCTTTCAATCATGGGTTAAAAGGGTATTTATACTGGAGTGAAGAGGAATGTGAAACGTCAGGTTTTTCCAAAACAGGGGTGGCTCGCGGCTTGACCTCGCGGCTTGACTAAGTCGCGAGTTCCAGTCGCGAGTTAACCGTATGGCCAGTTGTCCTGTTTTGTCCTGTAGTGCTTCAGCTAGCATGACTGTTCATCTTCCAGCATGCTTGGCATGTGTGCAGTTTCTGGCGGGTTGAAGCCGCGAGTCCACCCGCGAGTCCCAGCCGCGACACTCTGTTTTCTTGCACACTCTTGAGCAATCTTCACACTATCTCACTCACTACCCTTACAACAATCCCACCTAAATACAGGGTTACTAAATGCTGAATTACAAGCAAATTTGGCACGGAATAAAGCCAATTAGATGGTTGAATAAATTCAACCTTACATTGTTCAAACATATGAAGTGGTATAATTTAAGACATGAAGGTTCATCCAAGAAACAAGTGAAGAAAAGTTGTTTTATTAAGTCTTGACACAAATTTGATAGAAGTTGTAATCGAAGTTTAATGGAGAAGCTCGATCTATCGAGATGTACAATTTCAAAATTTCTAGATCCAAAATTCAGCCCATGTTGGCTTGGATGATTAGGGTTTCTTTTCTCACAACCCTAGTTGTATGTAAGACTTATTTTAAAGAGCCATCAAACACTAAAATAGAGACCTAGAACTCATATACTTTGTATGAGGCTACTGTGTTTGGATGCCTTAGGGTTTTTTAACCAAGTATTTCCTGATATTCATCATTTATGAAATAAAGAACTTTGCAGCCAACAACAATCATTCATGTTGCTGGAGTTAGTCACAGATTGGAGATTTGTGCAACACATGAAAGACGTCTGCAACAAGATCAAGTCCAATTCAGTATTGGAACAAAAGTTCAACTATTGGTTGGTATTTTGGGATAGGCCTCTGCGATTTGCATGTAATTTGACCTAATTAATCAACTTGGGTAATTGAATTAATTAAAAAGGGTCAATTTATTTTAACCCAACAATTATTAACCAAAATTTGATATTTTGGTTTAAGCCTTTGTTTTATAGTAAAAGCATGTGGTATTGTCACTAAAGAGAATTTGAACTTCATAAACATTTTCTAACATTAAAAGCAAATAAAAAACTATGCTATTAAGTTGTAGGAACTCAGTTAACACAATTATGACATATCATATGGAATTACTTCTTCTTTTCTAGGAGCTGCCTGTGTTGTTGTCAGAAGTATGCTTAAAGGCTTTTTTTTTTTTTTTTTTTTTAAAAAAAATTCTTTTAAAGATATTATTGCACATTCTAGAAAATAATGGAAAGAAACACTTTCAGATTATTGTTTATTTTGCATTTATATTTAAAATTGTAATAAAAGTAAAAATAAATAAAACACATTATGAGAAAGAAAGGTTATGACGAAGCAAATAATATAAAATTAGTAATGAGTTGTAGTTTTCTTACCAATTTTGTAGTTCCAGAAAGATCATCTATTATGTTGTCATTAGTTATATCCTGCAAGCTGGTAAGCAATTTAACATTTGAAGCACTGATAGGATCATCTGTAATAGTTTGATTATTGCTGACCGGTGTTTCTACATGTTTAAAATGAATTCTATTAGCAACAATATCTCTGTAGTGTTTTTTAGACTTAGATTTAAAAGCACTTGTGATGGTGTTAACTTCGCACCCCTCTTTGAAATTGTAATCATCAACTTTTATTTGGGATGTATAAGATTTTCCAATCAAGTTATGAATTTCTTGAGGTACTTATTTGGTTCCAGATTCTGCACAATGTGATGAAAATTTTAAAGTTTGTTAGTATTATAAGAAATTTTGGCATAAGTATAAAAATTGGAAGTGGTTAAGACTTAAGAACTTAGATTATATATTTTATAAGAAATTGTTAGAGTGAATTATTATTTTCTGCTACTTTATGAGTTGTAATTGATCTTTCACTTGGATTTGCACTCTATAACTGAATATAATAATGAAAGCAATTATAAAATGTTATAAGCTTATTTTACAGATATAATTAAAGCAATTATCATTTTGTTTTCCTATGCAATCTTTTGATTCCTCCTTTATTTGATGGAACTAATTATGCATACCGGAAAGTTCATATGAAATTTTTTTGCAGGCTCTAGGTGAATAGGTATGGCAAGCTGTTGAAGTTGGCTGGATTAAGCCAAAGGAAGCGCCAGTGGATTGGGATGATGCAACAGTCATAGCTGCAAATTTCAACAGTAGGGCCTTGAATGCCTTGTTTTGTAGGGTGACCAATGAAGAATTCAAGAAAATATCATCCACGGAGGTTGCCAAGGAAGCATGGATCATTCTTGATACCACCTATGAAGGTACCAAGGCAGTAAAGACTATGAAGTTTCAAAGACTCACTAGTAGTTTTGAAGAGATAAGGATGGAGGAGGATGAGACCTTTGATGAGTTCTATGCTAAACTCAAGGATATTGTGAATTCTGCCTTCAACCTTGGAGAATCTATAGCATAATCCAAGATTGTTAGGAAAATCCTTAGGTCCTTACTTGAAAGATTCCACGCCAAGATCACTGCCATTGAAGAAGTAAAGGACATTGATCACATTCCTTTGACTGAGCTTGTAGGGAAGCTTCAAACCTATGAGATGGGATTAGGTTTAATGGTAAAAGGTGGAAAGAGTAAAAACTTGGCTCTTAAGGGTATAAAGGAAGAGATTGAGGACTCTAAAGATGAAGATGAAGATGATGATGAGGATGAGGATCTAACCTTCATAACTAATGAGATTATCAAGTTTCTCCAGTTTAGGAAAAAGGATAAGGGCAAACCTCCTAGGAAATCTAAATCCTTCAGGAAGGGTAAGAGAGAGAAACTCCTCATCCAGTGCCATGATTGCAAAGGTTTTGGTCATATGAGGATAGAGTGCCCAAACTACCATATGAAGGAAAAGACTAAGGAGTCAAAAGATAAAGAGTTGGTTGCTACTTGGAGTGATACTAAGAATGACTCTTCTGATGAGTATGTGGATGAATGTAGTCACGTTATGACCTTTGCTGCCTCAACCGATAAGGTGATTGTGGAGAGTGCTAGTGACAGTGAGGACTCTTTTGATGATGAAGTACCCAAAAAGATGACCCTTCAAGAAGCTTATGATAAGCTATGCATTGAATTTATAAAATTTGAAAAGACTTCACATATTTGTTAAATAGAGCTTAATGAGGTAAAAAAAAAAAAAAAACTAATCTGTTAGTCAAACTAGATGAGACTACAAGGTTAGTTGAGACTCTAGTGCAAAGCTTGATGAGGTATTGAGTGTTCAAAAGCCTAGTTGTGATAAGACTAGCTTAAATTATGTTGTCTTCTCCTGTCCCTCCTCTTCCACGGCTTCTGGATCAAAGTTTGTGCTCCAATTTGAGAAAGGTTGAAAGTTCAAAAACGTGTACAAAACACATTTGAACGTTTAGACCCCCAAAATACAACTTAACCAATACAAGCAATATGTCAAACAACTAGTGTGCGGAAACTTAACACATGCTATAATACGAAATTGGTTAAAGACTATCTAAGCCATAACAAAATAAAACCACAGCAGATAATAAAAAGGCAAAGATAGAGAGGAAGGAAGATGCAAACGCAAAGACAACACGCGATGTGTTATCGAAGAGGAAACCGAAGTCCTCGGCGAAAAACCTCTCCGCCGCCCTCCAAGCGGTAAACAATCCACTAGAAAATACAGTTGGGATACAAGGACAGCAATAAACCCTCCAAGCCTAATCTACCCAGTGCACCTAAGCCCTCAAAGCTTCTTGCTCCAACGAGGTTGCGCCGAACCTTTTTCTTTTCTAGCTTCCCGGATTCCGCTACTAGACCGTAGCAACAACCAATGAAGATTGGTTCCTTCCTAACTGCTTCCCAGAAATCCAAACAACTGTCTCACAGTGATGATGATGGTGAGAACTAGGTTTGGTATAATGCCTCTCAAGGATTTGACAATGGAGAGGAAGAGAGTTGAGGAATTTGAAGAGACTCTAAGGTAGAGATTGTGGGTGAAACAATCTGGTTTTCTTTAGGGTTTCTCTCTCAAAATTCTCTCTGGAAGCTCTCTTTCAATCGTGGGTAAAAGGGGTATTTATACTGGAGTGGGAGAGGAATGTAAAACGTCAGGTTTTACAAAACAGGAGTGGCTCGCGGCTTGACCTCGCGGCTTGACTAAGTCGCGAGATCCAGTCGCGAGTTAACCGTATGGCCAGTTGTCCTATTTTGTCCTGTAGTGCTCCAGCTAGCATGACTGTTCATCTTCCAGCATGCTTGGCACGTGTGCTGCTTTTGGCGGCTTGCAGCCGCGAGTCACCCGCGAGTCCCAGCCGCGAGTCTCTGTTTTCTTGCACACTCTTGAGCAAACTTCACTCTATCTCACTCACTACCCTTACAACAAGCCCACCTAAATACAGGGTTACTAAATGCTGAATTACAAGCAAATTTGGCACGGAATAAAGCCAATTAGATGGTTGAATAAATTCAACCTTACAATCTCCCCCTTTGGCTATTCCGTGACAAACCCTAAAACAAACTCTAGACTTAACATGTGAGTTGGGAACAGTTGAACAAAACTCACTCACACCTAACTCTAGAAGCTGTGAAGCACTTGAATCATATGAACATAATACTCCTGAAATACAACAATACACCATGATCATTGTAAGCAGAAAATTATAAATGCATATGAAACAGGCAATATGTGATCAAGCAAAGATGGAGTTAATAAACAAACCATGGCTTGATCAACCAAGTGAACACCACAAGGTAGTGATCACAGTGCTCATTCACACTAGGAATGAACACAAGGACATACAAGTTAACAAGCACAAGGCAAGACACTTGTATGCACAACACTCAACCAATGCATAACACACAAGGCATATGCATCTAGGAACAATCCTACAAGGGCACAAGAGTGACAGTACATAAACCAAAATGCAGAACATTTAGATTAAAGTACTGATTTCAACATAGCATAAAGGCTGGATTAAGCAAGGTACATACCATAAAGCCTACAAACTATGCATAAAACATTAACCCTAAAAGCTTACAAAAGCACATGGGTACAAACTACAAAAACATCCTGAATAACAATTTACAAAACACAATATATCAACTTAAAGAGAAAATTGAAACTGAAGAAGAATGTAAAGACACTCCCCCTTAGGTAATATCCTCCCCCTCTGATCATGCCTATCACTCCCCCTTTTTGTCATGGAATAGGCTAGTCATCCTCTTCCAGCTTTCTCTAAATTTGATCCAATTGAGTTTGAAGAGAAGTAAACTTCATATCCCATCGAGTGCTTTGATGGTGTAGAGAAGCTGTGAGTCCAGACATCTTTGTATTCAACTCGTGGACAGAGGATACAATGCGATCAAGTTTCTCATCTAGAGAGAGAGTGCTAAACTGAGAGTCACTGTGAGATGCAGAAGTTTCTGGTTTGGCTCTCTTCCGACTATGTCCAATGCTTGCATTGAATGTACGCATGTTGATCGGACTTGGTTTGGAGATAGGAGATTCATCAGCCGTTGGATAAATTCCCTTGAGCTTCAAGATCCGTGAAATGAGACTGCAGAAAGGAACGCATATCCGAGACTCAGTTCGAAGAACCGTTTTGCGCAGAACATGAAAGATATGAGCACAGATGTCTATTTCCACATCAGAGATTAGATCATGAAGAAAGAAAGCACGTCCGAGGTTCATATACCCAGTGCTTGATAAAGGGTACAAATTGTGAAACATCACAATTGTAAGCATTCTCAGTTTTGGAGAAAGAGAGGAAACACTGATGGATTTGCCATTGGGTGAGAACTCCAAGTCTTGACCAAGACTTTCTTTGAGAAGCTCCTCATCAGGACAGAGATCATCATAAACCGGTGAATGTCGGAAAATGGGTCTGTTGATGTGAAGAATTTCTGCCAGATATGTAGGAGAGACAGAAAAGCTCTTTTTCCGAACCCAGCACTTAAGTTCATCTCCTTCCACAATTGCGTTAGCATAAAATTCTTTTACCAACTCTTCATACACGTCATCCGGATCAGAGAGAAGGTAATTCCAATCCTTGTGAGCAAACCATTGCGGAATGTCAGTGTCATGAAGTGAGGACTGATCCAAAGCTCTTTCTAGTAATGGTGTGGCACGTTGAAAGAAATTCTCATAAGACTGATAGGCTGCATATGATCTGAACTTGTTGGGATCGAATCTCTTTGATGAAGAGCGAGTCCCTTTTGGTTGAGGTGGGTAATCATCAACATCAATTACTGGTTCCTTCCCTTTGGAACTACCTCCTTTCACAGCAGCTTTCTTGAATGGTGACATGACCAGTCTGCATTATGAACAAGGGAAATGACAGAACACAATCCAACAGACTATATTAGCAGTGGGTTAGTGGAATTTTAGGGACAATGAAGAAACACTAATAGCTGGATGAAAATGGTCAGAAAATAGCAATGAGGGACACAAGTGGCCCAAATTGAACTACACAGTATAGGGAGTCCAAAAAGAACCATATAATCAGCTGAAAAGGACCCACATTCAACAACACATCAACAGGATACCACACAGGATCATAGTGGAACACGACATCAACAGCAGATCAGACAAAAATAGCTAACCCTAGCTAAGCACATGATGAAGAACACAACCACCAAAATAAACTAGCTCAAAAACAGAAACACAAGCTTCCATAAGCTAAGCATGGACAAAGAGTAATAGTTGAGCTAAAAACCCATCACAAAATCACAATCAAATGTGAATAATCCAGAGGGAAAACCATAACAACAAGTAAAATAGAGTTCAAGACATAAAACCATACCTGTTAGTCGACGATTTTGAGCTGAAAAGAGGCAAATAATGGAGATCGAAAATGGAGGCACGGTGTGAATGGGTAAGAGCAGATGAGAAAGACACTGAACAGTCACAAAAAGATCGAGGGAAAAATAAAAAGTTTAAAAACTGCCCCTGTATGTCCAAAACACGCGATTTTCGCGACTGAAACGAGTCGCCAAAAAGTCGCCAGATCAAGCCGCCAAAACACTCAAAGACAAAAATTTGAAAAATTTTTCTAAGTGTTTTTCGCGACTGGAAGGTCTACCCGCGAGTGAGTCACGAGCTAAGCCATGAAAATCTCTGAGTGAACCTCGCGACTGGACCTTCCACTCGCGAACAAGTCGCCAAAAATGACCAGCGAAGATGCGACTGAGGCTCGTGACTTGACATACCCGCGACTGAGCCGCCAAAACAGGGCAAAACAGGTTTTTTTTTTTTTTTTGAAATTTTCAGATTTTTTAAACAAAATACTTTCCAAAAACACCTAAAACACTCAAAAATCTTTTTGTGCTTGAATTAACAAAGATTGAGCATGTGAAAACACATTTCATCAAGTACAATCACACAAATGAATATGGCATTTGTTGAACATAAACTTGTGTGTTGTGTGTGGATATCAACAATGAGATAGTCCTTCATCTAATGTGAAGCTTCAATGATCAATTCAACCAAGGCATACACTGAAAGTTCAAAAACGTGTATAAAAACACTTTTGAACGTTTAGACCCCCAAATTACAACTTAACCAATACAAGCAATATGTCAAACAACTAGTGTGTGGAAACTTAACATTTGCTATAATATGAAATTGGTTAAACAACTATCTAAGCCATAACAAAATAAAACCACAGCAGATAAAATAAAGGCAAAGATAGAGAGGAAGGAAGATGCAAACACAAAGACAACACGCGATGTGTTATCGAAGAGGAAACCGAAGTCCTTGGCGAAAAACCTCTCCGCCGCCCTCCAAGCGGTAATCAATCCACTAGAAAATACAGTTGGGATACAAGGACAGCAAAAGACCCTCCAAGCCTAATCTACCCAGTGCACCTAAGCCCTCCAAGCTTCTTGCTCCAACGAGGTTGTGCCGAACCTTTTTCTTTTCTAGCTTCCCGGATTCCGCTACTAGACTGTAGCATCAACCAATGAAGATTGGCTCCTTCCTAACTGCTTCCCAGAACTCCAAACAACTGTCTCATAGAGATGATAATGGTGAGAACCAGGTTTGGTATAATGCCTCTGAAGGATTTGACAATGGAAAGGAAGAGAGTAAGGGAATTTGAAGAGACTCTAAGGTATAGATTGTGGGTGAAGCAATCTGGTTTTTCTTTAGGGTTTCTCTCTCAAAATTCTCTCTGGAAGCTCTCTTTCAATCGTGGGTTAAAGGGGTATTTATACTAGAGTGGGAGAGGAATGTGAAACGTCAGGTTTTACAAAACAGGGGTGGCTTGCGGCTTGACCTCGCGGCTTGACCAAGTCGCGAGATCCAGTCGCGAGTTAACCGTATGGCCAGTTGTCCTGTTTTGTCCTGTAGTGCTCCAGCTAGCATGACTGTTCATCTTCCAGCATGCTTGGCACGTGTGCTGCTTCTGGCGACTTGCAGCTGCGAGTCCACCCGCGAGTCCCAACCGCGAGTCTCTGTTTTCTTGCACACTCTTGAGCAAACTTCACTCTATCTCACTCACTACCCTTACAACAAACCCACCTAAATACAGGGTTACTAAATGCTGAATTACAAGCAAATTTGGCACAGAATAAAGCCAATTAGATGGTTGAATAAATTCAACCTTACATACACAATTAGCACTAGATCATGTGACCCATCTCAATTATAGAAATATGTATATATGACCTCCCACACAACTTGATAACATAACTTGGAGCTTATCATTTGACTCCACTTTCAATCGTAACATTTGATCTTTTTGATCTTTTGAGGCAATCATCTCTCATTGTGAGAGTGATATATGACATTTCACTTTAAAGAACAGGCCTTTGGCCTTTTTGAATAAACATTCACTTTAATATAAGGTCGCTTACCCTTTTTCCTAGTCAAATACTAGAATGTGCGACAGGCTTTTGCAGCTCAATATCTCTTTTCATTTGGAGATTTACAATTGGTGAGCTCTTTATAACAAAACAAAAATAAAGAGTGGGAAGATATATAGACACAAGTCTATACATGTCTCAAGATCAACAAAACCATTCACTAATCATTCATGACTAGTTTGAAGATCTATTTACAACAATCACAAAGATTTCAAGATTTCTCCCACAGAGATATGAGTGCAAAGAAACAAGCAATGCTCGAAAATGCACAAAGCCATTAGCACAAAGGTACAAGGCAAAACAAGTTTTGAGACAAAAACTCAACAATGTCAATCAAGCTTTCTGATTTTCTAATTTTTATGTGATTTTTGGATTTTTTTGACACAAAAGAAGAAAATGATTGAAAAAACATAAAAAGAAGCAACAGTATTCACAAATGGACAAACAAACAATAAACATGTTGCACAAAGAGCTAATCAAAGAGGTGTGTGCCCCAACACAAACAGGCTTATCATATTATAAATATGTGAAGCACACAACACACAAGAGAGTCAAGGAATTGTACCAACACCAATGGTCTTACGGAATGATTCAAACCGTGGACCATTGAGAGGCTTGGTGAA
Source organism: Quercus robur (assembly GCF_932294415.1). Lineage (NCBI taxonomy): Eukaryota > Viridiplantae > Streptophyta > Magnoliopsida > Fagales > Fagaceae > Quercus > Quercus robur. The sequence continues at coordinate 40,384,641 of NC_065544.1, read as the reverse complement.
GATATCCGCCTTTTAATTGTCGGTGTGTATGAGCTCAAGACACACAACTCTTTCCTCTACCAAATCCCGAATGAAATGGTAACGTATCTCTATGTGTTTGGATTTTGAATGCTGGACAGGATTCTTGGAAAGATTGATGGCACTGGTGTTGTCACAGAAGACACACATCGTTTCTTGAGGAATTCCATAGTCATGAAGTAATTTCTTCATCCAAAGAAGCTGAGTGCAGCAACTTCCAGCAGCGATGTATTCTGCTTCTGCAGTAGATAGAGACACTGAGTTCTGCTTCTTGCTCATCCACGAGACAAGATTGTTACCAAGATAAAAACAGCCGCCTGAAGTGCTTTTCCGATCGTCTACACTGCCAGCCCAGTCAGCATCTGAATACCCAACAAGACAAGTATTTGAGTCTTTTGAATACCACAAACCATAGTTTGCAGTACCATTCACATATCGAATGATTCACTTAGCAGGAGTCAGATGAGATTCCTTCGGATTAGCTTGGTACTTGGCACAAATGCCCACACTGAAAGCAATGTCCGGTCTACTGGCTGTAAGGTAGAGCAAACTGCCTATGATGCTCCTATACAATGTAGGACTTACTTCGACTCCCGACGAATCGACATTCAGTTTAGTGGAAGAGCTCATGGGAGTGGAGGCATGTTTTTTGGAGTCTAGTCCAAATTTCTTGACAATGTTTCTGGCATACTTCTCTTGAGATACAAATATACCCTCCTTCTGTTGTTTGACTTGAAGACCCAAAAAAAATGTGAGCTCCCCCACCATACTCATCTCAAACTCCTTCTTCATCTCCTCAGAAAATTCAGTAGCACGATCTTCGATGGTTGCCCCAAACACTATGTCATCAACATAGACTTGTGCCACAAGGAGATAATCTTCATCATTTTTGACAAATAGAGTTCGATTGGCATACCCTCTCTTGAAACCTCTGTCTAGAAGATAATGTGTAAGACGATCGTACCAGGCTCTAGGCGCTTGTTTTAAGCCATAAAGGGTTTTCTTCAATCTTAATACATGATCTGGAAAATGAGGATCCTCAAATCCTTTTGGTTGCTCAACAAATACTTCTTCATTTAGATATCCATTCAGAAATGCGCACTTTACATCCATTTGATAAAGTTTGAAATTCAAAGTGCACGCAATGGACATGAGGATTCGAATGGATTCGAGTCTTGCCACCGGAGCGAATGATTCATCAAAATCCACTCCTTCTACTTGAGTGTATCCTTGAGCTACTAACCGAGATTTGTTTCGAATTATCTCTCCATCTTCATCAGTTTTGTTTTTAAAAATCCACTTTGTGCCTATAACATGAACGTTCTCAGGCCGTGGAGCAAGTTCCCACACATCATTCCTCACAAACTGATTCAGCTCTTCATGCATTGACTCAACCCAATTCTCATCTTGAAGAGCCTCTTCAACCCTTTTTGGTTCAAACTGTGCAAGATAACAGTGATATGTTACATGATTGGCTAGCAGAATGTTTCCTTTCCTGAGGCGAAGACCGTCATCAAGAGATCCTATGATATTACTTTCCGGATGATTCTTGATAACTCTTGAAGATGGCCTTTTTGAAGTGGAAACTTCATCACTACGAGAGATAGGAGGATGAACTTCTGGAGGAGTAAGAGGACTTGAAGTTCTAGACATCGATCTCGTTTCCATTCTTGGGTTGATGGGAGTCAATTCAACTTCTGGTATAGGTTCTTCACCTTCTATATCCAAAGCTTCTACCTCAACATCGGGCTCTTTGGTGCTCGGCCCTTCTACATCATCAATCATTTCCACCTTAGGTAAGGCATCATCAATCTTGACATTTATGGACTCCATCACAGCCTTTGTTCTCTTGTTAAACACTCTATATGCTCGACTTGTAGTAGAGTAGCCAAGAAAAATACCTTCATCGCTTCTCGCATCAAACTTCCCAAGATTCTCTCGATCATTTAAGATATAGCATTTACTTCCAAATAACCGAAAATACTTCACTTTAGGCTTCTTCCCATTCCATATCTCATAGGCAGTCTTCTTTGTACCAACTCGAAAGAAAATCCTATTGCCAATGTGACACGAGGTGTTGACAGCTTCTCCCCAAAATTTTTGAGGTATTTGCTTGTTAAGCAACATGACTCTTGCCATCTCCTGAATCACACGATTTTTTCTCTCTACCACTCCATTTTGTTGTGGAGTTTTGGGAGCTGAAAACTCTCTTTTAATTCCATTCTTCTCACAGAAGGACTCGAATCTTGCATTCTCAAATTCCCTCCCATGATCACTTCTAACTTTGGCTATCGGAATCCCTTTTTTGTTTTGTAGTTTCTTGCACAGAATCTCCAACCTCTCACAAGCTTATGATTTTTCTCTAAGGAATTCAACCCAAGTGTATCTTGAGTAGTCGTCCACAATGACCATAATGTATCTCTTCCCCCCTAGGCTTTCAGTTCTGGTAGGCCCCATTAGATCAACATGAAGTAACTCCAAGCACCGAGAGGTGGCTATCACATTCACCTTGTGATGACTTGCCTTAGTTTGCTTCCCCATTTGACATGCACCACAAACGGTCTTCTTCACTTTTCCAAACTTAGGAAGTCCCTCGACTGCTTCAAGTGTGGAGACTTTTGCTACTTGTTTGAAGTTGGCATGCCCAAATCTGTGATGCCACAGCTCCAACATATCCACACGAGCACTTCTACACGATATTGGTGCCGTGGGAACTATTCCATAACAGTTATCTGTAGTCCGATTTCCTTCCAAAACCTGAATCCCCTCTTCATTGATGATCAAACATCCTTTCTTAGAGAATTGTACCAGGAAATCATCATCACAAATTTGAGTGATGCTCAGCAAATTCGCCTTCAGCCCTTTTATGAACAGTACATCTTTCAACAGAGGCAAACCAGGTATCTCAATGATTCCTTTGCCTAGGACTTGAGCATGACTTCCATCACCAAAGGTCACATAGTCACCAACCTTTTCTTTGAGTGTCTTAAACAGTGACTTATCCCCTGTCATATGGCGAGAACACCCACTGTCAAGATACCACAAACACGCATTAAACACCTTCAATGAGGTATGCACAAATAGGTTCACATGTGACAGACATTCTTGACCTTCAAACACAAACTCATCATCAGTTTTCATGCTTCTTTCAGATTGATTTTTCGTTTTCAGATTCTCAATCATCTCACACAACATTCTATTCTTTCTTTTATATTTCTTAATTAATGATTTAGATTCTGATATGCTACTGTGTAAGACAAGATTCTGATTTTCAAGATATTCCAGCATGTGAACAAATACTCTAGCATGTTTCTTAGTTTTTAACAATTCTACAAGATCATCAGTAAGACACCTTTCAGACATATGCATAAAGTCATTTTCACAAACACTTAAGCTACAATTCAGCATGGTATATTCCAAAACAACAACCACAACACAGGGGTCTAGGATCACACTTAGGTAATAAAACCACAACAAGTGTACCTGCTCTGATACCAATTGAAAGTTCAAAAACGTGTACAAAACACCTTTGAACGTTTAGACCCCCAAAATACAACTTAACCAATACAAGCAATATGTCAAACAGCTAGTGTGCGGAAACTTAACACATGCTATAATACGAAATTGGTTAAAGACTATCTAAGCCATAACAAAATAAAACCACAGCAGATAATAAAAAGGCAAAGATAGAGAGGAAGGAAGATGCAAACACAAAGACAACACGCGATGTGTTATCGAAGAGGAAACCGAAGTTCTCGGCGAAAAACCTCTCCGCCGCCTTCCAAGCGGTAATCAATCCACTAGAAAATACAGTTGGGATACAAGGACAGCAATAGACCCTCCAAGCCTAATCTACCCCGTGCACCTAAGCCCTCAAAGCTTCTTGCTCCAACGAGGTTGCGCCGAACCTTTTTCTTTTCTAGCTTCCCGGATTTCGCTACTAGACCGTAGCATCAACCAATGAAGATTGGTTCCTTCCTAACTGCTTCCCAGAAATCCAAACAACTGTCTCACAGTGATGATGATGGTGAGAACCAGGTTTGGTATAATGCCTCTCAAGGATTTGACAATGGAGAGGAAGAGAGTTGAGGAATTTGAAGAGACTCTAAGGTAGAGATTGTGGGTGAAACAATCTGGTTTTCTTTAGGGTTTCTCTCTCAAAATTCTCTCTGGAAGCTCTCTTTCAATCGTGGGTAAAAGGGGTATTTATACTGGAGTGGGAGAGGAATGTGAAACGTCAGGTTTTACAAAACAGGGGTGGCTCGCGACTTGACCTCGCGGCTTGACTAAGTCGCGAGATCCAGTCGCGAGTTAACCGTATGGCCAGTTGTCCTGTTTTGTCCTGTAGTGCTCCAGCTAGCATGACTGTTCATCTTCCAGCATGCTTGGCACGTGTGCTGCTTCTGGCGGCTTGCAGCCGTGAGTCACCCGCGAGTCCCAGCTGCGAGTCTCTGTTTTCTTGCACACTCTTGAGCAAACTTCACTCTATCTCACTCACTACCCTTACAACAAGCCCACCTAAATACAGGGTTACTAAATGCTGAATTACAAGCAAATTTGGCACGGAATAAAGCCAATTAGATGGTTGAATAAATTCAACCTTACAAAGGTAATAAAGGTATGAAATCTAAAACTGATTTGGCTAATTTTAAATCCTTTGTTAGACCTCACGTTTGTCACCATTGTGATGTTTCTGGACACATTCATCCTAATTGCTTTAAGTTATATCCTCATAAGCAATTGTCCAAACGGTCACAGGTTTCCTCTCAAGGACCTACACCTTTGTTTGGAGAGTTATTAAAAACTTTGAGCTTTTTAACTCAATTTTAGGAGAATTCTAATTCTTCTATGTCCTTTAGTAGACATACTAAGACACGTGCCTTTTCATCTTCACGACCAAAGACTCGTGCTGTGTGGGTGAGAAAGGAGCCTAGGACTTAATTGTCTTTTCTGTTTGTCCTCTGCTTTAATTATTTCTATCTAAAGTAGGACTCTCTTTACTTGATTTTTTATCTGCTTTTGGAATCATGCTTTCATGTATCTGCACATCTTTATCATGCCTTCATGCATATGCATATTTCTTTCATGCTTTCATGTTATTTGTCTGTTTTTGGTTGGTTGTTTAGTTTTTATTTTGTTTTGTTTTCAAAATAAATAAATAAAGAAGGAAAAAAAATACAAAAACAGTGTGTGTTTGTGTACATTGATACTTGTGTACCTTGGATGGCCATTGAAACAAAGTTTTCTAAACTTTGTGTCTCTTGTAGATTAGATGAGCATCTCTATGCACAACTAAGCAAGTGAGTTTTGTGGCTTGTGTCTGTGATGAGTAAGGTTAAGTGATCTCTTGTTTTTAACACTTGTATCACTCTTTTTGACGGGAAGTACTAGAAAATCCTAAGAGAAAGGCATAAATATCCATCTCACCACTGTTGCCCACCAATCATGAATGACATTTGTGTGCTTCAGCATAGCAAAATTGGAATGTCAAAAATTTAACATAATTGGGTATTTCTTTTCTATCTGTTATATTCCCATGCATGGTTTGCTTAAAAGAAAAATATGCAAAGAAAAATAAAAAGCAAAAAGATCAAAAATGTTTTAAATATGATTGCAAGCGTGTATTCTAGGAGATGTGAGAGTTATAGGATGTACCTCAAAGGTGATAATCCCCATCAAACAGTTATGATTGTGTGTGTGTTAAAGTGGTTTTCTCATATATCAAATCGTCGTAACATGTATACACTTATGCAATCTTGCGATGTCTTTCACACATAACATACAATATTCTTTGCTACTCTTGATACATGTGCAGGTACAATGTAATTTGGTCATCACAAGGTTTACATGTGCTAATGTATGCTCACTAAACTGTCTTAACTTGTCTTTGAAATATAAAATTGGTTTGACTTGTTTTGTGTGCGTGTGTGTGTGTGTGTTTTTTTTTGGGATCTATGTGCTTAAAAGTACTGTTGAGAGATGATTTTGAGAGCTTAAAATGTTGATTGGATCCTTGGTTGAGTTGCATGCTTGATTACATTCATATTTATGTTTTTCCCTTCTTGAAAAACTATTTTTGAGCAATCTCGACAACTTCTCGACACCTCCTCGACACCAAGTTTTTCCATTGAGCTCTTCAGTTGCTTTTTATCGCAATCTCGACACCTCTCGATAGCTAGGTTGATCGATCGAGATACTTTCTGTCCCCTCGATAGCTTCTCGATCCATCGAGGTTGGCTCGATAGCATCTTGACACCTCTCGATTGATCGAGATCCTCTTGCATGCATTGTTTTTAACATTATTTGCATCTTTTTGTTATGTTGTCATTCATAGCATCTTGTTTCATTACATTCTTGCATTTTTATGGATTCTTTGTGGCCCCTTGATCATCTTTATGTTTCTCGGGTGAAGCTTTCTTGCTTCTTGTACCCTTTATCAATCATGACAAAATGGGGGAGAAATTGTGGTTTCTTTTTTTATGATTCTACATGATAGGAGGAGAAATAGATGCATCTGTAAGGGGGAGATGTGTTTCATCTTGTTAGGAGGTAAGGGGAGATGTGTTTCATCTTGTTAGGGGGAGTGCTTACCTCCTTCTTCTTGTACAATGGTCTTGTGACCATGTTTACATACATTGTGCAAAAGATTACCGATGCCTTATTCTCTCTAAAAGAAGTTACTACATCTTTGCGCCTTAGGATTTTGTAACCAAGTGCTTATTAATCTTCATTGTCGATGAAGTGAAGAACTTTGCAACCAACATCTTCTTCAAGTTGGTATGTTAGTCAAGTACTAGGAGCCGTGCATTATTGGTTAGTCACGTATTGGGATCCGTACAAAAAAAGGTGGCGTTCATATATTGAAGAGTTCAGAGGTGAATATTCAATAAGTGTATAAAACACTATGAACGTTTAGACCCCCAATTAACAAATTACCAATTCAAGCTTAATATCAAACAGTTAATGTGTGGAATATGTAGTTGGGATACATGAACAACAGAAGACCCTCCAAGCCTAATCTACACAATGTACCTAAGCCCTCCAAGCTCCTACTCCAACGAGGTTACACCAAACCTATTTCTTCTTTTGCTTATCGGATTTCGCTACTTGACCATAGCATTAACCAATATGAAATTGGTCCCTTCTTAACTGCTTCCCAAAGCACCAAATGGCCTTCTCACAGATATGGGTATGGTGAGAAAATGTTTTGGTAATGTACCTCTCAAGGATGTAACAATGGAGAGGAAGAGAATAGAGGAATTTGAAAAGTCTCTATGTGAAGATTGTGGATGAGTCAATCTTGTTTTTCTCTTGGGTTTCTCTCTTAAAATTTTCTCTGGAATCTCTCTACATTTAGTGGGTATAAGGGTCTATATATAGTGGGGTGAGAAAGGAATGTGAAGAGTCAGTTTTTTTCCTAAATAGGGTGGTTTGGCGACTTGGCCTCGCGACTGGACTGAGTCACGAGTTCAAGTCGTGAGCTAATGGCCTAGCCAGCTTAGGACTTTTGTCTAGTAGTGCAATAGCTGGCATGACTCTTTAGCTCCCCTGCATGCTTCACACGTATGCCAGCTTTGGCGGCTTGCCAGTCACGAGTCATCCGCGAATCCCAGCCGCGAGTCTCTACATCCTTGCACAATCTTTAGCATTTCTTCACACTCACTCGCTCGCTACCCTTACAAGTAAATTTGGCACGAAATAAAGCCAACAAGATGGTTGATAAAATTCAACCTTAAAATCTCCCCTTTTGGCTATTCCATGATAGAACTCTAAAACAAACTCTAAACTTAACATGTGAGTTGGGAACAGTTGAACAAAACTCACTCACACCTAATTCTAGAATCTGATAAGCTCTTCAATCATATGAACAAGAATCTCCTGAAACACAACAACACAGTATGATCATCGTATGTAGAAAAACTTGTAATTGCATATGAGGCAAGCACAGTGCGATCAAGCAAAATGGAATGAGTAATAAAACATGGCATGACCAACCAAGCAATCACTACAAAATAGTGACCACAATGCTCATTCACACTTGGAATGAACATTCGGACATACAAGCCAATAAGCTCAGTGCAAATCACTTGCATGCCCAACACACCAATGCACAGTACATAAAGTATATGCATCTAGGAACAAGATCCTACTAGGGCACAAGAGTGAGAGTACTTAAAGAAAATGCATAACATTTAGTTAGAAGTACTAGGCAACAAAGCATAAAGGCTGCATAAGTATGGTACAAACCATAAAAGCCTACAAAAGAACATGGAAACAAACCCTAAAAGCTTAAAAAAGCAACATGGTACAAATACAAAAAATACTGAATAACAACTTTAAATATTAATAATATCACAGCCAAAAAAATCCATGAGTTTTAAACCAAACTATTAGTACCATGTCCACACAAGAGTGGAGTTTATGTAAACAGCAAGCAAATAGCTATATACAGGCAAAATGAAAAATAGTTAGACTATTTAAAAGTATATGTGAGTGTATATGTATCAGCTTCCTCTTCTTGAGCATACAACTCCCCCTTTCAGTGTGCATATTGCTATCTCCCCCTTGCTATATGCTATCTCTCCCCCTTTTTGGCACGAATAGCTAAAGGCTGTCCTCAAGCCTTTATTGAATAGCATCTAACTGTGCCTCAATTGTAGTGAGACACATTTGAACATGATTGTTGGTGGAGTAGAGAGATCTTTCTAATTCGGAAATACTCTGATATAGCCCCTCAATTAAAGTGCTCAATCTATCATCTTGAGAGCTAGGTGTAGATGGAGTGCCAGTGGTTTGCTTCTTAGAAGGAATGGGGGAAACAGTTGTGGTATGCATAGGTGTAGCTGAATCATGGCCAGATGGAGTGGCATGGGAGACTGGCTCACTTTTAGGTGTTTTAGAGGAGTGACTCTTGCTTGCATGGAGAGTTATCATGGAAATTGGTCGAGGATGTGAAATAATTTTTCCATCTGTTGGTGGACGAACACCTTCACGAAGCAAGATCTTCATGATGAGACTACAAAAAGGAATACTGGTTCGTGTTGCCGATCGAGCCGCTGTTTTCCCAATTGTCTGAAAGATGTGAGCACAAATGTCAATTGGAACTCCAATAATGAGATCACATAGAAATTGTGCTCTTCCAAGATTTATGAAGGTAGTGTTATACAGTGGGTAGAGGTTGGAGAACATGATCAATTTTAGAGTCGTCAGTTCAGGCAAAAACTGTACAGTGCCAATAGATGATCCTTTGCTTCTAACCTCATGATCAGGCCCAAGAACTCAACACAACTAATTCATGAATGGATTGATGGAGAACTCGGTTCCTCTTACCCACCATTTCAACTCCACTCTGGTGTATCTGGCATTAGAGTAGAATTCCTTAACTAATTCATCAACCGGGTCCTCAAAATTCCCGAATAGATCAGCCCAATCCCTTGCATCAAAAATCCTAGGGACAAATGTTGTGCTCAAGGTATCAAAACTTACTACACGTTCCACAATAGGAGTAGCATTTATAAAAATTCTTGAATAGGTCTGTGAATCAAAAGGAGTCCAGAATTTCTTATTGTTTGAGCCTTAAGATGATTGAGTCGAGCGACGAGTCTGCTTAGCAATAGGGGATGGAACATCAATGTCAATCTCTTTTCCTTTAGATGAACAACATGACATCTACAAAAGACAAGACACACAGCAGAGAACCAATTGCAACAGCACGAGACACAAACATCAACTTGATTAGATTCATAAACAAAATGAAATTTGGAAAGAGAACTCACTCAATCAATCACAGAACTTGAACCAAGTCAGCAACAAGTAATCATAAGCAACACTTATGGATTGTATATTTAAGAAGTTAGTAGGTGACCAAAAATGATGGTTAATCAATTACAATTCAAAACAACGTAATTAATGGTCATCACGCAGTCACAAATAACTGTCATTGTGACATTCTACCATGAACATGATATGAACATAGCAACACAGTCATGAGGCACAACACAGAACACATCTTAAACGATATTACCAACACTCAATCAAACTTACTCAATGAAATAAACCAAACCCATGTTCGAACACTATATTACTCAAATCACAAAAATAACTCACAAAACAAGAAACCAAAACCATAATCAAGAGATATGAAGTGAGAAAGAGAAAGCCCATACCTTTTCCTTGAAGATTTGAGGATGAAACGATGCAAAAATAGAGGTTTGTTCGAGAGTGACACGGTGAGTTTGAGAGTGTTTCAGGTAAGGAAGAAGATGAATAGTCAGAAATGTTCGAGGGAAAACTGAAAAGGTTTAAAAACTGACCAATTTTGCGCAAAACACGCGATTTTCGAGATTGAATCAAGTGAAACTACACTTCCAAAGCATCTTTAAAGCGAAACTACAATTCAAAATAATTCCAGCAATTACCTGTGTCCTAAATTCTAAGTTTCAATCTTTTTCCACCAATTATGAGTAGCTTAATCTTAAAATTTCATCTCACAGATTATTCAAAACACTTTTTTAGATCAATAAAATAAAAAATGAAAGGAAATTTTAGAAAAAGAAATTACTTATTTCATATATCACCTGGCTTCTCTTTCTGCTTGTACTCTTGACTTATCTTCTTCTTCTCTACCTCCACTAATTGCAACTTGTCTACATTAAATTCCTAACCGATGAGGCTCTATTTTATATGACAAATATATAGTGATGAATTTCAAAAAAATCAATCTTGTGTGATATAGAAGAAAAAAGGCACGCAAATAGTCCAATTACATTTTCCACCCCAAAATAAAATAAAAGGCAAAATCAAAATCAAATTCAGCTATCCCCAAAAAATAAAAATTAAAACAAATACTTTAAACTCCAAGCAACCATATCAATTCTTGCTATGTTTGTAGGAAAAGGAAAAAGGAAAATTACTTCAGTCTTACATTTACTTTTCTTCCAAATTTGAAATAACCCAAATGGATTAAGCTAAGCTATATAATGGCCTATTTGGTAAGAGTTTTTAAATATATATATACATTTTTTTGTTTACAATCCATAAAATGGTGAGTCCTACACTTGAATTTATTGTTTGGCTAATATTTTCTAAATACAATTTTCAAAAAACTGTATCCACTTTTCCTAGGATTCAGAACAAGATTGTAAAAACGCCTAGGGGGTGTATACAGGATACAAAAAATGTTTTTGATGACATAGTTGTAAATAAATTGAAAACTGTTAGGTTCTAAAGACTTAGGTATTTATGTATTTAGAACTCTAATGTGTATTGTTGGCAAACCATGATCAAAACAATGTGTTTAGAGGTGTTTTAGTCTTGCTCAAAGTTATATATTTTATGTAAAGTTGGAATCGAGCTAATGTAGAAAGTATTGTGCATTTCGGCCTGGCTCGTTCAATCGAAGCTTAGGCTCGATCGATCGAATCTCAGGCAGAATGTTTTTTTCTACAGATTTCCAACTCAGCCCTAGGTGTTTAAAATGAGAACTCTAGCCACATTTTAGTGTTGCTTATATTGCTGTTTGTGTAAATCTCTTATGAGATCTAGAGGAGTTTTCCTTTACACAAACTTAGGGTTTTCAAGGGAGGAAATATTATCTACACCTTGATGATCAACTCAGTTGCTGCCATTGAAGCTTAAAGAAAACACAAGTGGGTGAGCTTGTATCTGGTGGTGAATCCAAGAAAGAAGGAGTCCGTGGATTCGGAGATTGCACGTGGTCGTGTCAGTAAGTTCTATTGGTTGGTAGCAATAAGAAGTCGAGCGTAGGGGCTTGTAAGTCTTATTGTATGAACTTCGATTCTTTCAAGATACTGGATTTAGGTTTACCTTGAGAATAGCTAAGTTAAATCTTCCCCAGGTTTTTACCGGTTTGGTTTCCTAGGTGATCATATATTTGTGTTATTTATTTTTTCATTGCTTTGCATGATATGATCTTTGTGATTGTGATAACCTAGATTTGTTAAATTGGACAAAGTAACAACTTAGCTAATTACCTAGGTTAATTCAATTGTGTTTTAAGGGGTCCAAAAACTATCAAGTGGTATCAGAGCGGGTTCCTTTCTTGTTGTTGATCTTTTGATCACAGAGCTGATCCTTGACCCCTGTTATTATGGATTCTTGGAAATTCTTTTTGCTTATTCATCAACTTGCTTACTTTGTGTATTTACCACTTGTTGATTTTGTTAAATCTTTCCTTGGACATCTTGGTCTTATCATATGTGATAATAATTATTTGTGTTATACTACCTTAACCGCCTTAAAGGCACGTGATTCTTGTCTTTGGTATTTGGACAGTGGTTGTTCCAGGCATATGAGAAGAAACAAAGGATTATTCAAGACCCTCTTTGAAGGAAAGATTGGGACAGTCACTTTTGGAGATGGAAGCAAATCTGTAATCAAAGGCATTGGAACTGTGGACATCCTAGGGTTACCGGTCTTTGAAGATGTTTGGTATGTTGATGGACTGAAGGCAAATTTACTCAGTATCAGTCAGATTTGCAAAAATGGACTGAATGTTCTCTTCACTAAGTATGAATGTGAGATACTTGATGGAGAACGTGACTATATGTGTGTTGGTGTAAGGATAGCGGACAACTGTTATGGATTAACACCAAGCATAAGCAACAAGTGTTTTAGTGCAAAGATTGATCAAGTTGATTTGTGGCATCAACGGTTTGGGCATGCAAGTCATAAGTAGTTAGAAAAGATTTCCAAATGTGATGTTGTTGTTGGTTTACCTAAGTTTGAGAAGATAGATAAGTGCATATGTGGACCATGTCAGATAGGTAAACATATAAAATCTAAACATCCGTCTGTAGCTAGTGTTCAAACTTCAAGACCTCTGGAGTTACTGCACATTGATCTTATGGGTCCTGCTCGAGTTCAGAGTTTATGAGGAAAGAAATATATTCTAGTGGTTGTGAATGACTTTACTAGATATACTTCGGTTGTGCTTTTGAAAGATAAAGCTAAGGCTCCTGAAAAGATGATACATCTGTGTAAGAAATTGCAGGTTGAAAAAGATACTGTGATAGCCAAAATTAGAAGTGACCATGGAAGAGAATTTGAGAATACCAAGCTGGCTACCTTCTGCAATGAACAAGGCACACATCAAGAGTTCTCTTCACCCAAGACACCACAACAAATTGGAATAGTTGAATGGAAAAATAGGGTTGTTCAGGAGATGGCACATGTCATGCTACACAATAAAAAATTGCCAAAATCCTTCTGGGGAGAAGCAGTTAACATTACTTGTCATACACTCAACTAGGTGTATTTCAGACCTGATTCTAGGAAGACTCCTTATGAACTCTAGAGAGGAAAGAAGCTGGTCGTTAAGTATTTCAGGATATTTGGTAGTGATTGTTACATTCTACGTGATAGAGAGAACCTAGAAAAATTTGATGCAAAGAGTGACAAGGGATATTTTCTAGGGTACTCCTCTACTAGTAGAGCATATAGAGTGTATAATCTGAGAATCAAAACTGTCATGGAATCGTCAAATATTGTGATCAAATGACGAAGTATGCCTAAAAGCACATTCAGAAAGTACTGCTCCAGTTCAAGATAAGTCTATGGAGGTTAATGACTCACTTCCTGTTCATTATGTTAGGAAACATAGTGATGAGGAGTTAATGGTGTTGAATGATGCAATTTCTGTGCCATCAAGTCCTGAACCATCCATTCCGATTCACGAGACTCAACAGGCTCAACATGAGTTTAGTCCTTTATCAGAACAGAAAGGTACATCCACATCTCTAGTTAAAGGTCCTTCCTCTAGAGTAAGGCTTAATCATCCCTCCTCAAATATATTGGGAAGTCTGAATGATAACATGAGATTAAGGTCAAAAGTCTTAAGTGTAATTACACACTTATGCTATATGTCCCAATTTGAACCGAAAAAGGTAGATGAGGCACTTCAAGATGCTGATTGGGTAAATTCTATGCATGAAGAACTTCATCAATTTGTTCAGAATGATGTGTGGGAATTAGTTCCTAGACCAAAGGGTGTAAATGTAATTGGAACTAAATAGATCTTTAAGAACAAGTATGATGAACATGGCACTATTATCATAAATAAATCAAGACTTGTTGCTCAATGCTACACACAAGTGGAAGGGATTGATTTTGATGAGACCTTTGCACCGGTAGCAAGATTGGAATCCATTAGGATACTGTTAGCTATAGCTAGTCATCTGAACTTCAAGTTATATCAAATGGATGTCAAAAGTGCTTTCTTGAATGGAATGCTGCAAGAAGAAGTATATGTTGAACAACCAAAAGGCTTTGTTGACCCTCACAAACCGAATGATGTGTATAAATTGAAGAGAGCTCTATATGGTTTGAAACATGCTCCACGAGCTTGGTATGATAGATTGACTGCATATCTCACTGAGCATGGCTTCAAAAGGGGATTTGCAGACACTACTCTCTTCATAAGAAAGGATAAGAACAATTTTGTTGTAGCTCAAATTTTTGTTGATGATATTGTTTTTGGTGCTACTAATGTCTCTCTTGCTTATTCTTTTGCAGATGAAATGAAGGCGATGTTTGAAATGAGTATGGTTGGTGAACTAACTTATTTCTTAGGATTACAGGTGAAACAAACGGACTCAGGGATCTACATCAACCAAGCAAAATATGTAAGGAATCTAGTCAAGAGATTTGCACTGGACAATGCTGCACATGCTAGAACACCAATGGCTGCCAATGCAAAATTAACAAATGATTCGTTAGGTGAGTCTGTTGATGTTACATTATACAGAAGTATGATTGGATGCCTTTTATATTTGACTGCTAGTCGGTCTGATATTGCTTTTAGTGTTGGTGTTTATTCTAAATTTCAATCTAATCCTAAAGTTTCACACTGAAATGCTGTCAAAAGAATAATTAAATATGTTGGTAGAACTTGTGATTATGGATTATTTTATAGTAAAGAGTCTAATCTATCTCTTGCTGGTTTCTCTAATTTTGATTGGGCTGGTAATGCTGATGATAGAAAAAGTATCATTGGTGGGTGTTTTTATGTTGGAGTTAATCTCGTTGCTTGGATGAGTAGAAAGCAAAATTTTGTGTCCTTGTCTACTGCCGAGTCAGAATATATTGCTGTTGGAAGTTGTTGCTCACAACTTCTTTGGATGAAAAATGTTTTAACTGATTATGGGATATCCCAAGATACCATGGTTGTTTACTGTGATAACTCTAGTGCTATTGACATATCTAAGAACCCTGTTCAACATTCTAAGACTAAGCACATAGAGATTATGTATCATTTCAATAGGGATCTTGTTGAAAGAAAGATTATGTGTCTTAAGTATATTCCTACTGAACGCCAGAATGCTGACATTTTTACCAAACCTCTTGATAGAAGTAAGTTTGAGACAATTCGTCAAGTAATTGGTGTGATTCTATGTCCCTGATCTGTCTTGGCCTTCTTGGTCCTTATGCTTCATTGTTCTACCCTTTGTGACCATTGTTCTTTGTTTTTTTTTTGTTTTCTAGGATTTGATTTGCATAACATTCATGCATTTCATTCTAGGTGTTTTTTTAAAAAAATAAAAAATAAATAAATAAAAGGGAAAAAGGGAAAAGGGAAGAAAAATGAAGCAAATTGTGTTTTGTACTATTCATTTTAGTTTTTGAGAACAAGGTTGGTCAATTTATATTCACATAACATGTCTTTTGTACCTTGTTTAGCTTTGATGAGCTTACTTGTTGCATTTTACTAGTTGAAGTTTTGTAGTGCATGTTGTGTGGGAAAGATATTTCTGGTTTTTGATTACTCTGTCTTGATCTTGAAGTCACATGTTTTTTACTGTCGAACTTAAACTTTTAGAGAAAGGTATAAATAACTATCACACCACTGTTCACTAGCCAATCATGAACACCTTAGTGCATATCATAAGATTTTGTGCTCGAGAAAGTGTAGCACATGCACAAAAAAAACATAAGGTGAAGCCTCGGTTTAATTGCTTAATACTTAAAATTGGTATGTACTATTAGGCTTGATGCCAAAATCACATGACTTAAAATTGGTGTGTATATTATGAGGCATAAATTCAAGAAACTTACATGATTGCAAACTTATGATCTAGGAGATGTGGGAGTTATATGATGTAACTCTTTAGGTGATAGTCTCTTTTAAATTCTTTGTGATGAATTTTGTCGACTTTGAGATTGATTGTTATTCACATATCACCTCACATGTATCTCAAGCTTTTGCTAGTTGCACACATTACACAAGTTACTCTTTGCTAAACATTGTACATGTTCTTGTGTGTGTTTATGGTCTAACCAACCAAGTTTTGCAAATACCTTGAATTTTGTGCAAAATTAACTTGATGTTTGAAAATTTATGGAGAATGCAAGAAATTTTAATCTTGGGAATTTTGGGCTTAAATTCTTGTTTTTGAAAATCACATCATCACATACTCATACATTTTGTTCTTCAATTTAAATGCTTTGAGTTGTTTCTAAATGTTTTTTTCAAAAACTGTGTTTTTCCTCAAATTTAGTGAGCCTCTGCCAGTTTCGATTGATCCATTCTATTTTTTGATCAATTGAAATTTTTTAAAATGTTTTAGTGAGCCTATATCTGTTTCGATCGATCGAAACTGATTTTCAATCAATCGAAATTTTTTAAAATTTTTTTAACAAGTCTCTGTCTGTTTCGATCGATTGAAGCTGTTTTTCGATCAATTGAAACTCGTGAATCAGGTTTTTTAAAAACTCAGATTTGACTTGTTCAATCTACTTTTTCAAACTTTCCTCTCTCTCTCCGACTTGGCAAGGCTCCACTGAGATTTTTTGTCGTTTTCGGCCAATCTTTTTGCAAGGTTTTTCTCTCCCAAGGCTGGTAAGACCTTTATACCCTTCCTTTTGCATTTATTTTCATGTTTTCATGCATAAACTCATGCATTTTTGTGGGATTTTCGGAACTTTTCAAAATTGGGATTTTTGTTGAATCAATCCTCTTTTTCTAAAATTGATCACTGAGTTTTGTTCCTATATTGTTATATTCATGATATATGTTGGTTAATTTGATCAATTTGGGGCTTTGTGAAAAATTGAAAATTGTAGGGCTTGTAATAAACCCGAATTGGGGATTTTGTTCAAATTTGGCTAAATTGATGAAATTGGCTTGTTGATTTGATGTAATTGGTCATTATTTTCTGAAATCTATCTTGTATGATGATCAATTAGTCAATATCTTTCAAATTGATCAAGTGGTTTTTCAAAATTTTGGGGTTTTTGCATTAGAAACTCTATGCTCAAGCCAATTTTGTGAATTTGAACTTAATTGCACTACATTAGGACATGCATCATGCCATTTAAACTATTCATGCATCATATAGTTTTTGTTCTATATTTTTCTTGTGCTAACTTGAAGTCTGCCCTTGGTGTTTTTTTTTTTTTTTTTTTTTTTTTTGTTCCTTTGCTTTGTGTTTTGGTTCTTATCCTAGCACCATGCCTAGGAAAACTAGAGCCCATAGGACCCCTTCCACTTCCTCTGAGTCTCCCTCTAGGAGTGAGGTGTTTAGGAATGATAAAAGTGGAGAGGCCTTTAAGACTTTGAACTGTAAGCATGAGATTTGGGCTAAGCGTGCTGTGATTTTAGATGAGATTGCTCCGGCCATTAGGGCTAACTTTGAGTCTAGAGGTTGGTTGCCTCTCTTAGAGATAGATCATCCACCCCCGACCGCTCTGATTAGAGAGTTCTTCTCGAATCTCTCTTGCCACGTCTATGATTCCAACACCCTTGTTAGGAGTTGGATACGAGGTGTAGAGTTCACCATTACCCCTCGGGTAATGGCTGAGGCTCTTGGGGTTCCGGTTGTTCGGGAGCTTGACTATCCCTATGATGAGTCTCCTCCCTTAGATGTTGTCATGTCATACATCACTGGGTCATCTCTCTAGTGGGGTTCTGATCCTTGGATCATGTTCGCTGAGCTTACTGAGATTGCCTATCTTTTCTTTAGGATAGCGTGTCATTCGTTGTGGCCTATTTCTCAACTCCACACCATCCCTCTAGAGCGATGTGTGTTTTTGTATGCGTTCGTTTCTAGTGCGTCTATCAGTTTCCCAAATCTGTTCCTTCGTTCTTTGAACGAGGTTCATAGGAGTTCTATCGTAGGGCATGTGCTTATTCATCTTATTTTCATTCATAGGATTCTGCTGTTTTTGGGTCTTAATGGTTTCCTTTCTAGTGAGCCTGTTCATGTTGTTGCTCCCATAGATGCCATCTTTCTTAGACAGAGGGCTACTCACTTGAGAGTTGCTCCTTCGCGTCCTAGAGGTGTGTCATCTGGTGCTGTTCCCCCTCCTCCCTCTTCTACAGGTGCTGATGCTGCTGAGACATCTGGTGCTGCCGCTGCTGATGCTAATGTTCCTCCACCGACTACTTCGGATGATTCAGACATTCGACGTACGTTGGATCATGTCTTGACCGTTCAGGCGGCTGATGGATAGATTTTGGTGGACGTGCTCGATGAGATCCGTGCCTTGCATGTAGAGTTGGCACAGTTTAGACGTTCTTCCACACCACCTCCCTTTTGATGATGGATTTTGTTTGCCCTTTGGCATTCCGTCACAACAAGGGGGAGTACATTGTAGAGTTTTTGTTTTCAGGGAGAGAGTATTTTGTTGGTTGGAGCTTGTGGAGTTTAGATTGTATCTAGGTGCTTCACATTGTATTTTATCTTTTTAGATCTTACCATGTTTTTGATGGGATATTCATGTTAGGGGAGTGTTATTTTTTATTACCTTATATGTTTCTTGTTTTCAACTGTTTATTGATTTATATTGATGAGTTTTTTTCATTGATATATGTCTTTATTATGTGTTGTTTGAAATCAATAATTTACTTTATTTACTTGTATTTTTTCCACACATGCGATTTTGCATTTTGTTTAGTGTTTCAGGAAATATACAGGTCGATTCAATTGAGCTGCTATCTACACTTGCAATTGATGGATAGTAGTTAGGATTAAATTTGTTTTATAGGCATTATTTGTGCAAAGGGCTTTTATTTTGTAAATTTTGAGCTTCTAGTTTTGTTTTGTCATGGATTGCCAAAGGGGGAGTTTGTTAGGTTCTAAAGACTTGGGTATTTATGTATTTAGAACTCTAATGTGTAATGTTGGCAAACCATGATCAAAACAATGTGTTTAGAAGTGTTTTAGTCTTCCTCAAATTTGTATATTTTATGTAAAGTTGGAATCGAGCTAATGCAGAAAGGATTGTGCATTTCGGCCTGGCTCGATCGATCAAAGCTTAGGCTCGATCGATCGAATCTCGGGCAGAATATTTTTTTCTGCAAATTTCCAACTCAGCCCTAGTTGTTTAAAACATTTAGGGCTTTCTAATTTGTCCTAAGTATAAAAGGCAAACCCTAACCACGTTTTAGTGTTGCTCATATTGCTGTTTGTGTAAATCTCTTGTGAGATCTAGAGGAGTTTTCCTTTACACAAACTTAGGGTTTTCAAGGAGGAGATATTATCTACACCTTGATGATCAACTCAGTTGCTGTCATTAAAACTTAAAGAAAACACAAGCAGGTGTGCTTGTATCTGGTGGTGAATCCAAGAAAGAAGGAGTACTTGGATTTGGAGCTTGCACGTGGTCGTGTCAGTAAGTTCTACTGGTTTGTAGCAATAAGAAGTCGAGCGTGGGGGCTTATAAGTCTTATTGTATGAACTTCGATTATTTCAAGATAGTGGATTCAGGTTTACCTAGAGGATAGTTAGGTTAAATCCTCCCCAGTTTTTTACCGGTTTGGTTTCTTGGGTGATCATATCTTTGTATTATTTATCTTTCCACTGCTTTGCATGATATGATTTTGTGATTGTGATAACCTAGATTTGTTAAATTGGACTAAGTAACAACTTGACTAATTACCTAGGTTAATACAATTGTGTTTTAAGGGGTCTAAAAACTATAAAAAACAGTAGACCCTACATACTTATGCAAACTCTTCTTTATCTCTTAAATTAAGGAGCTTATCTTTATCACAAAAAGAATTCTCACACTTCAAATTTGAAACTTATCATTAAAAAAAAGTACATGATGAGCTCTATTCCCTTATCATTATCCCAAAAAAAAAAGGGTAATCTACAGATTCTACATATTACTTTTTGTAAATATTTTTTTTTTTTAAATCTCAAAAATAGAAATGGTCTCCCAAACCTTTTTTTTTTTTTTTTAGTATTTTGAAAATAGTTCTTAAAAGTGAGAGCCAAACACGTATAATATAAAAATTATTATCTGAAAACTATTTTTAAGTTCAATTTTTTGAAAATTGTTTTTATACTGTTTTGAAAATAAAAACAAAAATCCTCCTACCAATCAAGCCCTAAGAATCTTTTCTCTCAAGCCGAAAATAATTATAAATAAGAAAAAAGGAAAAATTGGAAGAGAAAAAAATATTTTTCGTTTTCTAAGCTTTTGTGCTTATGGCAGTTACAAATAACGATAAAGTGCAACCACAAATGGAGTCAGCATACTCAAATTCAAAGACTACATGATTATTGTAATTTGTTGACATATGTATTTATAGATTGTATTTTATTTAAATGAAAATTGTATTAAATTTTGGACTTTCTTAAATATATATATATGTATATTATCAAGTATGGGAGCCAAAATAATAAGGTTATTTAAAAATTTTCAAATTATTTAGGATATTTCCAAAAAAAAATTAATTTTTTTGAAAATTTTGGGGGGGCCCCAAGTTCCCCTCGATCTTCAAGTGCCTACGCCATTGTCCATGCCCAACAATAATGGAGAGAGAGGGGAGAGGACTAAGCACTTTCTTATTGTTAATGTTGATTGTTTTTTTTTTTTAATTGATATTAGACTATTAGATTTTCGCAACATATTAACTCCTCAGCACAAAAACTTAAAAATTTACATTGTATATGTAACGCAAAATTAGCGCACAATTGAAACTCAATTGAAAATCTAATTGGATTTTTTCTGAGTTTTGTCTATTAATATATATATATATATATATATAGATAGATAGATAGATAAGTTGAAGGCCTTCTTATGCGTAAAAGTGGTTTGCAACAAAACCCTATTTTTAACTAATTGTTATCATAAAATTTTGGGCCTTTTTAGAAATGGGTGGGCCCTTTTTGTAATGGGGTCCTAGACCAAGGTGGAAGTGGCCTAAGCCTAGAGTCACTCTTGCACTATTTTGATATCTTCAGAGATTTCTTTGCATTAATACTTCTTCAATTCATAGTCATCAAACAGTGCCTAATTTTTTTTCCTCCACTTTTTATATATTTGGAGTATGTTAGTACTATGAGATGGTAAATGTGGGTGTTAGTCCTTTTTTTTTTTATTGGCTAAAATACAAATTGCACTCTCTAAGTTTAACTGAAATTCATTTCAGTTCACTAACTTTACTTTCATTCAATTGAGTCATATGAGGTTGAAATTTATTCATATTAGGCATTTTGTTCAATTTCATTAAAAATGGCCATTCAAAAAATATTTTTATCGCATTAAAAAGTTTATAAAATTAATAATTTTTTATGGGAATTTATTTTCTAAAAATATTTTTTCATTAGTTATTTGCATACTTAAACAAATTTTTTTTAATGAAATTGGACAAAAAACCTGAGTTGAAAAAATTCGAAACTTAGATAACTCCATTGAAAAGAAGTAAAGTTAAAGGATTTAAATGAATTTCAATTAAATAGAGGGCGTAATTTTAATTTTAGCCTCTTCTTTTAAATTCCTAACCGATGAGGCTCTATTTTATGTGACAAATATATACTGATGAATTTCAAAACAATCAATCTTGTGTGATATAGAAGAAAAAAGGCACGCAAATAGTCCAATTACATTTTCCACCCCAAAATAAAATAAAAGGCAAAATCAAAGTCAAATTCAGCTATCCCTAAAAAATAAAAATTAAAAATTAAGCTTTCATTTAAAATTAAAAATTAAAATTAAACACAATTTTTATTATAAAAATATAAATAGTTTGTCAAATTATTAAAAAAGAAGAAGAAGCATGTAACACACGCATTAATGCATACGTATATATACATTTAAAATTAAATACAATTTTTATCAACATATTTTCTTTACATCTTTTAATTAGGAAGCCACCCGTCCTTTTATAATTACAATACAATCATATTTATCGAAACAAATAAAAGGAAATGAAAGACGAAACATAAATCAAGTATCAACTAAGCCCTCTTGGGGACAAGATTAAGAATAAGAAAGAGGAATCTCATGTAAATACCGCGGAATAAGGTTTGATCCTATTCATAGGGATTCCGTAAATATTCCATTCCAAAAAGAGAAAGTTCGAAACAATAGGGACTTTTTTGGAGATTGGATGCAATTACTAATTCATGATTTGGCATGTATAGAATGAAAGTTTTTATTATAAAAATATAAATAATTAGCAAATTATTAAAAAAAAAATAGCATGTAACACATGCATTAATGCATACGTATAGATACATTTAAAATTAAACACAACTTTTATTACAAAAATATAAATAATTAGTCAAATTATTTCTTTTTAAAGTAAACATAATTAGTCACATATTAAAATTCTTACCTAAATTTAATACTACTTATGATCATTTTTTTTCCTAATTTTTAATAAGATAGTACGTGGTTTTTTTAATTTAATTTTTTTTTTTATAGGAGTGGTGGTTTTTATTGACTATACATGATTTTTATTTTATTTTTTTAATTTTATAGTTTATTAATTAGATTCTTAGTATTTTGCTCTTGTTAACTCACTTGGCACAAAGATTAAAAAAACTTAAGTGAAACCATGGCACAAACTTAGTGGATAATTTTGGTATGGTCCCTACATAAATTTGGACGCATGGTGCAAAATTAGATTCTAATTTCAAATTCTAATTGAACTTTCTCTAAGCTTTGCTTATTAATATATATTAGTAGTGATTTTTGGAATTGTTCTCTATGTGTTTTTCATGATGTTTCTATGATTGATTATTGTTAGGGTCATATTTCCTATGTAATTGGTTAATGATTTGACAAAATGCACTTTACTTATAATTGGGTAGATATAAATAGAGTTTAATGTATCAAGAAGTATGTTGTTCAAACATATGAAGTGGTATAATTTAAGACATGAAGGTTGATCCAAGAAACAAGTGAAGAAAAGTTGTTTTATTAAGTCTCGACACAAACTTGATAGAAGTTGTAATCGAAGTTTAATGGAGAAGCTCGATCTATCGAGATGTACGATTTCAAAATTTCCAGATCCAAAATTCAGCCCATGTTGGCTTGGATGATTAGGTTCTTTTCTCACAACCCTAGTCGTATATAAGACTTATTTTAAAGAGCCATCAAACACTAAAATAGAGACCTAGAACTCATATACTTTGTATGAGGCTACTGTGTTTGGATACCTTAGGGTTTTTTAACCAAGTATTTCCTGATCTTCATCGTTTGTGAAATAAAGAACTTTGTAGCCTACAACAATCATTCATGTTGTTGGAGTTAGTCACAGATTGGAGATTTGTGCAACAAATGAAAGAAGTCTGCAATAAGATCAAGTCCAATTTAGTATTGGAACAAAAGTTCAACTATTAGTTGGTATTTTGGGATAGGCCCCTGCGATTTGCATGTAATTTGACCTAATTAATCAACTTGGGTAATTGAATTAATTAAAAAGGGTCAATTTATTTTAACCCAACAATTATTAACCAAAATTTGATATTTTGGTCTAAGCCTTTGTTGTATAGTAAAAGCATGTTGTATTGTCACTAAAGAGAATTTGAACTTCATAAACATTTTCTAACATTAAAAGCAAATCAAAAACTATGCTATTAAGTTGTAGGAACTCAGTTAACACAATTATGACATATCATATGGAATTACTTCTTCTTTTCTAGGAGTTGCTTGTGTTGCTGTCAGAGGTATGCTTAAAGGCTTTTTTTTTTTTTTTTTTATTTAATTCTTTGAAAGATATTATTGCACATTCTGGAAAATAATTGAAAGAAACACTTTCAGATTATTGTTTATTTTGCATTTATATTTAAAATTGTAATAAAAGTAAAAATAAATAAAAACACATTATGAGAAAGAAAGGTTATGATGAAGCAAATAATATAAAATTAGTAATGAGTTTTTGTTTTCTTACCAATTTTGTAGTTCCAGAAAGATCATCTATTATGTTGTCATTAGTTATATCCTGCAAGCTGGTAAGCAATTTAACATTTGAAGCAATAATAGGATCATCTGTAATAGTTTGATTATTGCTGACCGGTGTTTCTACATGTTTAAAATGAATTCTATTAGCAACAATATCTCTGCAGTGTTTTTTAGACTTAGATTTAAAGGCACTTGTGATGGTGTTAACTTCGCACCCCCCTTTGAAATTGTAATCATCAACTTTTATTTGGGATGTATAAGATTTTCCAATCAAGTTATGAATTTCTTGAGGTACTTATTTGGTTCCAGATTCTACACAATGTGATGAAAATTTTAAAGTTTGTTAGTATTATAAGAAATTTTGGCATAAGTATAAAAATTGGAAGTGGTTAAGACTTAAGAACTTAGATTATATATTTTATAAGAAATTGTTAGAGTGAATTATTATTTCTGCTACTTTATGAGTCGCAATTGATCTTTCACTTGGATTTGCACTATGTAACTGAATATAATAATGAAAGCAATTATAAAATGTAATAAGCTTATTTTACAGATATAATTAAAGCAATTATCATTTTGTTTTCCTATGCAACCATTTTCATAGTTAATGTTAGGGCATATGTAATTCACTTGTTAGGAACATATGTCACTATTTTGTGTAATTGGTTAATCCTTGAACAAAACACACTTTACGTGTATTTAGGTAGATCTAGGATGTGTTTAATAGTTCAAGAAAGATGTTGTTCAAGTCTAGTATTAAAGCCATGAAGATTGGACCAAGAAACAAGTGAAGAAAGGCTGTTCACTAAAGTTGGATAGGTAGCTTGACAGCTGCAGACAGATATCTTGACAGCTGCTTGACAGATAGCTATCTATCGAGGTTTAATGAGGTTCGACAGATATTATCTATCGAGGTTACTGGAATTCAGATTTTCCGATCTGATTTTTGGCCCATGCTTATGTATTTGTGTAAGGTTTCTTTTCTCACAACCCTAGACATATATAAAGCTTATTTTAGAGTTCGTCACATAAGATAATACAAGGAGAACATATACAAAAGTTGACCGATGCCCTACTCTCTCTAAAAGAAGCTACTGTGTCTTTGCGCCTTAGGGTTTTGTAACCAAGTGCTTCTTGATCTTCATTGTTGATGAAGTGAAGAAGTTTGTCGCCAACATCTTATTCAAGTTGGTGTGTTAGTCACGTACGGGGAGCTGTGCATCATTGGTTAGTCACATACTGGGATCCGTGCAAAAAGGGTGGCGTTCATATATTGAAGAGTTCAGAGGTTCTGAAGCGGTAGAAGGTTTCTGTTGTCATAGATCGTGGAAAATCTCTTTTGATTCCTCCTATATTTGATGGAACTAATTATGCATACCGGAAAGTTCATATGAAATTTTTTTGCAGGCTCTAGGTGAACAGGTATGGCAAGTTGTTGAAGTTGGCTGGATTAAGCCAAAGGAAGCGCCAGTGGATTGGGATGATGCAACAATCATAGCTGCAAATTTCAACAGTAGGGCCTTGAATGCCTTGTTTTGTAGGGTGACCAATGAAGAATTCAAAAAAATATCATCCACGGAAGTTGCCAAGGAAGCATGGACCATTCTTGATACCACCAATGAAGGTACCAAGGCAGTAAAGACTATGAAGTTTCAAAGACTCACTAGTAGTTTTGAAGAGATAAGGATGGAGGAGGATGAGACATTTGATGAGTTCTATGCTAAACTCAAGGATATTGTGAATCTTGCCTTCAACCTTGGAGATGATGATGAGAATGAGGATCTAACCTTTATAACTGATGAGATTATCAAGTTTCTCCAGTTCAGGAAAAAGGATAAGGGCAAACCTCCTAGGAAATCTAAATCCTTTAGGAAGGGTAAGAGAGAGAAACCCCTCATCCAGTGCCATGAGTGCAAAGGTTTTGGTCATATGAGGATAGAGTGCCCAAACTACCTTATGAAGGAAAAGACCAAGGAGTCAAAGGATAAAGAGTTGGTTGCTACTTGGAGTGATACTAAGAATGACTCTTCTGATGAGTATGTGGATGAATGTAGTCACGTTATGGCTTTTGCTGCCTCAACCGATAAGGTGATTGTGGAGAGTGCTAGTGACAGTGAGGACTCTTCTGATGATGAAGTACCCAAAAAGATGACCCTTCGGGAAGCCTATGATAAGCTATGCATTAAATTTATAAAATCTAAAAAGACTTCACATATTTGTTAAATAGAGTTTGATGAGGTAAAAACAGAAAAAAGCTGATCTGTTAGTCAAACTAGATGAAACTACAAGGTTAGTTGAGACTCTTGTTGTGGAGAACACCTCATTAGAAGAAAAGGTCAAGAATCTTGAGGTAGAGCTTAGTCAAGCTCTACTCAAATAGAAAGGATGTCTAGTGCAAAGCTTGATGAGGTATTGAGTGTTCAAAATCCTAGTTGTGATAAGACTGGCTTAAATTATGTTGTCTTCTCCTGCCCTCCTCTTCCACGGCTTCTGGATCAAAGTTTGTGCTCCAATTTGAGAAAGGTAATAAAGGTATGAAATCTAAAACTGATTTGTCTAATTTTAAATCCTTTGTTAGACATCATGTTTGTCACCATTGTGGTGTTTCTAGACACATTCGTCCTAATTGCTTTAAGTTGTATCCTCATAAGCAATTGTCCAAACGGTCACAGGTTTCCTCTCAAGGACCTACACCTTTGTTTGGAGAGTTATTAAAAACTTTGAGCTTTTTAACTCAATATCAAGAAAATTCTAATTCTTCTATGTCCTTTAGTAGACATACTAAGACACGTGTCTTTTCATCTTCACGACCAAAGACTCGTGCTGTGTGGGTAAGAAAGGAGCCTAGGACTTAATTGTCTTTTTTGTTTGTCCTCTGCTTTAATTATTTCTATCTAAAGTAGGACTCTCTTTACATGATTTCTTATCTACTTTTGGAATCATGCTTGCATGTATCTGCACAGCTCTATCATGCCTTCATGTATATACATATTTCTTTCATGCTTTCATGTTATTTGTCTGTTTTTGGTTGGTTGTTTAGTTTTTATTTTGTTTTGTTTTCAAAATAAATAAAAAAAGAAGGAAAAAAAATACAAAAACAGTGTGTGTTTGTGTACATTGGTACTTGTGTACCTTGGATGGCCATTGAAAGAAAGTTTTCTAAACTTTGTGTCTCTTGTAGCTTAGATGAGCATCTCTATGCACAACTAAACAAGTGAGCTTTGTGGCTTGTGTCTGTGATGAGTAAGGTTAAGTGATCTCTTGTTTTTAACACTTGTATCACTCTTTTTGACGGGAAGTACTAGAAAATCCTAAGAGAAAGACATAAATAACCATCTCACCACTGTTGCCCGCCAATCATGAATGACATTTGTGTGCTTCGGCATAGCAAAATTGGAATGTCAAAAGCTTAACATAATTGGGTATTTCTTTTCTATCTGTTATATGCTCATGCATGGTTTGCTTAAAAGAAAAATATGCAAAGAAAAATAAAAAGCAAAAAGATCAAAAATGCTCTAAATATTATTGCAAGCGTGTATTCTAGGAGATGTGAGAGTTATAGGATGTACCTCAAAAGTGATAGTCCCCATCAAACAGTTATGATTGTGTGTGTATTAAAGTGGTTTTCTCATATATCAAATCGTCATAACATGTATACACTTATGCAATCTTGCGATGTTTTTCACACATAACATACAATATTCTTTGCTACTCCTGATACATGTGCAAGCACAATGTGATTTGGCCATCACAAGGTTTACATGTGTTAATGTATGCTCACTAAACTGTCTTAACTTGATTTTGAAATATAAAATTGGTTGGACTTGTTGTGTGTGTGTGTGTGTCTTTGAGATCTATGTGATTAAAACAATCAATCTTGTGTGATATAGAAGAAAAAAGGCACGCAAATAGTCCAATTACATTTTCCACCCCAAATAAAATAAAAGGCAAAATCAAAGTCAAATTCACCTATCCCCAAAAAATAGAAATTAAAAATTAAAAAAAATACTTTAAACTCCAAGCAACCATATCAATTCTTGCTATGTTTGTAGGAAAAGGAAAAAGGAAAATTACTTGAGTCTTACATTTACTTTTCTTCCAAATTTGAAATAAACCAAATGGATTAAGCTAAGCTATATAATGGCCTGTTTGGTAAGAGTTTTTAAATATATATATATACATATATTTTTTTTTACAATCCATAAAATGGTGAGTCCTACACTTGAATTTATTGTTTGGCTAATATTTTCTAAATACAATTTTCAAAAAACTGTATCCTCTTTTCCTAGGATTCAGAACAAGATTTTAAAAATGCCTAGGGGGTGTATTCAGGATACAAAAAATGTTTTTGACGACATAGTTGTAAATGAATTGAAAACTATTAGGTTCTAAAGACTTAGGTATTTATGTATTTAGAACTCTAATGTGTATTGTTGGCAAACCATGATCAAAACAATGTGTTTAGAAGTGTTTTAATCTTGCTCAAAGTTATATATTTTATGTAAAGTTGGAATCAAGCTAATGCAGAAAGTATTGTGCATTTCGGCCTCGCTCGATCGATCGAAGCTTAGGCTCGATCGATCGAAGCTTAGGCTCGATCGATCGAATCTCAGGCAGAATGTTTTTTTCTACAGATTTGCAACTCAGCCCTACTTGTTTAAAACGTTTAGGGTTTTCTAATTTGTTCTAAATATAAAAGGCAAACCCTAACCACGTTTTAGTGTTGCTCATATTGCTGTTTGTGTAAATCTCTTGTGAGATCTTGAGGAGTTTTCCTTTACACAAACTTAGGGTTTTCAAGGAGGAGATATTATCTACCCCTTGATGATCAACTCAGTTGCTGCCATTGAAGCTTAAAGAAAACACAAGCGGGTGTGCTTGTATCTGGTGGTGAATCCAAGAAAGAAGGAGTCCGTGGTTTCGGAGCTTGCACGTGGTCGTGTCAGTAAGTTCTACTGGTTGGTAGCAATAAGAAGTCGAGTGTGGGGGCTTGTAAGTCATATTGTATGAACTTCAATTCTTTCAAGATAGTGGATTCAAGTTTATCTTGAGGATAGCTAGGTTAAATCCTCCCCAGGTTTTTACTAGTTTGGTTTCCTGGGTGATCATATCTTTGTGTTATTTATTTTTTCACTACTTTGCATGATATGATCTTTGTGATTGTGATAACCTAGATTTGTTAAATTAGACTAAGTAACAACTTGGCTAATTACCTAGGTTAATTCAATTATGTTTTAAGGGGTCCAAAAACTATCAAGTGGTATCAGAGCGGGTTGCTCTCTTGTTGTTGATCTTTTGATCACTGAGCTGATCCTTGACCCCTGTTATTATGGATTCTTGGAAATTCTTTTTGCTTATTCATCAACTTGCTTACTTTGTGTATTTGTCACTTGTTGATTTTGTTAAATCTTTCCTTGGACGTCTTGATCTTATCATATGTGATAATAATTATTTGTGTTATACTGCCTTAACCGCCTTAAAGGCACGTGATTCTTGTCTTTGGTATTTGGATAGTGGTTGTTCCAGGCATATGACAAGAAACAAATGATTATTCAAGACCCTTTTTGAAGGAAAGAATGGGACAATCACTTTTGGAGATGGAAGCAAATCTGTAATCAAAGGCATTGGAACTGTGGACATCCCAGGGTTACCGGTCTTTGAAGATGTTTGGTATGTTGATGGACTGAAGGCAAATTTACTCAGTATCAGTCAAATTTGCAAAAATGGACTGAATGTTCTCTTCACTAAGTATGAATGTGAGATACTTGATGGAGGAGGTGACTATATGTGTGTTGGTGTAAGGATAGCAGACAACTGTTATGGATTAACACCAAGCATAAGCAACATGTGTTTTAGTGCAAAGATTGATCAAGTTGATTTGTGGCATCAACGGTTAGGGCATGCAAGTCATAAGTAGTTAGAAAAGATTTCCAAATATGATGCTGTTGTTGGTTTACCTAAATTTGAGAAGATAGATAAGTGCATATGTGGACCATGTCAGATGGGTAAACATATAAAATCTAAACATCCGTTTGTAGCTAGTGTTCAAACTTCAAGACCTTAGGAGTTACTACACATTGATCTTATAGGTCCTGCTCGAGTTCAGAGTTTATGAGGAAAGAAATATATTCTAGTGGTTGTGGATGACTTTACCAGATATACTTGGGTTATGCTTTTGAAAGTTAAAACTGAGGCTCCTGAGAAGATGATACATCTGTGTAAGAAATTGCAGGTTGAAAAAGATACTGTGATAGCCAAAATCAGAAGTGACCATGGAAGAGAATTTGAGAATACTAAGCTGGCTACCTTCTGCAATGAACAAGGCACACATCAAGAGTTCTCTTCACCCAAGACACCACAACAAATTTGAATAGTTGAACGGAAAAATAGGGTTGTTCAGGAGATGGGACGTGTCATGCTACACAATAAAAAATTGCCAAAATCCTTCTGGGGAGAAGTAGTTAACACTGCTTGTCATACACTCAACCAGGTGTATTTCAGACCTGATTCTAGGAAGACTGCTTATGAACTCTGGAGAGGAAAGAAGCCGGTCGTTAAGTATTTCTGGATATTTGGTAATGATTGTTAGCTTCTACGTGATAGAGAGAACTTAGAAAAATTTGATGCAAAGAGTGACAAGGGATATTTTCTAGGGTACTCCTCTACTAGTAGAGCATATAGAGTGTATAATCTGAGAACCAAAACTGTTATGGAATTGTCAAATGTTGTGATCAATGACGAAGTATGTCCAGAAGCACATTCAGAAAGTACTGCTCCGGTTCAAGATAAGTCTATGGAGGTTAATGACTGACTTCTTGTTGATTATTTTAGGAAATATAGTGATGAGGAGTTAATGGTGTTGAATGATGCAATTTTTGTGCCATCAAGTCCTGAACCATCCACTCCGGTTCATGAGACTCAATAGGCTCAACAAGAGTTTAGTCCTTCATCAGAACAGAAAGGTACATTCACATCTCTAGTTAAAGGTCCTTCCTCTAGAGTAAGGCTTAATCATCCCTCCTCAAATATATTGGGAAGTCTAAATGATAACATGAGATTAAGGTCAAAAGCCTTAAGTGTAATTACACACTCATGCTATTTGTCCCAATTTGAATCGAAAAAGGTAGATGAGGCACTTCAAGACGCTGATTGGGTAAACTCTATGCATGAAGAACTTCATCAATTTGTTCAGAATGATGTGTGGGAATTAGTTCCTAGACCAAAGGGTGTAAATGTAATTGGAACTAAATGGATCTTTAAGAACAAGTCAGATGAACATGGCACTGTTATCAGAAATAAGTCAAGACTTGTTGCTCAATGCTACACACAAGTGGAAGGGATTGATTTTGATGAGACCTTTGCACCTGTAGCAAGATTGGAATCCATTAGGATACTATTAGCTATAACTAGTCATCTGAACTTCAAGCTATATCAAATGGATGTCAAAAGTGCTTTCTTGAATGGAATGCTGCAAGAAGAAGTATATGTTGAACAACCAAAAGGCTTTGTTGACCCTTACAGACCGAATGATGTGTATAAATTGAAGAGAGCTCTGTATGGTTTGAAACAAGCTCCACGAGCTTGGTATGATAGATTGACTGCATATCTCATTGAGCATGGCTTCAAAAGGGGATTTGCAGACACTACTCTCTTCATAAGAAAGGATAAGAACAATTTTGTTGTAGTTCAAATTTTTGTTGATGATATTGTTTTTGGTTCTACTAATGACTCTCTTGCTTATTCTTTTACAGATGAAATGAAGGCAATGTTTGAAATGAGTATGGTTGGTGAACTAACTTATTTCTTGGGATTATGGGTGAAGCAAATGGACTCAGGGATCTACATCAACCAAGCAAAATATGCAAGGAATCTAGTCAAGAGATTTGGACTGGACAATGCTGCACATGCTAGAACACCAATGGCTGCCAATGCAAAATTAACAAATGATCCGTCAGGTAAGTCTGTTGATGTTACATTATACAGAAGTATGATTAGATGCCTTTTATATTTGACTGCTAGTCGGCCTGATATTGCTTTTAGTGTTGGTGTTTGTTATAAATTTTAATCTAATCCTAAAGTTTCACACTGAAATGCTGTCAAAAGAATAATTAAATATGTTGGGGAACTTGTGATTATGGATTATTTTATAGTAAAGAGTCTAATCTATCTCTTGCTGGTTTCTCTAATTCTGATTGGGCTGGTAATGCTGATGATAGAAAAGGCACCACTGGTGGGTGTTTTTATGTTGTAGCTAATCTCGTTGCTTGGATAAGTAAAAAGCAAAATTTTGTGTCCTTGTCTATTGTCGAGTCAGAATATATTGCTGCTGGAAGTTGTTGCTAACAACTTCTTTGGATGAAAAAGGTTTTAACTAATTATGGGATATCCCAAGATACCATGGTTATTTACTGTAATAACTCTAGTGCTATTGACATATCTAAGAACCCTGTTCAACATTCTAAGACTAAGCACATAGAGATTAGGTATCATTTCAATAGGGATTTTGTTGAAAGAAAGATTGTGTCTCTTGAGTATATTCCTACTGAACGCCAGAATGCTGACATTTTTACCAAACCTCTTAATAGAAGTAAGTTTGAGACACTTCGTCAAGTAATTGGTGTGATTCTATGTCCCTGATCTGTCTTGGCCTTCTTGGTCCTTGTGCTTCATTGTTCTACCCTTTGTGCTTCATTGTTCTACCCTTTGTAAACTTTGAGCTTCTAGTTGTGTTTTGTCACAGATTGCGAAAGGGGGAGTTTGTTAGGTTCTAAATATTTAGGTATTTATGTATTTAGAACTCTAATGTGTATTGTTGGCAAACTATGATCAAAATAATGTGTTTAGAAGTGTTTTAGTCTTCCTCAAAGTTGTATATTTTATGTAAAGTTGGAATCGAGCTAACTCGATCGATCGAATCTCGGGTAGACTATTTTTTTTGCAGATTTCCAACTTAGCCCTAGTTGTTTAAAACGTTTAGGGTTTTCATATTTGTCCTAAGTATAAAAGGCAAACCCTAGCCACGTTTTAGTGTTGCTCATCTTACTGTTTGTGTAAATCTCTTGTGAGATCTAGAGGAGTTTTCTTTTACACAAACTTAGGATTTTCAAGGAGGAGATATTATCTACACCTGGATGATCAACTCGGTTGCTGCCATTAAAGCTTAAAGAAAACACAAGCGGATGTGCTTGTATCTGGTGGTGAATCCAAGAAAGAAGGAGTCTGTGGATTCAGAGCTTGCACGTGGTCGTGTTAGTAAGTTCTACTGGTTGGTAGTAATAAGAAGTCGAGCGTGGGGGCTTATAAGTCTTATTGTATGAACTTCAATTCTTTCAAAATAGTGGATTCAGGTTTACCTAGAGGATAGCTAGGTTAAATCCTTCCCAGGTTTTTACCGGTTTGGTTTCCTGGGTGATCATATCTTTGTGTTATTTATCTTTCCGCCACTTTGCATGATATGATCTTTGGGATTGTGATAACCTAGATTTGTTAAATTGGACTAAGTAACAACTTGACTAATTACCTAGGTTAATACAATTGTGTTTTAAGGCGTCTAAAAACTATCAAAAATAGTAGACCTTACATACTTATCCAAACTCTTCTTTATCTCTTAAATTAAGGAGCTTATCTTTATCACAAAAAGAATTCTCACACTTCAAATTTGAAACTTATCTTTAAAAAAAAGTACATGATGAGATCTATTTCCTTATCATTATCCCAAAAAAAAAGGGTAATCTATAGATTCTACATATTACTTTTTGTAAATGTTTTTTTAAAAAAAAAATCTCAAAAATAGAAATGGACTCCCAAACAATTTTTTTTTTTTGTTGTTTTTAGTATTTTGAAAATTGTTCTTAAAAGTGAGATCCAAACAAGTTTAATATAAAAATTATTATCTGAAAACTATTTTTAAGTTCAATGTTTTGAAAATTGTTTTTATACTATTTTGAAAATAAAAACAAAAATCCTCCTACCAATCAAGCCCTAAGAATCTTTTTTCTCAAGCCGAAAAATAATTATAAATAAGAAAAAAGGAAAAATTGGAAGAGAAAAAAAATATTTTTCGTTTTCTAAGCTTTTGTGCTTATGGCAGTTATAAATAACGATAAAGTGCAACCACAAATGGAGTTAGTGTACTCTAATTCAAAGACTACATGATTATTGTAATTGTTGACATATGTATTTATAGATTATATTTTATTTAAATGAAAATTATTTTTATTTTGGACTTTCTTAAATATATATATGTATATTATCAAGTATGGGATCCAAAATAATAAGGTTATTTAAAAATTTTCAAATTATTTAGGATATTTCCAAAAAAAAATTAATTTTTTTGAAAATTTTGGGGGGGCCCCAAGTCCCCCTCGGTCATTAAGTGCCTACGCCACTGTCCATGCCCAACAACAATGGAGAGAGAGGGGAGAGGACTGAGCACTTTCTTATTGTTAATGTTGATTGTTTTTTTTTTTTTTAATTGATATTAGACTATTAGATTTTTGCACCTTATTAACTCCACAGCACAAAAACTTAAAAATTTACATTGTATATGCAGCGCAAAATTAGCGCACAATTAAAATTCAATTGAAAATCTAATTGGATTTTTTCTGAGTTTTGTCTATTAATATATATATATATATATATATATATAGATAGATAGATAGATAGATAAGTTGAAGGCCTTCTTACGCGTAAAAGTGGTTTGCAACATAACCCTATTTTTAACTAATTGTTATCATAAAATTTTGGGCCTTTTTAGAAAGGGGTGGGCCCTTTTCTTAATGGGGTCCTAGACCAAGGCTGAAGTGGCCTAAGCCTAGAGTCACTCTTGCTCTATTTTGATATCTTCGGAGACTTCTTTGCATTAATACTTCTTCAATTCATAGTCATCAAACAGTGCCTAATTTTTTTTTCTTCCACTTTTTATATATTTCGAGTATATTAGTACTATGAGATGGTAAATGTGGGTGTTAGTCCTTTTTTTTTTTTTTTTTTTTTATTGGCTAAAATACAAATTGCACTCTCTAAGTTTAACTGAAATTCATTTCAGTTCACTAACTTTACTTTCATTCAATTGAGTCATCTGAGGTTGAAATTTATTTATATTAGGCATTTTGTTCAATTTCATTAAAAATGGCCATTCAAAAAATATTTTTATCGCATTAAAAATTTTATAAAATTAATAATTTTTTATGGGAATTTATTTTCTAAAAATATTTTTTCATTAGTTATTTGCATACTTAAACAATTTTTTTTTTTTTTAATGAAATTGGACAAAAAACCTGAGTTGAAAAAATTCGAAACTTAGATAACTCAATTGAAAAGAAGTAAAGTTAAAGGATTTAAATGAATTTCAATTAAACTTAGAGGGCGTAATTTGAATTTTAGCTTCTTCTATTTTTAGTGACATGATTATTTTAAAAGATGGTGTAAATAGAATTTTTTACATCAATTTCAAATCCCAATTAAATTATGACTTCTTTTATTTAAATTTCTTAAAGGAATATCAAAAGAAAAAAACTCTTCTTATAAATACTCTTTAGAAGGAGACAATGATAATAAATTGTTATTAATAAAAAATTTCTTTTGAGATATTTGCTCTATCTTTTTCCTTGATAGTCTTGTGTTCTTGTTGAACTTATGTCTTTTTTTTTTTTTTTAAAGTGTATGTGTTACAAATTCTACTTCTACATACCAACGCTGCATAATAACCTGTTGTTTCGACTTGTAAAGGTAATCAAGAATCACCTAAATTTCTACCTAAGGAGGTTTATCTACTTCTTTATTCAAATTAAAAGGTTCTTATTTAATTTTAGATTATGAATTTGCTTTCTATTGCAATGGTTTCCCATGGTTGCAACCCGAAAAAGATACTGCCAAAAAAATAAATAAATAAAAATCTATTATAGAGGTCACAAAAACAAAACCTTTATAATAGATACGAACCATAATGCAAATCATGCAGCTTTTATTTTGACTTTTTGCAGTGATATTGGCCACTACAAAAGGCCTATTTCCTATTGCATTTCTGCATGAAATACGTGTCCGAAAGAGCCAAAGATTGAGAGAGATGAGATGCAAGAGAAGGAGAGTTGAGATATGTTCAGATGAAGAAAAGTAAAAGGTGCATGTATTCATGTATGATGGGAAAGCTCATTAAGCCTCCGTTTGGGAGATTATAAAGAAATGGAATGGAATGATCAGAAAAGAATGAAATGTATTTAAGCAATGGAAGTAAATGGAATTAAATTAAGTATTCTTGTTTGAACATTTTAAATTAAATAAATTCATGGAAAGAAATGGAAGGTAAGTAATCCTGTTTTTGAGTAATATAGAAGAAAATAAATGAAATCATTTTATGATAATATTACTATTAGACCTCTATTTTAAAATAGAAGACTATATATATATTGGAAGTTTTAGTAAAAAAAAATCACTAAATCTAACCTTCTTTGTCATGTTTTCTTGGTTAATATATACTTAATAAGAGAGAATAAAATGTGTTAACGTGTAATAGACTGTGGGCTTCAAGCCCAACACACATACTTGTACTGCACATTATAGGCTTTAAGCTCACCTTATTTACTTGTATAGCACACATACTTGTACTGCACACTATGATATGTACTGCACAATATGCCTCTTATATAAAGGCACTCATGTATATTTTATATTTTATTACTGTAAAATACAATACTATTCATTCAATATTTCTAACATGAAATCAGAGGAGGATGAATATTTCTAGAGGGATGATGTCATATATATTTAGCTATTTAACCGTCATCATCACATCACCCGGTTGAATTATATCCTTCACCACAAATAACACGCTGAATATGATATCAATATATTTCACTTTTTAATTTTTTATACCTCTTTTTCTATTTCAATCAATATCATTCAATTCAAAGTGCATTTCTGTCTTGATTCCCAGCATACAGAGGTCGAAATAAGAAAAAAAAAAGATCATACCAGTTGTTGACTCCTTTTTGGTTGAGGGAAAATTTCTTCTCTATCTCTACCAGCCCAATATTGGAGCTCCCTTTCCCAATTCTTAGTTTTGACATTTGAGAGAGTGATTTCATATTGTTAAGAAGTCTAAGGACACTTTATTATACTGCTATACACCTTTTAGGGATTTGCCTAAATAAACTTGGTTATTGCATAAGTAATGTCATTGAAGATGTTACTTAATTTGCTTGTAAATCTCTTGATCGATATGGTACTTGCCCTTTTTTAGGGGTTGGGGAATTGAAGGATGGGATAGTGATTCTCACATACTTGTTTTTTTGTACATTGTCTCCATTGCACTTTTCACATTTTAAACATAGAAAATGTTAATAAATGTGGATATCTAGTGTGAACTTATAGATTTTGCATGTACATAGTGTATATCAATGAGTGTTCGAGAACATTTTCCTTTAAGGACATAATCATGTATCAAACTATCAATGTGTTAAAACAAATATAGAAAATTATTTTTATTATTAAAAAGAAAAAAGGAGAAGAAGAATGTTCCATTTGTTTCAATGGAAAACCTTGCGCTTGGTGTTTTTTTTTTTGGTCAACTAAAAAAATATTGCTTATTCTTCGAGAGTGTTTTCTAGGATTTTTTTTTTATTTTTGCAAAACAACACTATCTTATAGCAAGCTAAATAAGGGAAATTAGGAGATTTTTTTTTCCAGTCAATTAATGTTGCTACAAAACATAGGCAAATGAGATATTTATAGAAAATAATTTTTGAAAATTGACTCATTTTTTATAAAATACAACTCATCTTTTTCAAAATTTTGTAGTCAAGAGATGGAAAATACAATTTAAAAGCTCTATAACAAAAAAGTTCCGTTTTTAGTAATTAGCCAATGCATTATACACCTCTCTCTCTCTCTCTCTCTCTCCATCTATCCCATTATAAATACCCATTTAAATCACGCTATCAATATCATTGCTAACATCTTATTTCGCAAGCTCTTTCTTTGTGTGCACCCTCTTAATTATTTCACTCTCTATTATCTTTCACAAGTTGCAAATCATACCATGGGTTTCACAATTACGCAAGGACTCATGCTAGTGCTGCTGATTGCTTCCACAATGGCAGTTAGCATAGCCAGGCCATTTGGGAATTCCATTAATACACAAACCTCCAACAAGATCATTGTGGGTGACACGCACCACTGGAATTATGGCTTTAACTACATCGAATGGGCAACAAAACATGGCCCTTTCTACTTAAATGACACTCTAGGTGAGCTTAATTACTTTGCTATTGCTACTTGTTACATATTGCCATGCATAGTTCAGGTTGTAAAATATATTGACCAAAATCATATTTTTAAACCGCTTGTGTTTTTATGACAAGTTATAAAGTTCAATATGATATCAAAATATATAGTCAATTCTAACTTCGAACTTTGTTTTCAATTTATTTATTCATAGGTTATCAATTTTGATCGTTATGGAACATGAAAAATATGTGCATTTTTTGTTTTGTTTTGCTGAATGCAAATATGCATGAAAAATAACTGTTCATATGATGTTGATTGCAGTTTTCAAATATGATCCACCAACTCCAAAAACATTTCCTCACAGTGTTTACTTGCTACCAAACCAGGAGAGCTTCATTAAATGTGACCTGAAAAATGCCAAGATGCAGGGAAATACAAAACAAGGAGCTGGGAACGGCTTTGAGTTTGTGCTGAAAGAGTCGCAGCCT
The DNA here is from genome assembly GCF_932294415.1 of Quercus robur. NCBI lineage: Eukaryota > Viridiplantae > Streptophyta > Magnoliopsida > Fagales > Fagaceae > Quercus > Quercus robur. Next base: position 40,345,753 of record NC_065544.1, on the reverse strand, counting down.
CACTACTTTGCTTGCGGTGAGCACGATGGCATTCATTGCCTGAATGGAACAATGAAGTTTTCTGTGACGCCAATAGACCGGACCTATAGATAATTACTGGTACAACGTGTGTGCCGTGGGAAACGTTATTTGCTACTCTCTTTTTACGTTTTGTTGTGTTGTAGCAAATAATGAGTGTTTTCGTCGTCTTCTTTTTTATTAAATAAAAGACTATTTGTAATTTTGAACAAATAGTAATTGATTGATTGCTCATTTTACAGTTTATGAGTCACATTCTAAATCAGATGATTTGCTATGATTTATGTATTTTCATTCCCCGTCCTTACGGTTACAAACAATATATGTTATGAGTTCTGAATAATTGAGACGATAGAGAATAAATGTACTAGTTGTCATATTGATGTTCCACAGAGGTGCCATTTTGCATCCCTGCTTGTTTTATAGTAATATTAACCATTTTATATTGAAAGTATCGGAGTCTTTTACAATTGAAAAGGTTAATGACATTTGACCTCAGGATCATGTTTGGTCTAGACATTTGAAGTAAATATTAATTTTTAGAAAGATGGAGTGTAACTTTTAAGTAACGACATTTGCATCATCCAGCAAAATACTATCACATAATTTTTATTCCCAAATAAAAGATAGATTATATCACTTATAATCATAACCCTATTAAATGTCTATTCACCATATAATTATTATATTTTGTATTTCAGTAATGCATGTTAAGAAAAAAAAAATGTGGGAAGACATATTGTCCATCCTATTCTCCATAATTGGAGTTAGATGGTACGGCAGTGGGCAGATAACATCATGGTGAGATTTTAATTAAAGAGTTCATATAACACATTCTTCCCAACAAAAAAAAGTTAATATACACATAAGGATATTAGTTGGCCCTACAAGTTCAAGTTGGTAGGTTTGGACCTACAGTAGAAAGGAATGCATGTTCGAGACTCAGTTCGTAGAACCATTTTGCGCAGAACATGAAAGATATGAGCACAGATGTCAATTTCTACATCAGAGATTAGATCATGAAGAAACAAAGCACGTTCGAGGTTCATATACCTAGTGCTTGATAATGGGTACAAATTGTGAAACATCACAATTGTAAGCACTCTCAGTTTTGGAGGAAGAGAGGAAACACTGATGGATTTTCCATTGGGTGAGAACTCCAAGTCTTGTCCAAGACTTTCTTTGAGAAGCTCCTCATCAGGACAAAGATCATCATAAACCGGTGAGTGTCGGAATATTGGTCTGTTGATGTGAAGGATTTCTGCCAGATATGCAGGAGAGACTGAAAAGCTCTTTTTCCTAACCTAGCACTTAAGTTCATCTTCTTCCACAATCGCGTTGGCATAAAATTCCTTTACCAAATCTTCATATATATGTCTCATCCAGATCAGAGAGAAGGTAATTACAGTCCTTGTGAGCAAACCATTTCGGAATGTCAGTGTCATGAAGTGATGATTGATCCACAGTTCTTTCTAGTAATGGTGTAGCACTTTGAAAATAATTCTCATGAGACTGATAGGCTGCATAGGATCTGAACTTGTTGGGATCGAATCTCTTTGATGAAGAACGAGTCGCTTTTGTTTGAGGTGGGTAATCATCAACATCAATGACGGGTTCCTTCCCTTTGGAACTGCCTCCTTTCACAGCTGCTTTCTTGAATGGTGACATGTCTAGTATGAATCATGAATAGAGGAAATGACATAACACAATCCAACAAACTTTATTAGTAGTGGGTTAGTGGTAATTTAGGGATAATGAAGAAACCCTAATAGCTAGATGAAAATGACCAGAAAATAGCAATGAGGGACGAAAATGGCCCAAATGTAGCTACACAGTAGAGAGGGTCAGAATAAAACCACACAATCAGCTTAGAAAAACACACAGTCAACACAAGAACATTTTGAATCAACACATCAACAGCGGATCAGGCAAGATGAGAAACCAACAAATAGCAAACCCTAGCTAAGCACGTGATGAATAACACAACCAACAATTTAATATAGCTCAAAACTGAAACAAAAGCTTCCATAAGCTAAGCATGGACAAAGAGGCCGAGCTAAAAACCCATCCCAAAATCACAAACAAATGCGAATAATCCAAAGGGGAAAACACAAAAACAAGTAGAATAGAGTTCAAGACAGAAAACCCATACCTGTTACTTGAGGATTTTGAGCTGAAAAGAGGCAAAAATGGAGATCGAAAATGGAGGCACGGTGTGAATGGGTAAGAACAGTTGAGAGAGACAATGAACAGTCACAAAAAAATCGAGGGAAAACAAAAAAAAATTAAAAACTGCCCCTATTTTTGCCAAAACACGCGTTTTTCGCGACTGAAGTGAGTCGCCACAAAGTCGCCAGTTCAAGCCGCCAAAACACTCAAAGACACAAGTTTGAAAAAAAAATTTAAGTGTTTTTCGCAACTGGAAGGTCTACCCGCGAGTGAGTCGCGAGTTGAGCCGCGAAAATCTCTGAGTAACCCTCACGATTGGACCTTCCACTCGCGAACAAGTCACCAAAAATGACCCGCGAAGAAGCGACTGAGGCTCGCAACTTGACCTACCCGCAATTGAGTCGCCAAAATAGGGCAAAACTGGATTTTTAAAATTTTCAGATTTTTTAAACAAAATACTTTTCAAAAACACCTAAAACACTCAAAAATATTTTTGTGCTTGAATTAACAAAGATTGAGCATGTGAAAACACATTTCATCAAGTACAATCACACAAATGAATATGGCATTTATTGAACATAAACTTGTGTGTTGTGTGTGGATATCAACAATGAGATAGTTCTTAGTCTAATGTGAAGCTTCAATGATCAATTCAACCAAGGTATACACAATTAGCACTATATCATGTGATCCATCTCAATTATAGAAATATGTATATATGACCTCCCACAAAACTTGATAACATATCTTGGAGCTTTACATTTGACTCCACTTTCAATCATAACATTTGATCATTTTGATCTTTTGAGGCAATCACCTCTCATTGTGAGAGTGATATTTGATATTTCACTTTAATGAACAAGCCTTTGGCTTTTTGAATAAACATTCTCTTTAATATAAGGTCGCTTACCCTTTTTCCTAGTCGAATACTAGAATGTGCGACAGGTTTTTGCAGCTCAAAATCTCTTTTCATTTGGAGATTTACATTTGGTGAGCTCTTCTTAGCAAAAAACAAAAATAAAGAGTGGGAAGATATATAGACACAAGTCTATGCAAGTCTCAAGATCATCATAACCATTCACTAATCATTCATGACAAGATTGAAGATCTATTTACAATAATCACATAGATTTCAAGATTTCTCCCACAGTGATATGAGTGCAAAGAAACAAGCAATGCTCGAAAATGCACAAAGCCATTAGCACAAAGGTATAAGGCAAAACAAGTTTTGAGACAAAAACTCAATAATATCATCAAACTTTTTGATTTTCTAATTTTTTATGTGATTTTTGGATTTTTGACGTAAAAGAAGAAAAAGATTGAACAAACATAAGAAGCAACAGTATTCACAAATAGACAAACAAACAATAATCATGCTGCACAAAGAGCTAACAAAGTAGTGTGTGCCCCAACACAAACAAGCTTATCATATTATAAATATGTGAAGCACACATCACACAAGAGAGTCAAGGAATTGTACCAACACCAATGGTCTTACGGAGTGATTCAAACCATGGACCATCGAGAGGCTTGGTGAAGATGTCCGCCTTTTGATTGTCGGTGTGTATGAACTCAAGACACACAACTCTTTCCTCTACCAGATCCCGAATGAAATGGTAACGTATCTCTATGTGTTTAGATTTTGAATGCTGGACAGGATTCTTGGAAAGATTGATGGCACTGGTGTTGTCACAGAAGACACACATCGTCTCTTGAGGAATTCCATAATCATGAAGTAATTTCTTCATCCAAAGAAGCTGAGTGCAGCAACTTCCAGTGGCGATGTATTCTGCTTCAGCAGTAGATAAAGACACAGAATTTTGTTTCTTGCTCATCCACGAGACAAGATTGTTACCAAGGTAGAAATAGCCGCCTGAAGTACTTTTCCGATCGTCTACACTGTCAGCCCAGTCAGCATCTGTATACCCGGCAAGACAAGCATTTGAGTCTTTTGAATACCACAGACCATAGTTTGAAGTACCATTCACATATCGAATGATTCGCTTAGCAGCAGTCAGGTGAGATTCCTTCTTGGAGAATTGTACCAGGAAATCATCATCACAAATTTGAGTGATGCTCAGCAGATTTGCCTTCAGCACTTTTATGTATAACACATCTTTCAACAGTGGTAATCCAGGTATCTCAATGGTTCCTTTGCCTAGGACTTGAGCATGACTTCCATCACCAAAGGTCACATAGTCACCAACCTTTTCCTTGAGTGTCTTAAACAGTGACTTATCCCCTGTCATATGGCGAGAACATCCACTATCAAGATACCACAAACATGCATTAAACACCTTCAATGAGGTATGTACAAATAAGCTAACATGAGACAAACATTCTTGACCTTCAAACAAAAACTCATTATCAGTTTTCATGCTTCTTTCAGATTGACTATTCATTTTCAGACTCCCAATCATCTCACACAACATTCTATTCTTTCTTTTATATTTCTTGATCAATGATTTAGATTCAGATATGCTAATGTGTAAGACATGATTCTGATTTTCAAAATATTCCAGCATGGGAACAAATATCCTAGCATGTTTCTTAGTTTTTAACAACTCTACAAGATCATTAGTAAAACACCCTTCAGACATATGCATAGAGTCATTTTCACAAACACTTAAGCTACAATTCAGCATGGTATTTTCCAAAACAGCTAACACAGCACAGGGGTCTAGGATCACACTTAGGTAATAAACCACAACAAGTGTACCCACTCTAATACCAATTGAAAGTTTAAATATGTGTATAAACACCCTTGAATGTTTAGACCCCCAAATTACAACTTAACCAATTCAAGCATTATATCAAACAACTAGTGTGCGGAAAATGAACATAAGCTACAATATAGAATTGGATAAACTATCTAAACCAAATTAAAATCACAACCCACAGCAGATAATAAAAAGGCAAAGATAGAAGGGAAGGAAGATGTAAACACAAAGACAACACGCGATGTGTTATCGAAGAGGAAACCGAAGCCCTCGGCGTAAAACCTCTCCGCCGCCCCCCAAGCGGTAAACAATCCACAAGAAAATATAGTTGGGATACATGGACAGTAATAGACCCTCCAAGCCTAATTTACCCAGTGCACCTAAGCCCTCCAAGCTTCTTGCTCCAACGAGGTTGCGCCGAACCTTTTTCTTTTCTAGCTTCCCGGATTCCGCTACTAGACCATAGCATCAACCAATGAAGATTGGTTTCTTCCTAACTGCTTCCCAGAAATCCAAACAGCCCTCTCACAGTGATGAATATGGTGAGAACAAGGTCTGGTAAAAAGCCTCTCAAGGATTTGACAATGGAGAGGAAGAGAGTTGAGGAATTTAAACAGACTCTAATGTATAGATTGTTGGTGAATCAATCTTGTTTTTCTTTAGAGTTTCTCTCTCAAAATTCTCTCTAGAAGCTCTCTTACATTTGTGGATAAAAGGGGTATTTATACTGGAGTGAGAGAGGAATGTGAAACATCAAGATTTACAAAACAGGGGTGGCTCACGGCTTGATCTTGCGACTTGACTAAGTCGCGAGATCCAGTCGCGAGATAACCGTATGGCCAGTTGTCCTGTTTTGTCCTGTAGTGCTCCAGCTAGCATGACTGTTCACCTTCCAGCATGCTTGGCACATGTGCTGTGTCTGGCGGCTTGCAGCCGCGAGTCACCCGTGAGGCCAAGCTGCGAGTCTCTATTTTCTTGCACACTCTTGAGCAAACTTCACTCTATCTCACTCACTACCCTTACAACAAGCCCACCAAAATACAGGGTTACTAAATGCTGAAATACAAGCAAATTTGGCACGGAATAAAGCCAATTAGATGGTTGAATACATTCAACCTTACAAAATATAAAATTGGTTGGACTTGTTGTGTGTGTATGTGTGTCTTTGAGATCTATGTGCTTAAAACAAACAATCTTGTGTGATATAGAAGAAAAAAGGCACGCAAATAGTCCAATTACATTTTCCACCCCAAATAAAATAAAAGGCAAAATCAAAGTCAAATTCAGCTATCCCCAAAAAATAGAAATTAAAAATTAAAACAAATACTTTAAACTCCAAGCAATCATATCAATTCTTGCTATGTTTGTAGGTGAAAGTTCAAAAACGTGTACAAAAACACTTTTGAACGTTTAGACCCCCAAAAACCAACTTAACCAACACAAGCAATATGTCAAACAACTAGTGTGCGGAAACTTAACATATGCTATAATATGGAATTGGTTAAACAACTATCTAAGCCATAACAAAATAAACCACATCAGATAATGTAAAGGCAGAGATAGAGAGGAAGGAAGATGCAAACACAGAGATAACACCAGATGTGTTATCGAAGAGAAAACCGAAGATCTCAGCGAAAAACCTCTCCGCCGCCCTCCAAGCGGTAATCAATCCACTAGAAAATACAGTTGGGATACAAGGACAGCAATAGACCCTCCAAGCCTAATCTACCCAATGCACCTAAGCCCTCCAAGCTTCTTGCTCCAACGAGGTTGCGCCGAACCTTTTTCTTTTCTAGCTTTCCGGATTCCGCTACTACACCGTAGCATCAACGAATGAAGATTGGCTCCTTCCTAACTGCTTCCCAGAACTCCAAACGACTGTCTCACAGAGATGATGATGGTGAGAACCAGGTTTGGTATAATGCCTCTCAAGGATTTGACAATGGAGAGGAAGAGAGTGAGGGAATTTGATGAGACTCTAAGGTAGAGATTGTGGGTGAAACAATCTGGTTTTTCTTTAGGGTTTCTCTCTCAAAATTCTCTCTGGAAGCTCTCTTTGAATCGTGGGTTAAAAGGGTATTTATACTGGAGTGAAGAGGAATGTGAAACGTCAGGTTTTTCCAAAACAGGGGTGGCTCGCGGCTTGACCTCGCGGCTTGACCAAGTAGCGAGATCCAGTCGCGAGTTAACCGTATGGCCAGTTGTCCTGTTTTGTCCTGTAGTGCTCCAGCTAGCATGACTGTTCATCTTTCAGCATGCTTGGCACGTGTGCAGCTTCTGGCGACTTGCAGCCGCGAGTCCACCCGCGAGTCCCAGCCGCGACACTCTGTTTTCTTGCACACTCTTGAGCAATCTTCACTCTATCTCACTCACTACCCTTACAACAATCCCACCTAAATACAGGGTTACTAAATGCTGAATTACAAGCAAATTTGGCACGGAATAAAGCCAATTAGATGGTTGAATAAATTCAACCTTACAATCTCCCCCTTTGGCTATTCCGTGACAAAACCTTAAAACAGACTCAAGACTTAACATGTGAGTTGGGAACAGTTGAACAAAACTCACTCACACCTAACTCTAGAAGCTGTGAAGCACTTGAATCATATGAACATAAACTCCTGAAACACAACAATACACCATGATCATTGTAAGCAGAAAATTATAAATGCATATGAAACAGGCAATATGAGATCAAGCAAAGATGGAGTTAATAAACAAACCATGGCTTGATCAACCAAGTGAACACCACAAGGTAGTGATCACAGTGCTCATTCACACTTGGAATGAACACAAGGACATACAAGTTAACAAGCACAATGCAAGACACTTGTATGCTCAACACTCAACCAATGCATAGCACACAAGGCATATGCATCTAGGAACAATCCTACAAGGGCACAAGAGTGACAGTACATAAACCAAAATGCAGAACATTTAGATTAAAGTACTGATTTCAACATAGCATAAAGGCTGCACTTAAGCAAGGTACATACCATAAAGCCTACAAACTATGCATAAAACATTAACCCTAAAAGCTTACAAAAGCACATGGGTACAAACCACATTATATTGAATAAAAACTTAAACAATATAAACTAAAAGTGCTTAAAGTTTCTCCCCTTCAAAATGATGAGAAGCTGTGATGCACTTAGAACATATATACTTGTAACCTGAAACACTTGCACAAAACACATTAGACCCTCAAGGTAAAGCAAGTAATAAAAGAACAAGTATAATGTAACAAGTAAATTGTGATCAAGTAAACATGATGTGAAACATGTGAGCAACTTGATCATACACCAAAACAGTCATATAGAAATGACTACAATGATCACATAGCAAAGCAAATGATCATACGAACATGCATTCAAAGAAGCACAATAGCATAGGGATATATGCATGTCCAAAGCACAAACATGATGCAATGAGAACAACAAAGCATAACTCAAAGCACCATAAAGTCAAACAGAACAAAGTTTTCTAGATAATACAATGTCTTCTCCCCCTTGGTATATGCATCTCCACTATGGAAAATCTCTCCCCCTACAAATGTGCATGAGAAATAGAATTTCTCCCCCTAAGGATGTGCACAAGAGTCATAACAAGAGTCATATAGAAATGACAAAACACTCCGGTATACTCTCTAGAGTATACTCTCCCCCTTTTTGTCAGGAATAGACAAAGGGTCAAGGAGAAAAGAGGGCAAGAGATGAATGAACAAACAATGATAATGATGCATGAGGGGTGCAAGATGAATGAGAAAATGAAACTCAAACCTAAGACAAAGTAACATGCTACAAAGCATAAGGTAACCATGACATGCTAGGATGAAGAAATAAGGTAAAGACCAATGCATGACAAGGGTAGCAAAGGTGTGTGCAAGAGGTGGCTAAGTGCAATGCATGAAAAATGCACATGTGGGGCAAAGTGTGCAAAATACACAACTAATGAACCAAACATGTTCCTAATGAGGAAACATGAGAAACCCCAAAGTTTGGTACTCATCGGAGTCCAAACAAGCGAGAAAATGTCTAAGAGGCATTTTATCAAACACCTAGCATGCACACTATGAACAATAATGTGAAACAATGCATGAACATCATGAAATCCACCCTTAATACATGTTCTTTCTGCCACAAGGGGCTAACAACCAATGCATATCAACAAAAGAAACCAATCCCATAAAGAAATTTGACAAAAATTAAGTTTTCCCAACCCCAATGATAAAAATCCCAACCAAGAGCACAAAACTCTCCAAAACATAATCCAAGGATCAAAAATAATGAAAAGAATTTATAATTACCTTAGAAATGTTAATGGAATGAAAAACCATTCAAATTGGTTGGGTTTTGATGTAAAAATATTGAAAGAGGGGTTTTAGAAAGGATGAGAGAGGTTTAAAACAAGTTTCCCACAAAAAGCCCATTAAAAAGCTATTTCTGGGCGATTCGCGACTGGGCGAGTCGCGAGGTTCAGTCGCGAGAAAGCCGCGAGCTGCGAGTTTCAGCCGCGAGCCGTGAGTTTTAGTCGCGAAAATTTTCGCTAGTCGCGAGTGAGCCGCGAGCAAGCCGCGAGTGAGCCGCCAAAAGCTTCTGGATGAACTCGCGACTGGGGTTTCGCGACTGGCGAGTCGCCAGCTGAGCCGCGAAAAACTCTGACACCTGTTTTTCAATTCAGAACATGTTTAAACATTGAAAAACAAAGTAAGCACTAAACATAAACACAAAAAGTGATAAAAATCACTTCCAAAAACATATAAAATGTTTGGTGGATTATACAGGGACATACACACAGCACATAATATGTTTACAGAGAATCCACCTTTAACTTTTATTACTCAATCTTAAGTATGAAGGAAATCCTTTTACAAGCCTGGAGGAATACACTGAATTTTCTCAAGGTCATATACACAGAAACAACTGTTGTGGTATTAATTGTTTGGGTTCTGGACATTCTGTCACTTGGAGTTTGACTTAGGACACCTTCAACTAATGTTGTCTTGGTTTGCTCTCTACGTTTCTAGTCCCTACAAAGTAGGCTTGATCATCAAGAAAGCTAGAAATTACTTGGTCTGCCCAATAACTACTCTTGCACATTAGCACATTCACAGCCCATTTCTTAGCAGGTCATGGGGCTTCTGCCCATCACACAGCAGTCCACACAGCATGTTTCCCACATTTTGAGAGGCTCGGCCCATGCCCAAGTCTTCCCCCATTAGCAATACAGCACACACAACATGTCCATAAGCTACAATATAGAATTGGATAAACTATCTAAACCAAATTAAAATCACAACCCACAGCAGATAATAAAAAGGCAAAGATAGAAGGGAAGGAAGATGTAAACACAAAGACAACACGCGATGTGTTATCGAAGAGGAAACCGAAGCCCTCGGCGTAAAACCTCTCCGCCGCCCTCCAAGCGGTAAACAATCTAGTACACCTAAGCCCTCCAAGCTTCTTGCTCCAACGAGCTTGCACCGAACCTTTTTCTTTTCTAGCTTCCCGGATTCCGCTACTAGACCATAGCATCAACCAATGAAGATTGGTTTCTTCCTAACTGCTGCTCAGAAATCCAAACAGGCCTCTCACAGTGATGAATATGGTGAGAACAAGGTTTGGTAAAAAGCCTCTCAAGGATTTGACAATGGAGAGGAAGAGAGTTGAGGAATTTAAACAGACTCTAATGTATAGATTGTTGGTGAATCAATCTTGTTTTTCTTTAGGGTTTCTCTCTCAAAATTCTCTCTGGAAGCTCTCTTACATTTGTGGATAAAAGGGGTATTTATACTAGAGTGAGAGAGGAATGTGAAACATCAGGATTTACAAAACAGGGCTGGCTCACGGCTTGACCTTGCGACTTGACTAAGTCGCGAGATCCAGTCGCGAGATAACCGTATGGCCAGTTGTCCTGTTTTGTCCTGTAGTGCTCCAGCTAGCATGACTGTTCACCTTCCAGCATGCTTGGCACATGTGCTGTGTCTGGCGGTTTGCAGCCGCGAGTCACCCACGAGGCCAAGCTACGAGTCTCTATTTTCTTGCACACTCTTGAGCAAACTTCACTCTATCTCACTCACTACCCTTACAACAAGCCCACCAAAATACAGGGTTACTAAATGCTGAAATACAAGCAAATTTGGCACGGAATAAAGCCAATTAGATGGTTGAATACATTCAACCTTACAAAATATAAAATTGGTTGGACTTGTTGTGTGTGTATGTGTGTCTTTGAGATCTATGTGCTTAAAACAAACAATCATGTGTGATATAGAAGAAAAAAGGCACGCAAATAGTCCAATTACATTTTCCACCCCAAATAAAATAAAAGGCAAAATCAAAGTCAAATTCAACTATCCCCAAAAAATAGAAATTAAAAATTAAAACAAATACTTTAAACTCCAAGCAATCATATCAATTCTTGCTATGTTTGTAGGAAAAGGAAAAAGGAAAATTACTTGAGTCTTACATTTACTTTTCTTCCAAATTTGAAATAAACCAAATGGATTAAGCTAAGCTATATAATGGCCTGTTTGGTAAGAGTTTTTAAATATATATATATATATATTTTACAATCCATAAAATGGTGAGTCCTACACTTGAATTTATTGTTTGGCTAATATTTTCTAAATACAATTTTCAAAAAACTGTATCCTCTTTTCCTAGGATTCAGAAAAAGATTTTAAAAACGCCTAGGGGGTGTATTCAGGATACAAAAAATGTTTTTGATGACATAGTTGTAAATAAATTGAAAACTATTAGGTTTTAAAGACTTAGGTATTTATGTATTTAGAACTCTAATGTGTATTGTTGGCAAACCATGATCAAAACAATGTGTTAAGAAGTGTTTTAGTCTTGCTCAAAGTTATATATTTTATGTAAAGTTGGAATCAAGCTAATGCAGAAAGTATTGTGCATTTCGGCCTTGCTCGATCGATCGAAGCTTAGGCTCGATCAATCGAATCTCGGGCAGAATGTGTTTTTCTACAGATTTCCAACTCAGCCCTACTTGTTTAAAACGTTTAGGATTTTCTAATTTGTCCTAAATATAAAAGGCAAACCCTAACCACGGTTTAGTGTTGCAAATATTGCTGTTTGTGTAAATCTCTTGATGATCATCTCGGTTGCTACCATTGAAGCTTAAAGAAAACACAAGCGGATGTGCTTGTATATGGTGGTGAATCCAAGAAAGAAGGAGTTCGTGGATTCAGAGCTTGCACGTGGTAGTGTCAGTAAGTTCTACTGGTTAGTAGCAATAAGAAGTCGAGCGTGGGGGCTTGTAAGTCATATTGTATGAACTTCGATTCTTTCAAGATAGTGGATTCAGGTTTACCTTGAGGATAGCTAGGTTAAATCCTCCCCAGGATTTTACCGATTTGGTTTCCTGGGTGATCATATCTTTGTGTTATTTGTATTTTTTACTGCTTTGCATGATATGATCTTTGTGATTGTGATAACCTAGATTTGTTAAATTGGACTAAGTAACAACTTGGCTAATTACCTAGTTTAATTCAATTATATTTTAAGGGGTCCAAAAACTATCAAGTGGTATCAGAGCGGGTTGCTCTCTTGTTGTTGATCTTTTGATCATTGAGCTGATCATTGACCCCTGTTGTTATGGATTCTTGGAAATTCTTTTTGCTTATTCATCAACTTGCTTACTTTGTGTATTTGTCACTTGTTGATTTTGTTAAATCTTTCCTTGGACGTCTTGATCTTATCATATGTGATAATAATTATTTGTGTTATACTGCCTTAACCGCTTTAAAGGCACGTGATTCTTGTCTTTGGTATTTGGATAGTGGTTGTTCCAAGCATATGACAAGAAACGAAGGATTATTCAAGACCCTCTTTGAAGGAAAGATTGGGACAGTCACTTTTGGAGATGGAAGCAAATCTATAATCAAAGGCATTGGAAGTGTGGACATCCCAGGGTTACCGGTCTTTGAAGATGTTTGGTATGTTGATGGACTGAAGGCAAATTTACTCAGTATCAGTCAAATTTACAAAAATGGACTGAATGTTCTCTTCACTAAGTATGAATGTGAGATACTTGATGGAGGAGGTGACTATATGTGTGTTGGTGTAAGGATAGCGGACAACTGTTATGGATTAATACCAAGCATAAGCAACAAGTGTTTTAGTACAAAGATTGATCAAGTTGATTTGTGGCATCAACGGTTAGGGCATGCAAGTCATAAGTAGTTAGAAAAGATTTCCAAATGTGATGTTGTTGTTGGTTTACCTAAATTTGAGAAGATAGATAAGTGCATACGTGGACCATGTCAGATGGGTAAACATATAAAATCTAAACATCCGTCTGTAGCTAGTGTTCAAACTTCAAGACCTTTGGAGTTACTGCACATTGATCTTATGGGTCCTGCTCGAGTTCAGAGTTTATGAGGAAAGAAATATATTCTAGTGGTTGTGGATGACTTTACCAGATATACTTGGGTTGTGCTTTTGAAAGATAAAGCTGAGGCTCCTGAGAAGATGATACATCTGTGTAAGAAATTGCAGGTTGAAAAAGATACTGTGATAGCCAAAATCAGAAGTGACCATGGAAGAGAATTTGAGAATACCAAGCTGGCTACTTTCTGCAATGAACAAGGCACACATCAAGAGTTCTCTTCACTCAAGACACCGCAACAAATTGGAATATTTGAACGGAAAAATAGGGTTGTTCAGGAGATGGCACGTGTCATGCTACACAATAAAAAATTGCCAAAATCCCTCTGGGGAGAAGCAGTTAACACTGATTGTCATACACTCAACCAGGTGCATTTCAGACCTGATTCCAGGAAGACTCCTTATGAACTCTGGAGAGGAAAGAAGCCGGTCGTTAAGTATTTCTGGATATTTGGTAATGATTGTTACATTCTACGTGATAGAGAGAACTTAGAAAAATTTGATGCAAAGAGTGACAAGGGATATTTTTTAGGGTACTCCTCTACTAGTAGAGCATATAGAGTGTATAATATGAGAACCAAAACTGTCATGGAATCGTCAAATGTTGTGATCAATGACGAAGTATGTCCAGAAGCACATTCAGAAAGTACTGCTCCGATTCAAGATAAGTCTATGGAGGTTAATGACTCACTTCTTGTTGATTATGTTGGGAAACATAGTGATGAGGAGTTAATGGTGTTGAATGATGCAATTTTTGTGCCATCAAGTCCTGAACCATCCACTCCGATTCATGAGACTCAATAGGCTCAACATGAGTTTAGTCCTTCATCAGAACAGAAAGGTACATCCACATCTCTAGTTAAAGGTCCTTCCTCTAGAGTAAGGCTTAATCATCCCTCCTCAAATATATTGGGAAGTCTAAATGATAACATGAGATTAAGGTCAAAAGCCTTAAGTGTAATTACACACTCATGCTATCTGTCCCAATTTGAATCGAAAAAGGTAGATGAGGCACTTCAAGACGCTGATTGGGTAAACTCCATACATGAAGAACTTCATCAATTTGTTCAGAATGATGTGTGGGAATTAGTTCCTAGACCAAAGGGTGTAAATGTAATTGGAACTAAATGGATCTTTAAGAACAAGTCAGATGAACATGGCACTGTTATCAGAAATAAATCAAGACTTGTTGCTCAATGCTACACACAAGTGGAAGGGATTGATTTTGATGAGACCTTTGCACCAGTAGCAAGATTGGAATCCATTAGGATAGTGTTAGCTATAACTAGTCATCTGAACTTCGAGCTATATCAAATGGATCTTTGTTGACCCTTACAAACCGAATGATGTGTATAAATTGAAGAGAGCTCTGTATGGTTTGAAACAAGCTCCACGAGCTTGGTATTATAGATTGACTGCATATCTCATTGAGCATGGCTTCAAAAGGGGATTTGTAGACACTACTCTCTTCATAAGAAATGATAAGAACAATTTTGTTGTAGCTCAAATTTTTGTTGATGATATTGTTTTTGGTGCTACTAATGACTCTCTTGCTTATTCTTTTGCAGATGAAATGAAGGCGATGTTTGAAATGAGTATGGTTGGTGAACTAACTTATTTCTTGGGATTACAGGTGAAGCAAATGGACTCAGGGATCTACATCAACCAAGCAAAATATGCAAGGAATCTAGTCAAGAGATTTGGACTGGACAATACTCCACATGCTAGAACACCAATGGCTGCCAATGCAAAATTAACAAATGATCCGTCAGGTAAGTCTGTTGATGTTACATTATACAAAAGTATGATTGGATGCCTTTTATATTTGACTGCTAGTCGGCCTGATATTGCTTTTAGTGTTGGTGTTTGTTATAGATTTCAATCTAATCCTAAAGTTTCACACTGAAATGCTGTCAAAAGAATAATTAAATATGTTGGGGAACTTGTGATTATGGATTATTTTATAGTAAAGAGTCTAATCTATCTCTTGCTGGTTTCTCTAATTCTGATTGGACTGGTAATGTTGATGATAGAAAAAGCACCACTGGTGGGTGTTTTTATGTTGTAGCTAATCTCGTTGCTTGGATGAGTAAAAAGCAAAATTTTGTGTCCTTGTCTACTGCCGAGTCAGAATATATTACTGCTGGAAGTTGTTGCTCACAACTTCTTTGGATAAAAAAGGTTTTAACTGATTATGGGATATCCCAAGATATCGTGGTTGTTTACTGTGATAACTCTAGTGCTATTGACATATCTAAGAACCCCGTTAAACATTCTAAGACTAAACACATAGAGATTAGGTATCATTTCAATAGGGATCTTGTTGAAAGAAAGATTGTGTGTCTTGAGTATATTCCTACTGAACGCCAGAATGCTGACATTTTTACCAAACCTCTTGATAGAAGTAAGTTTGAGACACTTCGTCAAGTAATTGGTGTGATTCTATGTCCCTGATCTGTCTTGGCCTTCTTGATCCTTGTGCTTCATTGTTCTACCCTTTGTGCTTCATTATTCTACCCTTTGTAAACTTTGAGCTTCTAGTTGTGTTTTGTCACAGATTGCCAAAGGGGGAGTTTGTTAGGTTCTAAAGATTTAGGTATTTATGTATTTAGAACTCTAATGTGTATTGTTGGCAAACCATGATCAAAACAATGTGTTTAGAAGTGTTTTAGTCTTCCTCAAAGTTGTATATTTTATGTAAAGTTGGAATCAAGCTAACTCAATCGATCGAATCTCGGGTAGACTATTTTTTTTGCAGATTTCCAACTTAGCCCTAGTTGTTTAAAACGTTTAGGGTTTTCATATTTGTCCTAAGTATAAAAGGGAAACCCTAGCCACGTTTTAGTGTTGCTCATCTTACTGTTTGTGTAAATCTCTTGTGAGATCTAGAGGAGTTTTCCTTTACACAAACTTAGGGTTTTCAAGGAGGAAATATTATCTACACCTTAATGATCAACTCGGTTGCTGCCATTAAAGCTTAAAGAAAACACAAGCGGGTGTGCTTGTATCTGGTGTTGAATCCAAGAAAGAAGGAGTCTGTGGATTCAGAGCTTGCACGTGGTCGTGTCAGTAAGTTCTACTGGTTGGTAGCAATGAGAAGTCGAGCGTGGGGGCTTATAAGTCTTATTGTATGAACTTCGATTCTTTCAAGATAGTGGATTCAGGTTTACCTAGAGGATAGCTAGGTGAAATCCTTCACAGGTTTTTACCGGTTTGGTTTCCTAGGTGATCATATCTTTGTGTTATCTATCTTTCCGCCACTTTGCATGATATGATCTTTGTAATTGTGATAACCTAGATTTGTTAAATTGGACTAAGTAACAACTTGACTAATTTCTTAGGTTAATACAATTGTGTTTTAAGGGGTCTAAAAACTATCAAAAATAGTAGACCTTACATACTTATCCAAACTCTTCGTTATCTCTTAAATTAAGGAGCTTATCTTTATCACAAAAAGAATTCTCACACTTCAAATTTGAAACTTATCATTAAAAAAAAGTACATGATGAGATCTATTTTCTTATCATTATCCCAAAAAAAAAGGGTAATCTATAGATTCAACATATTACTTTTTGTAAATATTTTTTTTTTTAAATCTCAAAAATAGAAATGGTCTCCCAAACAATTTTTTTTTTTTTTTTTTTGTTTTTAGTATTTTGAAAATTGTTCTTAAAAGTGAGAGCCAAACAAGTTTAATATAAAAATTATTATCTGAAAACTATTTTTAAGTTCAATTTTTTGAAAATTGTTTTTATGCTATTTTGAAAATAAAAACAAAAATCCTCCTACCAATCAAGCCCTAAGAATCTTTTTTCTCAAGCCGAAAAATAATTATAAATAAGAAAAAAGGAAAAATTGGAAGAGAAAAAAAATATTTTTCGTTTTCTAAGCTTTTGTGCTTATGGCAGTTATAAATAACGATAAAGTGCAACCACAAATGGAGTCAGCGTACTCAAATTCAAAGAATACATGATTATTGTAATTTGTTGACATATGTATTTATAGATTGTATTTTATTTAAATGAAAATTATTTTTATTTTGGACTTTCTTAAATATATATATATGTATATTATCAAGTATGGGATCCAAAATAATAAGGTTATTTAAAAATTTTCAAATTATTTAGGATATTTCCAAAAAAAAATTAATTTTTTTGAAAATTTTGGGGGGGCCCCAAGTTCCCCTCGATCTTCAAGTGCCAACGCCACTGTCCATGCCCAACATCAATGGAGAGAGAGGGGAGAGGACTGAGCACTTTCTTATTGTTAATGTTGATTGTTTTTTTTTTAATTGATATTAGACTATTAGATTTTCGCACCTTATTAACTCCACAGCACAAAAACTTAAAAATTTACATTGTATATGTAGCGCAAAATTAGCGCACAATTGAAATTCAATTGAAAATCTAATTGGATTTTTTATGAGTTTTGTCTATTAATATATATATATATATATATATATATATATAGATAGATAGATAGATAGATAGATAAGTTGAAGGCCTTCTTATGCGTAAAAGTGGTTTGCAACATAACCCTATTTTTAACTAATTGTTATCATAAAATTTTGGGCCTTTCCAGAAAGGGGTGGGCCCTTTTTGTAATGGGGTCCTAGACCAAGGCTGAAGTGGCCTAAGCCTAGAGTCACTCTTGCTCTATTTTGATATCTTCGGAGACTTCTTTGCATTAATACTTCTTCAATTCATAGTCATCAAATAGTGCCTAATTTTTTTTCTTCCACTTTTTATATATTTGGAGTATATTAGTACTATGAGATGGTAAATGTGGGTGTTAGTCCTTTTTTTTTTTTTTTTTTTTTTTTTTTTTTTTTATTGGCTAAAATACAAATTGCACTCTCTAAGTTTAACTGAAATTCATTTCAGTTCACTAACTTTACTTTCATTCAATTGAGTCATCTGAGGTTGAAATTTATTCATATTAGGCATTTTGTTCAATTTCATTAAAAATGGCCATTCAAAAAATATTTTTATCGCATTAAAAATTTTATAAAATTAATAATTTTTTATGGGAATTTATTTTCTAAAAATATTTTTTCATTAGTTATTTGCATACTTAAACAAATTTTTTTTTTTAATGAAATTGGACAAAAAACCTGAGTTGAAAAAATTCGAAACTTAGATAACTCAATTGAAAAGAAGTAAAGTTAAAGGATTTAAATGAATTTCAATTAAACTTAGAGGGCGTAATTTGAATTTTAGCTTCTTCTATTTTTAGTGACATGATTATTTTAATAGATGGTGTAAATAGAATTTTTTACATCAATTTCAAATCCTAATTAAATTATGGCTTCTTTTATTTAAATTTCTTAAAGGAATATCAGAAGAAAGAAACTCTTCTTATAAATACTCTTTAGAAGGAGACAATGATAATAAATTGTTATTAACAAAAAATTTCTTTTGAGATATTTGCTCTATCTTTTTCCTTGATAGTCTTGTGTTCTTGTTGAACTTATGTTTTTTTTTTTTTGAAAGTGTATGTGTTACAAATTCTACTTCTACATACCAACGTTGCATAATAACCTGTTGTTTCAACTTGTAAAGATAATCAAGAATCACCTAAATTTCTACCTAAGGAGGTTTATCTACTTCTTTATTCAAATTTGTTTCAACTTGTAAAGGTAATCAAGAATCACCTAAATTTCTACCTAAGGAGGTTTATCTACTTCTTTATTCAAATTAAAAGGTTCTTTTTTAATTTTAGATTATGAATTTGCTTTCTATTGCAATGGTTTCCCATGGTTGCAACCCAAAAAAGATACTGCCAAAAAAATAAATAAATAAAAAAATCTATTATAGAGGTCACAAAAACAAAACCTTTATAACAGATACGAACCATAACGCAAATCATGCAGCTTTTATTTTGACTTTTTGCAGTGATATTGGCCACTACAAAAGGCCTATTTCCTATTGCATTTCTGCACGAAATACGTGTCCGAAAGAACCAAAGATTGAGAGAGATGAGTTGTAGGAGAAGGAGAGTTGAGATATGTTCGGATGAAGCAAAGTAAAAGGTGCATGTATTCATGTATGATGGGAAAGCTCATTAAGCCTCCATTTGGGAGATTATAAAGAAATGGAATGGAATGATCAAAAAAGAATGAAATGTATTTAAGCAATGGAAGTAAATGGAATTAAATTAAGTATTCTTGTTTGAACATTTTAAATTAAATAAATTCATGGAAAGAAATGGAAGGTAAGTGATCCTGTTTTTGAGTAATATAGAAGAAAATAAATGAAATCATTTTATGATAATATTACTATTAGACCTCTATTTTAAAATAGAAGACTATATATATATATTGGAAGTTTTAGTAAAAAAAAAATCACTAAATCTAACCTGCTTTGTCATGTTTTCTTGGTTAATATATACTTAATAAGAGAGAATAAAATGTGTTAACGTGTAATAGACTGTGGGCTTCAGGCCCAGCACACATAGTTGTACTGCACATTATAGGCTTTAAGCTCACCTTATTTACTTGTATAGCACACATACTTGTACTGCACACTATAATATGTACTGCACACTATGCCTCTTATATAAAGGCACTCATGTATATTTTATATTTTATTACTGTAAAATACAATACTATTCATTCAATATTTCTAACATGAAATCAGAGGAGGATGAATATTTCTAGAGGGATGATGTCATATATATTTAGCTATTTAACCGTCATCATCACATCACCCGGTAGAATTATATCCTTCACCACAAATAACACGCTGAATATGATATCAATGTATTTCACTTTTTAATTTTTTATACCTCTTTTTCTATTTCAATCAATATCTTTCAATTCAAAGTGCATTTCTGTCTTGATTCCCAGCATACAGAGGTCGAAATAAGAAAAAAAAAAAAAGATCATACTAGTTGTTGACTCCTTTTTGGTTGAGGGAAAATTTCTTCTCTATCTCTACCAGCCCAATATTGGAGCTCCCTTTCCCAATTCTTAGTTTTGACATTTGAGAGAGTGCTTTCATATTGTTAAGAAGTCTAAGGACACTTTATTATACTGCTATACACCTTTTAGGGATTTGCCTAAATAAACTTGGTAATTGCATAAGTAATGTCATTGAAGATGTTACTTAATTTGCTTGTAAATCTCTTGATCGATATGGTACTTGCCCTTTTTTAGGGGTTGGGGAATTGAAGGATGGGATAGTGATTCTCACATGTTTTTTTGTACCTTGTCTCCATTGCACTAAGGACATAATCATGTATCAAACTATCAATGTGTTAAAACAAATATAGAAAATTATTTTTATTATTAAAAAGAAAAAAGGAGAAGAAGAATGTTCCATTTGTTTCAATGGAAAACCTTGCGCTTGGTGTTTTTTTTTTTGGTCAACTAAAAAAATATTGCTTATTCTTCGAGAGTGTTTTCTAGGATTTTTTTTTTTTATTTTTGCAAAACAACACTATCTTATAGCAAGCTAAATAAGGGAAATTAGGAGATTTTTTTTTTCCAGTCAATTAATGTTGCTACAAAACATAGGCAAATGAGATATTTATAGAAAATAATTTTTGAAAATTGACTCATTTTTTATAAAATACAACTCATCTTTTTCAAAATTTTGTAGTCAAGAGATGGAAAATACAATTTAAAAGCTCTATAACAAAAAAGTTCCGTTTTTAGTAATTAGCCAATGCATTATACACCTCTCTCTCTCTCTCTCTCTCTCTCTCTCTCTCTCTCTCTCTCTCTCTCTCTCTCTCTCTCTCTCTCTCTCTCTCTCTCTCTCTCTCTCTCTCTCTCTCTCTCTCTCTCTCTCTCTCTCTCTCTCTCTCTCCATTATAAATACCCATTTAAATCACGCTATCAATATCATTGCTAACATCTTATTTCGCAAGCTCTTTCTCTGTGTTTACCCTCTTAATTATTTCACTCTCTATTATCTTTCACAAGTTGCAAATCATACCATGGGTTTCGCAATTATGCAAGGACTCATGCTAGTGCTGCTGATTGCTTCCACAATGGCAGTTAGCATAGCCAGGCCATTTGGGAATTCCATTAATACACAATCCTCCAACAAGATCATTGTGGGTGACACGCACCACTGGAATTATGGCTTTAACTACATCGAATGGGCAACAAAACATGGCCCTTTCTACTTAAATGACACTCTAGGTGAGCTTAATTACTTTGCTATTGCTACTTGTTACATATTGCCATGCATAGTTCAGGTTGTAAAATATATTGACCAAAATCATATTTTTAAACCGCTTGTGTTTTTATGACAAGTTATAAAGTTCAGTATGATATCAAAATATATAGTCAATTCTAACTTCGAACTTTGTTTTCAATTTATTTATTCATAGGTTATCAATTTTGATCGTTATGGAACATGAAAAATATGTGCATTTTTTGTTTTGTTTTGCTGAATGCAAATATGCATGAAAAATAACTGTTCATATGATGTTGATTGCAGTTTTCAAATATGATCCACCAACTCCAAAAACATTTCCTCACAGTGTTTACTTGCTACCAAACCAGGAGAGCTTCATTAAATGTGACCTGAAAAATGCCAAGATGCAGGGAAATACAAAACAAGGAGCTGGGAACGGCTTTGAGTTTGTGCTGAAAGAGTCGCAGCCTCACTACTTTGCTTGCGGTGAGCACGATGGCATTCATTGCCTGAATGGAACAATGAAGTTTTCTGTGACGCCAATAGACCGGACCTTTAGATAATTACTGGTACAACGTGTGTGCCGTGGGAAACGTTATTTGCTACTCTCTTTTTACGTTTTGTTGTGTTGTAGCAAATAATGAGTGTTTTCGTCTTCTTTTTTTTTATTAAATAAAAGACTATTTGTAATTTTGAACAAATAGTAATTGATTGATTGCTCATTTTACAGTTTATGAGTCACATTCTAAATCAGATGATTTGCTATGATTTATGTATTTTCATTCCCCGTCCTTACGGTTACAAACAATATATGTTATGAGTTCTGAATAATTGAGACGATAGAGAATAAATGTACTAGTTGTCATATTGATGTTCCACAGAGGTGCCATTTTGCATCCCTGCTTGTTTTATAGTAATATTAACCATTTTATATTGAAAGTATCGGAGTCTTTTACAATTGAAAAGGTTAATGACATTTGACCTAAGGATCATGTTTGGTCTAGACATTTGAAGTAAATATTAATTTTTAGAAAGATGGAGTGTAACTTTCAAGTAACGACATTTGCATCATCCAGCAAAATACTATCACATAATTTTTTTTCCCAAATAAAAGATAGATTATATCACTTATAATCATAACCCTATTAAATTTCTATTCACCATATAATTATTATATTTTGTATTTCAAAAATGCATGTTAAGAAAAAAAAAAAATGTGGGAAGACATATTGTCCATCCTATTCTCCATAATTGGAGTTAGATGGTACGGCAGTTGGGCAGATAACATCATGGTGAGATTTTAATTAAAGAGTTCATATAACACATTCTTCCCAACAAAAAAAAGTTAATATACACATAAGGATATTAGTTGGCCCTACAAGTTCAAGTTGGTAGGTTTGGACCTACAGTAGAAAGGAATGCATGTTCGAGACTCAGTTCGTAGAACCGTTTTGCGCAGAACATGAAAGATATGAGCACAGATGTCAATTTCTACATCAGAGATTAGATCATGAAGAAACAAAGCACGTTCGAGGTTCATATACCCAGTGCTTGATAAAGGGTACAAATTGTGAAACATCACAATTGTAAGCACTCTCAGTTTTGGAGGAAGAGAGGAAACACTGATGGATTTTCCATTGGGTGAGAACTTCAAGTCTTGTCCAAGACTTTCTTTGAGAAGCTCCTCATCAGGACAAAGATCATCATAAATCGGTGAGTGTCGGAATATTGGTCTGTTGATGTGAAGGATTTCTGCCAGATATGCAGGAGAGACTGAAAAGCTCTTTTTCCTAACCCAGCACTTAAGTTCATCTTCTTGCACAATCGCGTTGGCATAAAATTCCTTTACCAAATCTTCATATGCGTCATCCAGATCAGAGAGAAGGTAATTCCAGTCCTTGTGAGCAAACCATTTCGGAATGTCAGTGTCATGAAGTGATGATTGATCCACAGTTCTTTCTAGTAATGGTGTAGCACTTTGAAAATAATTCTCATGAGACTGATAGGCTGCATAGGATCTGAACTTGTTGGGATCGAATCTCTTTGATGAAGAATGAGTCGCTTTTGTTTGAGGTGGGTAATCATCAACATCAATGACGGGTTCCTTCCCTTTGGAACTGCCTCCTTTCACAGTTGCTTTCTTGAATGGTGACATGTCAAGTTTGAATCATGAATAGAGGAAATGACAGAACACAATCCAACAGACTTTATTAGTAGTGGGTTAGTGGTAATTTAGGGATAATGAAGAAACCCTAATAGCTAGATGAAAATGACAAGAAAATAGCAATGAGGGACAATAATGGCCCAAATGTAGCTACACAGTAGAGAGGGTCAGAATAAAACCACACAATCAGCTTAGAAAAACACACAGTCAACACAGGAACATTTTGAATCAACACATCAACAGCGGATCAGGCAAGATGAGAAACCAACAAATAGCAAACCCTAGCTAAGCACGTGATGAATAACACAACCAACAATTTAATATAGCTCAAAACTGAAACAAAAGCTTCCATAAGCTAAGCATGGACAAAGAGTAATAGCCGAGCTAAAAACCCATCTCAAAATCACAAACAAATGCGAATAATCCAAAGGGGAAAACACAAAAACAAGTAGAATAGAGTTCAAGACAGAAAACCCATACCTGTTACTTGAGGATTTTGAGCTGAAAAGAGGCAAAAATGGAGATCGAAAATGGAGGTACAGTGTGAATGGGTAAGAACAGTTGAGAGAGACAATGAACAGTCACAAAAAGATCGAGGGAAAACAAAAATAAATTAAAAACTGCCCCTATTTTTGCCAAAACACGCGTTTTTCGCGACTGAAGTGAGTCACCACAAAGTCTCCAGTTCAAGCCGCCAAAACACTCAAAGACACAAGTTTGAAAAAAAATTTTAAGTGTTTTTCGCAACTGGAAGGTCTACCCGCGAGTGAGTCGCGAACTGAGCCGCGAAAATCTCTGAGTAACCCTCGCGACTGGACCTTCCACTCGCGAACAAGTCACCAAAAATGACCCGCGAAGAAGCGACTGAGGCTCGCGACTTGACATACCCGCAACTGAGTCGCCAAAATAGGGCAAAACTGGATTTTTAAAATTTTCAGATTTTTTAAACAAAATACTTTCCAAAAACACCTAAAACACTCAAAAATATTTTTGTGCTTGAATTAACGAAGATTGATCATATGAAAACACATTTCATCAAGCACAATCACACAAATGAATATGGCATTTATTGAACATAAACTTGTGTGTTGTGTGTGGATATCAACAATGAGATAGTCCTTAGTCTAATGTGAAGCTTCAATGATCAATTCAACCAAGGTATACACAATTAGCACTATATCATGTGATCCATCTCAATTATAGAAATATGTATATATGACCTCCCACAAAACTTGATAACATATCTTGGAGCTTTACATTTGACTCCACTTTCAATCATAACATTTGATCATTTTGATCTTTTGAGGCAATCACCTCTCATTGTGAGTGTGATATTTGATATTTCACTTTAATGAACAAGCCTTTGGCTTTTTGAATAAACATTCTCTTTAATATAAGGTCGCTTACCCTTTTTCCTAGTCGAATACTAGAATGTGCGACAGGCTTTTGCAGCTCAAAATCTCTTTTCATTTGGAGATTTACATTTGGTGAGCTCTTCTTAGCAAAAAACAAAAATAAAGAGTGGGAAGATATATAGACACAAGTCTATGCAAGTCTCAAGATCATCATAACCATTCACTAATCATTCATGACAAGATTGAAGATCTATTTACAATAATCACATAGATTTCAAGATTTCTCCCACAGTGATATGAGTGCAAAGAAACAAGCAATGCTCGAAAATGCACAAAGCCATTAGCACAAAGGTACAAGGCAAAACAAGTTTTGAGACAAAAACTCAATAATATCAATAAAACTTTTTGATTTTCTAATTTTTTATGTGATTTTTGGATTTTTGACGTAAAAGAAGAAAAAGATTGAACAAACATAAGGAGCAACGGTATTCACAAATAGACAAACAAACAATAATCATGCTGCACAAAGAGCTAACAAAGTAGTGTGTGCCCCAACACAAACAAGCTTATCATATTATAAATATGTGAAGCACACATCACACAAGAGAGTCAAGGAATTGTACCAACACCAATGGTCTTACGGAGTGATTCAAACCATGGACCATCGAGAGGCTTGGTGAAGATGTCCGCCTTTTGATTGTCGGTGTGTATGAACTCAAGACACACAACTCTTTCCTCTACCAGATCCCGAATGAAATGGTAACGTATCTCTATGTGTTTAGATTTTGAATGCTGGACAGGATTCTTGGAAAGATTGATGCCACTGGTGTTGTCACAGAAGACACACATCGTCTCTTGAGGAATTCCATAATCATGAAGTAATTTCTTCATCCAAAGAAGCTGAGTGCAGCAACTTCCAGTGGCAATGTATTCTGCTTCAGCAGTAGATAAAGACACAGAATTTTGTTTCTTGCTCATCCACGAGACAAGATTGTTACCAAGGTAGAAATAGCCGCCTGAAGTACTTTTCCGATCGTCTATACTGCCAGCCCAGTCAGCATCTGAATACCCGGCAAGACAAGCATTTGAGTCTTTTGAATACCACAGACCATAGTTTGAAGTACCATTCACATATCGAATGATTCGCTTAGCAGCAGTCAGGTGAGATTCCTTCTTGGAGAATTGTACCAGGAAATCATCATCACAAATTTGAGTGATGCTCAGCAGATTTGCCTTCAACCCTTTTATGTATAACACATCTTTCAACAGTGGTAATCCAGGTATCTCAATGGTTCCTTTGCCTAGGACTTGAGCATGACTTCCATCACCAATTGTCACATAGTCACCAACCTTTTCCTTGAGTGTCTTAAACAGTGACTTATCCCCTGTCATATGGTGAGAACATCCACTATCAAGATACCACAAACATGCATTAAACACCTTCAATGAGGTATGTACAAATAAGCTAACATGAGACAAACATTCTTGACCTTCAGACAAAAACTCATTATCAGTTTTCATGCTTCTTTCAGATTGACTATTCATTTTCAGACTCTCAATCATCTCACACAACATTCTATTCTTTCTTTTATATTTCTTGATCAATGATTTAGATTGAGATATGCTACTGTGTAAGACATGATTCTGATTTTCAAAATATTCCAGCATGGGAACAAATATCCTAGCATGTTTCTTAGTTTTTAACAACTCTACAAGATCATTAGTAAAACACCCTTCAGACATATGCATAGAGTCATTTTCACAAACACTTAAGCTACAATTCAGCATGGTATTTTCCAAAACAGCTACCACAACACAGGGGTCTAGGATCACACTTAGGTAATAAACCACAACAAGTGTACCCACTCTGATACCAATTGAAAGTTTAAATATGTGAATAAACACCTTTGAATGTTTAGACCCCCAAATTACAACTTAACCAATTCAAGCATTATGTCAAACAACTAGTGTGCGGAAAATGAACATAAGCTACAATATAGAATTGGATAAACTATCTAAACCAAATTAAAATCACAACCCACAGCAGATAATAAAAAGGCAAAGATAGAAGGGAAGGAAGATGTAAACACAAAGACAACACGCGATGTGTTATCGAAGAGGAAACCGAAGCCCTCGGCGTAAAACCTCTCCGCCGCCCTCCAAGCGGTAAACAATCTAGTACACCTAAGCCCTCCAAGCTTCTTGCTCCAACGACCTTGCACCGAACCTTTTTCTTTTCTAGCTTCCCGGATTCCGCTACTAGACCATAGCATCAACCAATGAAGATTGGTTTCTTCCTAACTGCTGCTCAGAAATCCAAACAGCCCTCTCACAGTGATGAATATGGTGAGAACAAGGTTTGGTAAAAAGCCTCTCAAGGATTTGACAATGGAGAGGAAGAGAGTTGAGGAATTTAAACAGACTCTAATGTATAGATTGTTGGTGAATCAATCTTGTTTTTCTTTAGGGTTTCTCTCTCAAAATTCTTTCTGGAAGCTCTCTTACATTTGTGGATAAAAGGGGTATTTATACTAGAGTGAGAGAGGAATGTGAAACATCAGGATTTACAAAACAGGGCTGGCTCACGGCTTGACCTTGCGACTTGACTAAGTCGCGAGATCCAGTCGCGAGATAACCGTATGGCCAGTTGTCCTGTTTTGTCCTGTAGTGCTCCAGCTAGCATGACTGTTCACCTTCCAGCATGCTTGGCACATGTGCTGTGTCTGGCGGTTTGCAGCCGCGAGTCACCCACGAGGCCAAGCTACGAGTCTCTATTTTCTTGCACACTCTTGAGCAAACTTCACTCTATCTCACTCACTACCCTTACAACAAGCCCACCAAAATACAGGGTTACTAAATGCTGAAATACAAGCAAATTTGGCACGGAATAAAGCCAATTAGATGGTTGAATACATTCAACCTTACAAAATATAAAATTGGTTGGACTTGTTGTGTGTGTATGTGTGTCTTTGAGATCTATGTGCTTAAAACAAACAATCATGTGTGATATAGAAGAAAAAAGGCACGCAAATAGTCCAATTACATTTTCCACCCCAAATAAAATAAAAGGCAAAATCAAAGTCAAATTCAACTATCCCCAAAAAATAGAAATTAAAAATTAAAACAAATACTTTAAACTCCAAGCAATCATATCAATTCTTGCTATGTTTGTAGGAAAAGGAAAAAGGAAAATTACTTGAGTCTTACATTTACTTTTCTTCCAAATTTGAAATAAACCAAATGGATTAAGCTAAGCTATATAATGGCCTGTTTGGTAAGAGTTTTTAAATATATATATATATATATTTTACAATCCATAAAATGGTGAGTCCTACACTTGAATTTATTGTTTGGCTAATATTTTCTAAATACAATTTTCAAAAAACTGTATCCTCTTTTCCTAGGATTCAGAACAAGATTTTAAAAACGCATAGGGGGTGTATTCAGGATACAAAAAATGTTTTTGATGACATAGTTGTAAATAAATTGAAAACTATTAGGTTTTAAAGACTTAGGTATTTATGTATTTAGAACTATAATTTGTATTGTTGGCAAACCATGATCAAAACAATGTGTTTAGAAGTGTTTTAGTCTTGCTCAAAGTTATATATTTTATGTAAAGTTGGAATCAAGCTAATGCAGAAAGTATTGTGCATTTCGGCCTCGCTCGATCGATCGAAGCTTAGGCTCGATCAATCGAATCTCGGGCAGAATGTTTTTTTCTACAGATTTCCAACTCAGCCCTACTTGTTTAAAACGTTTAGGATTTTCTAATTTGTCCTTAATATAAAAGGCAAACCCTAACCACGGTTTAGTGTTGCTCATATTGCTGTTTGTGTAAATCTCTTGTGAGATCTAGAGGAGTTTTCCTTTACACAAACTTAGGGTTTTCCAGGAGGAGATATTATCTACACCTTGATGATCAACTCGGTTGCTACCATTGAAGCTTAAAGAAAACACAAGCGGATGTGCTTGTATATAGTGGTGAATCCAAGAAAGAAGGAGTTCGTGGATTCGGAGCTTGCACGTGGTAGTGTCAGTAAGTTCTACTGGTTGGTAGCAATAAGAAGTCGAGCGTGGGGGCTTGTAAGTCATATTGTATGAACTTCGATTCTTTCAAGATAGTGGATTCAGGTTTACCTTGAGGATAGCTAGGTTAAATCCTCCCCAGGATTTTACCGATTTGGTTTCCTGGGTGATCATATCTTTGTGTTATTTATTTTTTTACTGCTTTGCATGATATGATCTTTGTGATTGTGATAACCTAGATTTGTTAAATTGGACTAAGTAACAACTTGGCTAATTACCTAGGTTAATTCAATTATATTTTAAGGGGTCCAAAAACTATCAAGTGGTATCAGAGCGGGTTGCTCTCTTGTTGTTGATCTTTTGATCATTGAGCTGATCCTTGACCCCTGTTGTTATGGATTCTTGGAAATTCTTTTTGCTTATTCATCAACTTGCTTACTTTGTGTATTTGTCACTTGTTGATTTTGTTAAATCTTTCCTTGGACGTCTTGGTCTTATCATATGTGATAATAATTATTTCTGTTATACTGCCTTAACCGCCTTAAAGGCACGTGATTCTTGTCTTTGGTATTTGGATAGTGGTTGTTCCAAGCATATGACAAGAAACGAAGGATTATTCAAGACCCTCTTTGAAGGAAAGATTGGGACAGTCACTTTTGGAGATGGAAGCAAATCTGTAATCAAAGGCATTGGAAGTGTGGACATCCCACGGTTACTGGTCTTTGAAGATGTTTGGTATGTTGATGGACTGAAGGCAAATTTACTCAGTATCAGTCAAATTTACAAAAATGGACTGAATGTTCTCTTCACTAAGTATGAATGTGAGAGACTTGATGGAGGAGGTGACTATATGTGTGTTGGTGTAAGGATAGCGGACAACTGTTATGGATTAATACCAAGCATAAGCAACAAGTGTTTTAGTACAAAGATTGATCAAGTTGATTTGTGGCATCAACGGTTAGGGCATGCAAGTCATAAGTAGTTAGAAAAGATTTCCAAATGTGATGTTGTTGTTGGTTTACCTAAATTTGAGAAGATAGATAAGTGCATACGTGGACCATGTCAGATGGGTAAACATATAAAATCTAAACATCCGTCTGTAGCAAGTGTTCAAACTTCAAGATCTTTGGAGTTACTGCACATTGATCTTATGGGTCCTGCTCGAGTTCAGAGTTTATGAGGAAAGAAATATATTCTAGTGGTTGTGGATGACTTTACCAGATATACTTGGGTTGTGCTTTTGAAAGATAAAGCTGAGGCTCCTGAGAAGATGATACATCTGTGTAAGAAATTGCAGGTTGAAAAAGATACTGTGATAGCCAAAATCAGAAGTGACCATGGAAGAGAATTTGAGAATACCAAGCTGGCTACTTTCTGCAATGAACAAGGCACACATCAAGAGTTCTCTTCACTCAAGACACCGCAACAAATTGGAATAGTTGAACGGAAAAATAGGGTTGTTCAGGAGATGGCACGTGTCATGCTACACAATAAAAAATTGCCAAAATCCTTCTGGGGAGAAGCAGTTAACACTGATTGTCATACACTCAACCAGGTGCATTTCAGACCTGATTCCAGGAAGACTCCTTATGAACTCTGGAGAGGAAAGAAGCCGGTCGTTAAGTATTTATGGATATTTGGTAATGATTGTTACATTCTACGTGATAGAGAGAACTTAGAAAAATTTGATGCAAAGAGTGACAAGGGATATTTTCTAGGGTACTCCTCTACTAGTAGAGCATATAGAGTGTATAATATGAGAACCAAAACTGTCATGGAATCGTCAAATGTTGTGATCAATGACGAAGTATGTCCAGAAGCACATTCAGAAAGTACTGCTCCGGTTCAAGATATGTCTATGGAGGTTAATGACTCACTTCTTGTTGATTATGTTGGGAAACATAGTGATGAGGAGTTAATGGTGTTGAATGATGCAATTTTTGTGCCATCAAGTCCTGAACCATCCACTCCGATTCATGAGACTCAACATGCTCAACATGAGTTTAGTCCTTCATCAGAACAGAAAGGTACATCCACATCTCTAGTTAAAGGTCCTTCCTCTAGAGTAAGGCTTAACCATCCCTCCTCAAATATATTGGGAAGTCTAAATGATAACATGAGATTAAGGTCAAAAGCCTTAAGTGTAATTACACACTCATGCTATCTGTCCCAATTTGAATCGAAAAAGGTAGATGAGGCACTTCAAGACGCTGATTGGGTAAACTCCATGCATGAGGAACTTCATCAATTTGTTCAGAATGATGTGTGGGAATTAGTTCCTAGACCAAAGGGTGTAAAAGTAATTGGAACTAAATGGATCTTTAAGAACAAGTCAGATGAACATGGCACTGTTATCAGAAATAAATCAAGACTTGTTGCTCAATGCTACACACAAGTGGAAGGGATTGATTTTGATGAGACCTTTGCACCAGAAGCAAGATTGGAATCCATTAGGATACTGTTAGCTATAACTAGTCATCTGAACTTCAAGCTATATCAAATGGATCTTTGTTGACCCTTACAAACCAAATGATGTGTATAAATTGAAGAGAGCTCTGTATGGTTTGAAACAAGCTCCACGAGCTTGGTATTATAGATTGACTGCATATCTCATTGAGCATGACTTCAAAAGGGGATTTGTAGACACTACTGTCTTCATAAGAAATGATAAGAACAATTTTGTTGTAGCTCAAATTTTTGTTGATGATATTGTTTTTGGTGCTACTAATGACTCTCTTGCTTATTCTTTTGCAGATGAAATGAAGGCGATGTTTGAAATGAGTATGGTTGGTGAACTAACTTATTTCTTGGGATTACAGGTGAAGCAAATGGACTCAGGGATCTACATCAACCAAGCAAAATATGCAAGGAATCTAGTCAAGAGATTTGGACTGGATAATACTCCACATGCTAGAACACCAATGGCTGCCAATGCAAAATTAACAAATGATCCGTCAGGTAAGTCTGTTGATGTTACATTATACAGAAGTATGATTGGATGCCTTTTATATTTGACTGCTAGTCGGCCTGATATTGCTTTTAGTGTTGGTGTTTGTTATAGATTTCAATCTAATCCTAAAGTTTCACACTGAAATGCTGTCAAAAGAATAATTAAATATGTTGGGGAACTTGTGATTATGGATTATTTTATAGTAAAGAGTCTAATCTATCTCTTGCTGGTTTCTCTAATTCTGATTGGACTGGTAATGTTGATGATAGAAAAAGCACCACTGGTGGGTGTTTTTATGTTGTAGCTAATCTCGTTGCTTGGATGAGTAAAAAGCAAAATTTTGTGTCCTTGTCTACTGCCGAGTCAGAATATATTACTGCTGGAAGTTGTTGCTCACAACTTCTTTGGATAAAAAAGGTTTTAACTGATTTTGGGATATCCCAAGATATCGTGGTTGTTTACTGTGATAACTCTAGTGCTATTGACATATCTAAGAACCCTGTTGAACATTCTAAGACTAAACACATAGAGATTAGGTATCATTTCAATAGGGATCTTGTTTAAAGAAAGATTGTGTGTCTTGAGTATATTCCTACTGAACGCCAGAATGCTGACATTTTTACCAAATCTCTTGATAGAAGTAAGTTTGAGACACTTCGTCAAGTAATTGGTGTGATTCTATGTCCCTGATCTGTCTTGGCCTTCTTGATCCTTGTGCTTCATTGTTCTACCCTTTGTGCTTCATTATTCTACCATTTGTAAACTTTGAGCTTCTAGTTGTGTTTTGTCACAGATTGCCAAAGGGGGAGTTTGTTAGGTTCTAAAGATTTAGGTATTTATGTATTTAGAACTCTAGTGTGTATTGTTGGCAAACCATGATCAAAACAATGTGTTTAGAAGTGTTTTAGTCTTCCTCAAAGTTGTATATTTTATGTAAAGTTGGAATCAAGCTAAATCAATCGATCGAATCTCGGGTAGACTATTTTTTTTGCAGATTTCCAACTTAGCCCTAGTTGTTTAAAACGTTTAGGTTTTCATATTTGTCCTAAGTATAAAAGGGAAACCCTAGCCACGTTTTAGTGTTGCTCATCTTACTGTTTGTGTAAATCTCTTGTGAGATCTAGAGGAGTTTTCCTTTACACAAACTTAGGGTTTTCAAGGAGGAGATATTATCTACACCTTAATGATCAACTCGGTTGCTGCCATTAAAGCTTAAAGAAAACACAAGCGGGTGTGCTTGTATCTGGTGGTGAATCCAAGAAAGAAGAAGTCTGTGGATTCAGAGCTTGCACGTGGTCGTGTCAGTAAGTTCTACTGGTTGGTAGCAATGAGAAGTCGAGCGTGGGGGCTTATAAGTCTTATTGTATGAACTTCGATTCTTTCAAGATTGTGGATTCAGGTTTACCTAGAGGATAGCTAGGTGAAATCCTTCACAGGTTTTTACCGGTTTGGTTTCCTAGGTGATCATATCTTTGTGTTATCTATCTTTCCGCCACTTTGCATGATATGATCTTTGTAATTGTGATAACCTAGATTTGTTAAATTGGACTAAGTAACAACTTGACTAATTTCTTAGGTTAATACAATTGTGTTTTAAGGGGTCTAAAAACTATCAAAAATAGTAGACCTTACATACTTATCCAAACTCTTCGTTATCTCTTAAATTAAGGAGCTTATCTTTATCACAAAAAGAATTCTCACACTTCAAATTTGAAACTTATCATTAAAAAAAAGTACATGATGAGATCTATTTTCTTATCATTATCCCAAAAAAAAAGGGTAATCTATAGATTCAACATATTACTTTTTGTAAATATTTTTTTTTTAAAAAATCTCAAAAATAGAAATGGTCTCCCAAACAATTTTTTTTTTTTTTTTTTTTTTTTTTTAGTATTTTGAAAATTGTTCTTAAAAGTGAGAGCCAAACAAGTTTAATATAAAAATTATTATCTGAAAACTATTTTTAAGTTCAAATTTTTGAAAATTGTTTTTATACTATTTTGAAAATAAAAACAAAAATCCTCCTACCAATCAAGCCCTAAGAATCTTTTTTCTCAAGCCGAAAAATAATTATAAATAAGAAAAAAGGAAAAATTGGAAGAGAAAAAAAATATTTTTCGTTTTCTAAGCTTTTGTGCTTATGGCAGTTATAAATAACGATAAAGTGCAACCACAAATGGAGTCAGCGTACTCAAATTCAAAGAATACATGATTATTGTAATTTGTTGACATATGTATTTATAGATTGTATTTTATTTAAATGAAAATTATTTTTATTTTGGACTTTCTTAAATATATATATATGTATATTATCAAGTATGGGATCCAAAATAATAAGGTTATTTAAAAATTTCAAATTATTTAGGATATTTCCAAAAAAAAATTAATTTTTTTGAAAATTTTGGGGGGGCCCTAAGTTCCCCTCGATCTTCAAGTGCCTACGCCACTGTCCATGCCCAACAACAATGGAGAGAGAGGGGAGAGGACTGAGCACTTTCTTATTGTTAATGTTGATTGTTTTTTTTTTAATTGATATTAGACTATTAGATTTTCGCACCTTATTAACTCCACAGCACAAAAACTTAAAAATTTACATTGTATATGTAGCGCAAAATTAGCGCACAATTGAAATTCAATTGAAAATCTAATTGGATTTTTTCTGAATTTTTTCTATTAATATATATATATATATATATATATATATATAGATAGATAGATAGATAGATAAGTTGAAGGCCTTCTTATGCGTAAAAGTGGTTTGCAACATAACCCTATTTTTAACTAATTGTTATCATAAAATTTTGGGCCTTTCTAGAAAGGGGTGGGCCCTTTTTGTAATGGGGTCCTAGACCAAGGCTGAAGTGGCCTAAGCCTAGAGTCACTCTTGCTCTATTTTGATATCTTCGGAGACTTCTTTGCATTAATACTTCTTCAATTCATAGTCATCAAATAGTGCCTAATTTTTTTTCTTCCACTTTTTATATATTTGGAGTATATTAGTACTATGAGATGGTAAATGTGGGTGTTAGTCCTTTTTTTTTTTTTTTTTTTTTTTATTGGCTAAAATACAAATTGCACTCTCTAAGTTTAACTGAAATTCATTTCAGTTCACTAACTTTACTTTCATTCAATTGAGTCATCTGAGGTTGAAATTTATTCATATTAGGCATTTTGTTCAATTTCATTAAAAATGGCCATTCAAAAAATATTTTTATCGCATTAAAAATTTTATAAAATTAATAATTTTTTATGGGAATTTATTTTCTAAAAATATTTTTTCATTAGTTATTTGCATACTTAAACAAATTTTTTTTTTAATGAAATTGGACAAAAAACCTGAGTTGAAAAAATTCGAAACTTAGATAACTCAATTGAAAAGAAGTAAAGTTAAAGGATTTAAATGAATTTCAATTAAACTTAGAGGGCGTAATTTGAATTTTAGCTTCTTCTATTTTTAGTGACATGATTATTTTAATAGATGGTGTAAATAGAATTTTTTACATCAATTTCAAATCCTAATTAAATTATGGCTTCTTTTATTTAAATTTCTTAAAGGAATATCAGAAGAAAAAAACTCTTCTTATAAATACTCTTTGGAAGGAGACAATGATAATAAATTGTTATTAATAAAAAATTTCTTTTGAGATATTTGCTCTATCTTTTTCCTTGATAGTCTTGTGTTCTTGTTGAACTTATGTTTTTTTTTTTTTGAAAGTGTATGTGTTACAAATTCTACTTCTACATACCAACGTTGCATAATAACCTGTTGTTTCAACTTGTAAAGATAATCAAGAATCACCTAAATTTCTACCTAAGGAGGTTTATCTACTTCTTTATTCAAATTTGTTTCAACTTGTAAAGGTAATCAAGAATCACCTAAATTTCTACCTAAGGAGGTTTATCTACTTCTTTATTCAAATTAAAAGGTTCTTTTTTAATTTTAGATTATGAATTTGCTTTCTATTGCAATGGTTTCCCATGGTTGCAACCCAAAAAAGATACTGCCAAAAAAATAAATAAATAAAAAATCTATTATAGAGGTCACAAAAACAAAACCTTTATAACAGATACGAACCATAACGCAAATCATGCAGCTTTTATTTTGACTTTTTGCAGTGATATTGGCCACTACAAAAGGCCTATTTCCTATTGCATTTCTGCACGAAATACGTGTCCGAAAGAACCAAAGATTGAGAGAGATGAGATGCAGGAGAAGGAGAGTTGAGATATGTTCGGATGAAGCAAAGTAAAAGGTGCATGTATTCATGTATGATGGGAAAGCTCATTAAGCCTCCATTTGGGAGATTATAAAGAAATGGAATGGAATGATCAAAAAAGAATGAAATGTATTTAAGCAATGGAAGTAAATGGAATTAAATTAAGTATTCTTGTTTGAACATTTTAAATTAAATAAATTCATGGAAAGAAATGGAAGGTAAGTGATCCTGTTTTTGAGTAATATAGAAGAAAATAAATGAAATCATTTTATGATAATATTACTATTAGACCTCTATTTTAAAATAGAAGACTATATATATATATTGGAAGTTTTAGTAAAAAAAAATCACTAAATCTAACCTGCTTTGTCATGTTTTCTTGGTTAATATATACTTAATAAGAGAGAATAAAATGTGTTAACGTGTAATAGACTGTGGGCTTCAGGCCCAGCACACATAGTTGTACTGCACATTATAGGCTTTAAGCTCACCTTATTTACTTGTATAGCACACATACTTGTACTGCACACTATAATATGTACTGCACACTATGCCTCTTATATAAAGGCACTCATGTATATTTTATATTTTATTACTGTAAAATACAATACTATTCATTCAATATTTCTAACATGAAATCAGAGGAGGATGAATATTTCTAGAGGGATGATGTCATATATATTTAGCTATTTAACCGTCATCATCACATCACCCGGTAGAATTATATCCTTCACCACAAATAACACGCTGAATATGATATCAATATATTTCACTTTTTAATTTTTTATACCTCTTTTTCTATTTCAATCAATATCTTTCAATTCAAAGTGCATTTCTGTCTTGATTCCCAGCATACAAAGGTCGAAATAAGAAAAAAAAAAAAGATCATACTAGTTGTTGACTCCTTTTTGGTTGAGGGAAAATTTCTTCTCTATCTCTACCAGCCCAATATTGGAGCTCCCTTTCCCAATTCTTAGTTTTGACATTTGAGAGAGTGCTTTCATATTGTTAAGAAGTCTAAGGACACTTTATTATACTGCTATACACCTTTTAGGGATTTGCCTAAATAAACTTGGTAATTGCATAAGTAATGTCATTGAAGATGTTACTTAATTTGCTTGTAAATCTCTTGATCGATATGGTACTTGCCCTTTTTTAGGGGTTGGGGAATTGAAGGATGGGAAAGTGATTCTCACATGTTTTTTTGTACATTGTCTCCATTGCACTTTTCACATTTTAAACATAGAAAATGTTAATTATTGTGGATATCTAGTGTGAACTTATAGATGTTGCATGTACATAGTGTATATCAATGAGTGTTCGAGAACATTTTCCTTTAAGGACATAATCGTGTATCAAACTATCAATGTGTTAAAACAAATACAGAAAATTATTTTTATTATTAAAAAAAAAAAAAAAAAAAAGGAGAAGAAGAATGTTCCATTTGTTTCAATGGAAAACCTTGCGCTTGGTGTTTTTCTTTGGTCAACTAAAAGAATATTGCTTATTCTTCGAGAGTGTTTTCTAGGATTTTTTTTATTTTTGCAAAACAACTCTATCTTATAGCAAGCTAAATAAGGGAAATTAGGAGATTTTTTTTTCCAGTCAATTAATGTTGCTACAAAACATAGGCAAATGAGATATTTATAGAAAATAATTTTTGAAAATTGACTCATTTTTTATAAAATACAACTCATCTTTTTCAAAATTTTGTAGTCAAGAGATGGAAAATACAATTTAAAAGCTCTATAACAAAAAAGTTCCGTTTTTAGTAATTAGCCAATGCATTATACACCTCTCTCTCTCTCTCTCTCTCTCTCTCTCCATCTATCCCATTATAAATACCCATTTAAATCACGCTATCAATATCATTGCTAACATCTTATTTCGCAAGCTCTTTCTCTGTGTGCACCCTCTTAATTATTTCACTCTCTATTATCTTTCACAAGTTGCAAATCATACCATGGGTTTCGCAATTATGCAAGGACTCATGCTAGTGCTGCTGATTGCTTCCACAATGGCAGTTAGCATAGCCAGGCCATTTGGGAATTCCATTAATACACAATCCTCCAACAAGATCATTGTGGGTGACACGCACCACTGGAATTATGGCTTTAACTACATCGAATGGGCAACAAAACATGGCCCTTTCTACTTAAATGACACTCTAGGTGAGCTTAATTACTTTGCTATTGCTACTTGTTACATATTGCCATGCATAGTTCAGGTTGTAAAATATATTGACCAAAATCATATTTTTAAACTGCTTGTGTTTTTATGACAAGTTATAAAGTTCAGTATGATATCAAAATGATGATTTGTTCAGGAGATGGCACGTGTCATGCTACACAATAAAAAATTGCCAAAATCCTTCTGGGGAGAAGCAGTTAACACTGATTGTCATACACTCAACCAGGTGCATTTCAGACCTGATTCCAGGAAGACTCCTTATGAACTCTGGAGAGGAAAGAAGCCGGTCGTTAAGTATTTCTGGATATTTGGTAATGATTGTTACATTCTACGTGATAGAGAGAACTTAGAAAAATTTGATGCAAAGAGTGACAAGGGATATTTTCTAGGGTACTCCTCTACTAGTAGAGCATATAAAGTGTATAATCTGAGAACCAAAACTGTCATGGAATCGTCAAATGTTGTGATCAATGACGAAGTATGTCCAGAAGCACATTCAGAAAGTACTGCTCCGGTTCAAGATAAGTCTATGGAGGTTAATGACTCACTTCTTGTTGATTATGTTGGGAAACATAGTGATGAGGAGTTAATGGTGTTGAATGATGCAATTTTTGTGCCATCAAGTCCTGAACCATCCACTCCGATTCATGAGACTCAACATGCTCAACATGAGTTTAGTCCTTCATCAGAACAGAAAGGTACATCCACATCTCTAGTTAAAGGTCCTTCCTCTAGAGTAAGGCTTAACCATCCCTCCTCAAATATATTGGGAAGTCTAAATGATAACATGAGATTAAGGTCAAAAGCCTTAAGTGTAATTACACACTTATGCTATCTGTCCCAATTTGAATCGAAAAAGGTAGATGAGGCACTTCAAGACGCTGATTGGGTAAACTCTATGCATGAAGAACTTCATCAATTTGTTCAGAATGATGTGTGGGAATTAGTTCCTAGACCAAAGGGTGTAAATGTAATTGGAACTAAATGGATCTTTAAGAACAAGTCAGATGAACATGGCACTGTTATCAGAAATAAATCAAGACTTGTTGCTCAATGCTACACACAAGTGGAAGGGATTGATTTTGATGAGACCTTTGCACCAATAGCAAGATTGGAATCCATTAGGATACTGTTAACTATAACTAGTCATCTGAATTTCAAGCTATATCAAATGGATCTTTGTTGACCCTTACAGACCGAATGATGTGTATAAATTGAAGAGAGCTCTGTATGGTTTGAAACAAGCTCCACGAGCTTGGTATGATAGATTGACTGCATATCTCATTGAGCATGGCTTCAAAAGGGGATTTGCAGACACTACTCTCTTCATAAGAAATGATAAGAACAATTTTGTTGTAGCTCAAATTTTTGTTGATGATATTGTTTTTGGTGCTACTAATGACTCTCTTACTTATTCTTTTGCAGATGAAATGAAGGCGATGTTTGAAATGAGTATGGTTGGTGAACTAACTTATTTCTTGGGATTACAGGTGAAGCAAATGGACTCAGGGATCTACATCAACCAAGCAAAATATGCAAGGAATCTGGTCAAGAGATTTGGACTGGACAATGCTCCACATGCTAGAACACCAATGGCTGCCAATGCAAAATTAACAAATGATCCGTCAGGTAAGTCTGTTGATGTTACATTATACAGAAGTATGATTGGATGCCTTTTATATTTGACTGCTAGTCGGCCTGATATTGCTTTTAGTGTTGGTGTTTGTTATAAATTTCAATCTAATCCTAAAGTTTCACACTGAAATGCTGTCAAAAGAATAATTAAATATGTTGGGGAACTTGTGATTATGGATTATTTTATAGTAAAGAGTCTAATCTATCTCTTGCTGGTTTCTCTAATTCTGATTGGACTGGTAATGTTGATGATAGAAAAAGCACCACTGGTGGGTGTTTTTATGTTGTAGCTAATCTCGTTGCTTGGATGAGTAAAAAGCAAAATTTTGTGTCCTTGTCTACTGCCGAGTCAGAATATATTACTGCTGGAAGTTGTTGCTCACAATTTCTTTGGATAAAAAAGGTTTTAACTGATTATGGGATATCCCAAGATATCGTGGTTGTTTACTGTGATAACTCTAGTGCTATTGACATATCTAAGAACCCTGTTGAACATTCTAAGACTAAACACATAGAGATTAGGTATCATTTCAATAGGGATCTTGTTGAAAGAAAGATTGTGTGTCTTGAGTATATTCCTACTGAACGCCAGAATGCTGACATTTTTACCAAATCTCTTGATAGAAGTAAGTTTGAGACACTTCGTCAAGTAATTGGTGTGATTCTATGTCCCTGATCTGTCTTGGCCTTCTTGATCCTTGTGCTTCATTGTTCTACCCTTTGTGCTTCATTATTCTACCCTTTGTAAACTTTGAGCTTCTAGTTGTGTTTTGTCACAGATTGCCAAAGGGGGAGTTTGTTAGGTTCTAAAGATTTAGGTATTTATGTATTTAGAACTCTAGTGTGTATTGTTGGCAAACCATGATCAAAACAATGTGTTTAGAAGTGTTTTAGTCTTCCTCAATGTTGTATATTTTATGTAAAGTTGGAATCAAGCTAACTCAATCGATCGAATCTCGGGTAGACTATTTTTTTTGCAGATTTCCAACTTAGCCCTAGTTGTTTAAAACGTTTAGGTTTTCATATTTGTCCTAAGTATAAAAGGGAAACCCTAGCCACGTTTTAGTGTTGCTCATCTTACTGTTTGTGTAAATCTCTTGTGAGATCTAGAGGAGTTTTCCTTTACACAAACTTAGGGCTTTCAAGGAGGAGATATTATCTACACCTTAATGATCAACTCGGTTGCTGCCATTAAAGCTTAAAGAAAACACAAGCGGGTGTGCTTGTATCTGGTGGTGAATCCAAGAAAGAAGGAGTCTGTGGATTCAGAGCTTGCACGTGGTCGTGTCAGTAAGTTCTACTGGTTGGTAGCAATGAGAAGTCGAGCGTGGGGGCTTATAAGTCTTATTGTATGAACTTCGATTCTTTCAAGATAGTGGATTCAGGTTTACCTAGAGGATAGCTAGGTGAAATCCTTCCCAGGTTTTTACCGGTTTGGTTTCCTAGGTGATCATATCTTTGTGTTATCTATCTTTCCGCCACTTTGCATGATATGATCTTTGTAATTGTGATAACCTAGATTTGTTAAATTGGACTAAGTAGCAACTTGACTAATTTCTTAGGTTAATACAATTGTGTTTTAAGGGGTCTAAAAACTATCAAAAATAGTAGACCTTACATACTTATCCAAACTCTTCGTTATCTCTTAAATTAAGGAGCTTATCTTTATCACAAAAAGAATTCTCACACTTCAAATTTGAAACTTATCATTAAAAAAAAGTACATGA
Source organism: Quercus robur (assembly GCF_932294415.1). Taxonomy (NCBI): domain Eukaryota; kingdom Viridiplantae; phylum Streptophyta; class Magnoliopsida; order Fagales; family Fagaceae; genus Quercus; species Quercus robur. The sequence continues at coordinate 40,304,024 of NC_065544.1, read as the reverse complement.
TGAGATCTATTTTCTTATCATTATCCCAAAAAAAAAGGGTAATCTATAGATTCAACATATTACTTTTTGTAAATATTTTTTTTTTAAAATCTCAAAAATAGAAATGGTCTCCCAAACAATTTTTTTTTTTTTTTTTTTTTTTTTTAGTATTTTGAAAATTGTTCTTAAAAGTGAGAGCCAAACAAGTTTAATATAAAAATTATTATCTGAAAACTATTTTTAAGTTCAATTTTTTGAAAATTGTTTTTATACTATTTTGAAAATAAAAACAAAAATCCTCCTACCAATCAAGCCCTAAGAATCTTTTTTCTCAAGCCGAAAAATAATTATAAATAAGAAAAAAGGAAAAATTGGAAGAGAAAAAAAATATTTTTCGTTTTCTAAGCTTTTGTGCTTATGGCAGTTATAAATAACGATAAAGTGCAACCACAAATGGAGTCAGCGTACTCAAATTCAAAGAATACATGATTATTGTAATTTGTTGACATATGTATTTATAGATTGTATTTTATTTAAATGAAAATTATTTTTATTTTGGATTTTCTTAAATATATATATATATATATGTATATTATCAAGTATGGGATCCAAAATAATAAGGTTATTTAAAAATTTCAAATTATTTAGGATATTTCCAAAAAAAAATTAATTTTTTTGAAAATTTTGGGGGGGCCCCAAGTTCCCCTCGATCTTCAAGTGCCTACGCCACTGTCCATGCCCAACAACAATGGAGAGAGAGGGGAGAGGACTGAGCACTTTCTTATTGTTAATGTTGATTGTTTTTTTTTTAATTGATATTAGACTATTAGATTTTCGCACCTTATTAACTCCACGGCACAAAAACTTAAAAATTTACGTTGTATATGTAGCGCAAAATTAGCGCACAATTGAAATTCAATTGAAAATCTAATTGGATTTTTTCTGAATTTTGTCTATTAATATATATATATATATATATATATATATAGATAGATAGATAGATAGATAGATAAGTTGAAGGCCTTCTTATGCGTAAAAGTGGTTTGCAACATAACCCTATTTTTAACTAATTGTTATCATAAAATTTTGGGCCTTTCTAGAAAGGGGTGGGCCCTTTTTGTAATGGGGTCCTAGACCAAGGCTGAAGTGGCCTAAGCCTAGAGTCACTCTTGCTCTATTTTGATATCTTCGGAGACTTCTTTGCATTAATACTTCTTCAATTCATAGTCATCAAATAGTGCCTAATTTTTTTTCTTCCACTTTTTATATATTTGGAGTATATTAGTACTATGAGATGGTAAATGTGGGTGTTAGTCCTTTTTTTTTTTTTTTTTTTTTTTTTTTTATTGGCTAAAATACAAATTGCACTCTCTAAGTTTAACTGAAATTCATTTCAGTTCACTAACTTTACTTTCATTCAATTGAGTCATCTGAGGTTGAAATTTATTCATATTAGGCATTTTGTTCAATTTCATTAAAAATGGCCATTCAAAAAATATTTTTATCGCATTAAAAATTTTATAAAATTAATAATTTTTTATGGGAATTTATTTTCTAAAAATATTTTTTCATTAGTTATTTGCATACTTAAACAAATTTTTTTTTTAATGAAATTGGACAAAAAACCTGAGTTGAAAAAATTCGAAACTTAGATAACTCAATTGAAAAGAAGTAAAGTTAAAGGATTTAAATGAATTTCAATTAAACTTAGAGGGCGTAATTTGAATTTTAGCTTCTTCTATTTTTAGTGACATGATTATTTTAATAGATGGTGTAAATAGAATTTTTTACATCAATTTCAAATCCTAATTAAATTATGGCTTCTTTTATTTAAATTTCTTAAAGGAATATCAGAAGAAAAAAACTCTTCTTATAAATACTCTTTAGAAGGAGACAATGATAATAAATTGTTATTAATAAAAAATTTCTTTTGAGATATTTGCTCTATCTTTTTCCTTGATAGTCTTGTGTTCTTGTTGAACTTATGTTTTTTTTTTTTGAAAGTGTATGTGTTACAAATTCTACTTCTACATACCAACGTTGCATAATAACCTGTTGTTTCAACTTGTAAAGATAATCAAGAATCACCTAAATTTCTACCTAAGGAGGTTTATCTACTTCTTTATTCAAATTTGTTTCAACTTGTAAAGGTAATCAAGAATCACCTAAATTTCTACCTAAGGAGGTTTATCTACTTCTTTATTCAAATTAAAAGGTTCTTTTTTAATTTTAGATTATGAATTTGCTTTCTATTGCAATGGTTTCCCATGGTTGCAACCCAAAAAAGATACTGCCAAAAAAATAAATAAATAAAAAATCTATTATAGAGGTCACAAAAACAAAACCTTTATAACAGATACGAACCATAACGCAAATCATGCAGCTTTTATTTTGACTTTTTGCAGTGATATTGGCCACTACAAAAGGCCTATTTCCTATTGCATTTCTGCACGAAATACGTGTCCGAAAGAACCAAAGATTGAGAGAGATGAGATGCAGGAGAAGGAGAGTTGAGATATGTTCGGATGAAGCAAAGTAAAAGGTGCATGTATTCATGTATGATGGGAAAGCTCATTAAGCCTCCATTTGGGAGATTATAAAGAAATGGAATGGAATGATCAAAAAAGAATGAAATGTATTTAAGCAATGGAAGTAAATGGAATTAAATTAAGTATTCTTGTTTGAACATTTTAAATTAAATAAATTCATGGAAAGAAATGGAAGGTAAGTGATCCTGTTTTTGAGTAATATAGAAGAAAATAAATGAAATCATTTTATGATAATATTACTATTAGACCTCTATTTTAAAATAGAAGACTATATATATATATTGGAAATTTTAGTAAAAAAAAATCACTAAATCTAACCTGCTTTGTCATGTTTTCTTGGTTAATATATACTTAATAAGAGAGAATAAAATGTGTTAACGTGTAATAGACTGTGGGCTTCAGGCCCAGCACACATAGTTGTACTGCACATTATAGGCTTTAAGCTCACCTTATTTACTTGTATAGCACACATACTTGTACTGCACACTATAATATGTACTGCACACTATGCCTCTTATATAAAGGCACTCATGTATATTTTATATTTTATTACTCTAAAATACAATACTATTCATTCAATATTTCTAACATGAAATCAGAGGAGGATGAATATTTCTAGAGGGATGATGTCATATATATTTAGCTATTTAACCGTCATCATCACATCACCCGGTAGAATTATATCCTTCACCACAAATAACACGCTGAATATGATATCAATATATTTCACTTTTTAATTTTTTATACCTCTTTTTCTATTTCAATCAATATCTTTCAATTCAAAGTGCATTTCTGTCTTGATTCCCAGCATACAGAGGTCGAAATAAGAAAAAAAAAAAAGATCATACTAGTTGTTGACTCCTTTTTGGTTGAGGGAAAATTTCTTCTCTATCTCTACCAGCCCAATATTGGAGCTCCCTTTCCCAATTCTTAGTTTTGACATTTGAGAGAGTGCTTTCATATTGTTAAGAAGTCTAAGGACACTTTATTATACTGCTATACACCTTTTAGGGATTTGCCTAAATAAACTTGGTAATTGCATAAGTAATGTCATTGAAGATGTTACTTAATTTGCTTGTAAATCTCTTGATCGATATGGTACTTGCCCTTTTTTAGGGGTTGGGGAATTGAAGGATGGGATAGTGATTCTCACATGTTTTTTTGTACATTGTCTCCATTGCACTTTTCACATTTTAAACATAGAAAATGTTAATTATTGTGGATATCTAGTGTGAACTTATAGATGTTGCATGTACATAGTGTATATCAATGAGTGTTCGAGAACATTTTCCTTTAAGGACATAATCGTGTATCAAACTATCAATGTGTTAAAACAAATACAGAAAATTATTTTTATTATTAAAAAAAAAAAAAAAAAAAAAAAAGGAGAAGAAGAATGTTCCATTTGTTTCAATGGAAAACCTTGCGCTTGGTGTTTTTCTTTGGTCAACTAAAAGAATATTGCTTATTCTTCGAGAGTGTTTTCTAGGATTTTTTTTATTTTTGCAAAACAACTCTATCTTATAGCAAGCTAAATAAGGGAAATTAGGAGATTTTTTTTTCCAGTCAATTAATGTTGCTACAAAACATAGGCAAATGAGATATTTATAGAAAATAATTTTTGAAAATTGACTCATTTTTTATAAAATACAACTCATCTTTTTCAAAATTTTGTAGTCAAGAGATGGAAAATACAATTTAAAAGTTCTATAACAAAAAAGTTCCGTTTTTAGTAATTAGCCAATGCATTATACACCTCTCTCTCTCTCTCTCTCTCTCTCTCTTTCTCTCCATCTATCCCATTATAAATACCCATTTAAATCACGCTATCAATATCATTGCTAACATCTTATTTCGCAAGCTCTTTCTCTGTGTGCACCCTCTTAATTATTTCACTCTCTATTATCTTTCACAAGTTGCAAATCATACCATGGGTTTCGCAATTATGCAAGGACTCATGCTAGTGCTGCTGATTGCTTCCACAATGGCAGTTAGCATAGCCAGGCCATTTGGGAATTCCATTAATACACAATCCTCCAACAAGATCATTGTGGGTGACACGCACCACTGGAATTATGGCTTTAACTACATCGAATGGGCAACAAAACATGGCCCTTTCTACTTAAATGACACTCTAGGTGAGCTTAATTACTTTGCTATTGCTACTTGTTACATATTGCCATGCATAGTTCAGGTTGTAAAATATATTGACCAAAATCATATTTTTAAACCGCTTGTGTTTTTATGACAAGTTATAAAGTTCAGTATGATATCAAAATATATAGTCAATTCTAACTTCGAACTTTGTTTTCAATTTATTTATTCATAGGTTATCAATTTTGATCGTTATGGAACATGAAAAATATGTGCATTTTTTGTTTTGTTTTGCTGAATGCAAATATGCATGAAAAATAACTGTTCATATGATGTTGATTGCAATTTTCAAATATGATCCACCAACTCCAAAAACATTTCCTCACAGTGTTTACTTGCTACCAAACCAGGAGAGCTTCATTAAATGTGACCTGAAAAATGCCAAGATGCAGGGAAATACAAAACAAGGAGCTGGGAACGGCTTTGAGTTTGTGCTGAAAGAGTCGCAGCCTCACTACTTTGCTTGCGGTGAGCACGATGGCATTCATTGCCTGAATGGAACAATGAAGTTTTCTGTGACGCCAATAGACCGGACCTATAGATAATTACTGGTACAACGTGTGTGCCGTGGGAAACGTTATTTGCTACTCTCTTTTTACGTTTTGTTGTGTTGTAGCAAATAATGAGTGTTTTCGTCTTCTTTTTTTTTATTAAATAAAAGACTATTTGTAATTTTGAACAAATAGTAATTGATTGATTGCTCATTTTACAGTTTATGAGTCACATTCTAAATCAGATGATTTGCTATGATTTATGTATTTTCATTCCCCGTCCTTACGGTTACAAACAATATATGTTATGAGTTCTGAATAATTGAGACGATAGAGAATAAATGTACTAGTTGTCATATTGATGTTCCACAGAGGTGCCATTTTGCATCCCTGCTTGTTTTATAGTAATATTAACCATTTTATATTGAAAGTATCGGAGTCTTTTACAATTGAAAAGGTTAATGACATTTGACCTAAGGATCATGTTTGGTCTAGACATTTGAAGTAAATATTAATTTTTAGAAAGATGGAGTGTAACTTTCAAGTAACGACATTTGCATCATCCAGCAAAATACTATCACATAATTTTTTTTCCCAAATAAAAGATAGATTATATCACTTATAATCATAACCCTATTAAATGTCTATTCACCATATAATTATTATATTTTGTATTTCAAAAATGCATGTTAAGAAAAAAAAAAATGTGGGAAGACATATTGTCCATCCTATTCTCCATAATTGGAGTTAGATGGTACGGCAGTTGGGCAGATAACATCATGGTGAGATTTTAATTAAAGAGTTCATATAACACATTCTTCCCAACAAAAAAAAGTTAATATACACATAAGGATATTAGTTGGCCCTACAAGTTCAAGTTGGTAGGTTTGGACCTACAGTAGAAAGGAATGCATGTTCGAGACTCAGTTCGTAGAACCGTTTTGCGCAGAACATGAAAGATATGAGCACAGATGTCAATTTCTACATCAGAGATTAGATCATGAAGAAACAAAGCACGTTCGAGGTTCATATACCCAGTGCTTGATAAAGGGTACAAATTGTGAAACATCACAATTGTAAGCACTCTCAGTTTTGGAGGAAGAGAGGAAACACTGATGGATTTTCCATTGGGTGAGAACTTCAAGTCTTGTCCAAGACTTTCTTTGAGAAGCTCCTCATCAGGACAAAGATCATCATAAATCGGTGAGTGTCGGAATATTGGTCTGTTGATGTGAAGGATTTCTGCCAGATATGCAGGAGAGACTGAAAAGCTCTTTTTCCTAACCCAGCACTTAAGTTCATCTTCTTCCACAATCGCGTTGGCATAAAATTCCTTTACCAAATCTTCATATGCGTCATCCAGATCAGAGAGAAGGTAATTCCAGTCCTTGTGAGCAAACCATTTCGGAATGTCAGTGTCATGAAGTGATGATTGATCCACAGTTCTTTCTAGTAATGGTGTAGCACTTTGAAAATAATTCTCATGAGACTGATAGGCTGCATAGGATCTGAACTTGTTGGGATCGAATCTCTTTGATGAAGAACGAGTCGCTTTTGTTTGAGGTGGGTAATCATCAACATCAATGACGGGTTCCTTCCCTTTGGAACTGCCTCCTTTCACAGTTGCTTTCTTGAATGGTGACATGTCTAGTTTGAATCATGAATAGAGGAAATGACAGAACACAATCCAACAGACTTTATTAGTAGTGGGTTAGTGGTAATTTAGGGATAATGAAGAAACCCTAATAGCTAGATGAAAATGACAAGAAAATAGCAATGAGGGACAATAATGGCCCAAATGTAGCTACACAGTAGAGAGGGTCAGAATAAAACCACACAATCAGCTTAGAAAAACACACAGTCAACACAGGAACATTTTGAATCAACACATCAACAGCGGATCAGGCAAGATGAGAAACCAACAAATAGCAAACCCTAGCTAAGCACGTGATGAATAACACAACCAACAATTTAATATAGCTCAAAACTGAAACAAAAGCTTCCATAAGCTAAGCATGGACAAAGAGTAATAGCCGAGCTAAAAACCCATCTCAAAATCACAAACAAATGCGAATAATCCAAAGGGGAAAACACAAAAACAAGTAGAATAGAGTTCAAGACAGAAAACCCATACCTGTTACTTGAGGATTTTGAGCTGAAAAGAGGCAAAAATGGAGATCGAAAATGGAGGCACAGTGTGAATGGGTAAGAACAGTTGAGAGAGACAATGAACAGTCACAAAAAGATCGAGGGAAAACAAAAATAAATTAAAAACTGCCCCTATTTTTGCCAAAACACGCGTTTTTCGCGACTGAAGTGAGTCACCACAAAGTCGCCAGTTCAAGCCGCCAAAACATTCAAAGACACAAGTTTGAAAAAAAATTTTAAGTGTTTTTCGCAACTGGAAGGTCTACCCGCGAGTGAGTCGCGAACTGAGCCGCGAAAATCTCTGAGTAACCCTCATGACTGGACCTTCCACTCGCGAACAAGTCACCAAAAATGACCCGCGAAGAAGCGACTGAGGCTCGCGACTTGACATACCCGCAACTGAGTCGCCAAAATAGGGCAAAACTGGATTTTTAAAATTTTCAGATTTTTTAAACAAAATACTTTCCAAAAACACCTAAAACACTCAAAAATATTTTTGTGCTTGAATTAACAAAGATTGAGCATGTGAAAACACATTTCATCAAGTACAATCACACAAATGAATATGGCATTTATTGAACATAAACTTGTGTGTTGTGTGTGGATATCAACAATGAGATAGTCCTTAGTCTAATGTGAAGCTTCAATGATCAATTCAACCAAGGTATACACAATTAGCACTATATCATGTGATCCATCTCAATTATAGAAATATGTATATATGACCTCCCACAAAACTTGATAACATATCTTGGAGCTTTACATTTGACTCCACTTTCAATCATAACATTTGATCATTTTGATCTTTTGAGGCAATCACCTCTCATTGTGAGTGTGATATTTGATATTTCACTTTAATGAACAAGCCTTTGGCTTTTTGAATAAACATTCTCCTTAATATAAGGTCGCTTACCCTTTTTCCTAGTCGAATACTAGAATGTACGACAGGCTTTTGCAGCTCAAAATCTCTTTTCATTTGGAGATTTACATTTGGTGAGCTCTTCTTAGCAAAAAACAAAAATAAAGAGTGGGAAGATATATAGATACAAGTCTATGCAAGTCTCAAGATCATCATAACCATTCACTAATCATTCACGACAAGATTGAAGATCTATTTACAATAATCACATAGATTTCAAGATTTCTCCCACAGTGATATGAGTGCAAAGAAACAAGCAATGCTCGAAAATGCACAAAGCCATTAGCACAAAGGTACAAGGCAAAACAAGTTTTGAGACAAAAACTCAATAATATCAATAAAACTTTTTGATTTTCTAATTTTTTATGTGATTTTTGGATTTTTGACGTAAAAGAAGAAAAAGATTGAACAAACATAAGGAGCAACGATATTCACAAATAGACAAACAAACAATAATCATGCTACACAAAGAGCTAACAAAGTAGTGTGTGCCCCAACACAAACAAGCTTATCATATTATAAATATGTGAAGCACACATCACACAAGAGAGTCAAGGAATTGTACCAACACCAATGGTCTTACGGAGTGATTCAAACCATGGACCATCGAGAGGCTTGGTGAAGATGTCCGCCTTTTGATTGTCGGTGTGTATGAACTCAAGACACACAACTCTTTCCTCTACCAGATCCCGAATGAAATGGTAACGTATCTCTATGTGTTTAGATTTTGAATGCTGGACAGGATTCTTGGAAAGATTGATGGCACTGGTGTTGTCACAGAAGACACACATCGTCTCTTGAGGAATTCCATAATCATGAAGTAATTTCTTCATCCAAAGAAACTGAGTGCAGCAACTTCCAGTGGCGATGTATTCTGCTTCAGCAGTAGATAAAGACACAGAATTTTGTTTCTTGCTCATCCACGAGACAAGATTGTTACCAAGGTAGAAATAGCCGCCTGAAGTACTTTTCCGATCGTCTACACTGCCAGCCCAGTCAGCATCTGAATACCCGGCAAGACAAGCATTTGAGTCTTTTGAATACCACAGACCATAGTTTGAAGTACCATTCACATATCGAATGATTCGCTTAGCAGCAGTCAGGTGAGATTCCTTCTTGGAGAATTGTACCAGGAAATCATCATCACAAATTTGAGTGATGCTCAGCAGATTTGCCTTCAGCCCTTTTATGTATAACACATCTTTCAACAGTGGTAATCCAGGTATCTCAATGGTTCCTTTGCCTAGGACTTGAGCATGACTTCCATCACCAATTGTCACATAGTCACCAACCTTTTCCTTGAGTGTCTTAAACAGTGACTTATCCCTTGTCATATGGTGAGAACATCCACTATCAAGATACCACAAACATGCATTAAACACCTTCAATGAGGTATGTACAAATAAGCTAACATGAGACAAACATTCTTGACCTTCAGACAAAAACTCATTATCAGTTTTCATGCTTCTTTCAGATTGACTATTCATTTTCAGACTCTCAATCATCTCACACAACATTCTATTCTTTCTTTTATATTTCTTGATCAATGATTTAGATTCAGATATGCTACTGTGTAAGACATGATTCTGATTTTCAAAATATTCCAGCATGGGAACAAATATCCTAGCATGTTTCTTAGTTTTTAACAACTCTACAAGATCATTAGTAAAACACCCTTCAGACATATGCATAGAGTCATTTTCACAAACACTTAAGCTACAATTCAGCATGGTATTTTCCAAAACAGCTACCACAACACAGGGGTCTAGGATCACACTTAGGTAATAAACCACAACAAGTGTACCCACTCTGATACCAATTGAAAGTTTAAATATGTGTATAAACACCCTTGAATGTTTAGACCCCCAAATTACAACTTAACCAATTCAAGCATTATGTCAAACAACTAGTGTGCGGAAAATGAACATAAGCTACAATATAGAATTGGATAAACTATCTAAACCAAATTAAAATCACAACCCACAGCAGATAATAAAAAGGCAAAGATAGAAGGGAAGGAAGATGTAAACACAAAGACAACACGCGATGTGTTATCGAAGAGGAAACCGAAGCCCTCGGCGTAAAACCTCTCCGCCGCCCTCCAAGCGGTAAACAATCCACAAGAAAATATAGTTGGGATACATGGACAGCAATAGACCCTCCAAGCCTAATCTACCCAGTGCACCTAAGCCCTCCAAGCTTCTTGCTCCAACGAGGTTGCACCGAACCTTTTTCTTTTCTAGCTTCCCGGATTCCGCTACTAGACCATAGCATCAACCAATGAAGATTGGTTTCTTCCTAACTGCTTCTCAGAAATCCAAACAGCCCTCTCACAGTGATGAATATGGTGAGAACAAGGTTTGGTAAAAAGCCTCTCAAGGATTTGACAATGGAGAGGAAGAGAGTTGAGGAATTTAAACAGACTCTAATGTATAGATTGTTGGTGAATCAATCTTGTTTTTCTTTAGGGTTTCTCTCTCAAAATTCTCTCTGGAAGCTCTCTTACATTTGTGGATAAAAGGGGTATTTATACTGGAGTGAGAGAGGAATGTGAAACATCAGGATTTACAAAACAGGGCTGGCTCACGGCTTGACCTTGCGACTTAACTAAGTCGCGAGATCCAGTCGCGAGATAACCGTATGGCCAGTTGTCCTGTTTTGTCCTGTAGTGCTCCAGCTAGCATGACTGTTCACCTTCCAGCATGCTTGGCACATGTGCTGTGTCTGGCGGCTTGCAGCCGCGAGTCACCCGCGAGGCCAAGCTACGAGTCTCTATTTTCTTGCACACTCTTGAGCAAACTTCACTCTATCTCACTCACTACCCTTACAACAAGCCCACCAAAATACAGGGTTACTAAATGCTGAAATACAAGCAAATTTGGCACGGAATAAAGCCAATTAGATGGTTGAATACATTCAACCTTACAAAATATAAAATTGGTTGGACTTGTTGTGTGTGTATGTGTGTCTTTGAGATCTATGTGCTTAAAACAAACAATCATGTGTGATATAGAAGAAAAAAGGCACGCAAATAGTCCAATTACATTTTCCACCCCAAATAAAATAAAAGGCAAAATCAAAGTCAAATTCAACTATCCCCAAAAAATAGAAAATAGAAATTAAAAATTAAAACAAATACTTTAAACTCCAAGCAATCATATCAATTCTTGCTATGTTTGTAGGAAAAGGAAAAAGGAAAATTACTTGAGTCTTACATTTACTTTTCTTCCAAATTTGAAATAAACCAAATGGATTAAGCTAAGCTATATAATGGCCTGTTTGGTAAGAGTTTTTAAATATATATATATATATATATATATATTTTACAATCCATAAAATGGTGAGTCCTACACTTGAATTTATTGTTTGGCTAATATTTTCTAAATACAATTTTCAAAAAACTGTATCCTCTTTTCCTAGGATTCAGAACAAGATTTTAAAAACGCCTAGGGGGTGTATTCAGGATACAAAAAATGTTTTTGATGACATAGTTGTAAATAAATTGAAAACTATTAGGTTTTAAAGACTTAGGTATTTATGTATTTAGAACTCTAATGTGTATTGTTGGCAAACCATGATCAAAACAATGTGTTTAGAAGTGTTTTAGTCTTGCTCAAAGTTATATATTTTATGTAAAGTTGGAATCAAGCTAATGCAGAAAGTATTGTGCATTTCGGCCTCGCTCGATCGATCGAAGCTTAGGCTCGATCAATCGAATCTCGGGCAGAATGTTTTTTTCTACAGATTTCCAACTCAGCCCTACTTGTTTAAAACGTTTAGGATTTTCTAATTTGTCCTTAATATAAAAGGCAAACCCTAACCACGGTTTAGTGTTGCTCATATTGCTGTTTGTGTAAATCTCTTGTGAGATCTAGAGGAGTTTTCCTTTACACAAACTTAGGGTTTTCAAGGAGGAGATATTATCTACACCTTGATGATCAACTCGGTTGCTACCATTGAAGCTTAAAGAAAACACAAGCGGATGTGCTTGTATATGGTGGTGAATCCAAGAAAGAAGGAGTTCGTGGATTCAGAGCTTGCACGTGGTAGTGTCAGTAAGTTCTACTGGTTGGTAGCAATAAGAAGTCGAGCGTGGGGGCTTGTAAGTCATATTGTATGAACTTCGATTCTTTCAAGATAGTGGATTCAGGTTTACCTTGAGGATAGCTAGGTTAAATCCTCCCCAGGATTTTACCGATTTGGTTTCCTGGGTGATCATATCTTTGTGTTATTTATTTTTTACTGCTTTGCATGATATGATCTTTGTGATTGTGATAACCTAGATTTGTTAAATTGGACTAAGTAACAACTTGGCTAATTACCTAGGTTAATTCAATTATATTTTAAGGGGTCCAAAAACTATCAAGTGGTATCAGAGCGGGTTGCTCTCTTGTTGTTGATCTTTTGATCATTGAGCTGATCCTTGACCCCTGTTGTTATGGATTCTTGGAAATTCTTTTTGCTTATTCATCAACTTGCTTACTTTGTGTATTTGTCACTTGTTGATTTTGTTAAATCTTTCCTTGGACGTCTTGGTCTTATCATATGTGATAATAATTATTTGTGTTATACTGCCTTAACCGCCTTAAAGGCACGTGATTCTTGTCTTTGGTATTTGGATAGTGGTTGTTCCAAGCATATGACAAGAAACGAAGGATTATTCAAGACCCTCTTTGAAGGAAAGATTGGGACAGTCACTTTTGGAGATGGAAGCAAATCTGTAATCAAAGGCATTGGAAGTGTGGACATCCCAGGGTTACCGGTCTTTGAAGATGTTTGGTATGTTGATGGACTGAAGGCAAATTTACTCAGTATCAGTCAAATTTACAAAAATGGACTGAATGTTCTCTTCACTAAGTATGAATGTGAGATACTTGATGGAGGAGGTGACTATATGTGTGTTGGTGTAAGGATAGCGGACAACTGTTATGGATTAATACCAAGCATAAGCAACAAGTGTTTTAGTACAAAGATTGATCAAGTTGATTTGTGGCATCAACGGTTAGGGCATGCAAGTCATAAGTAGTTAGAAAAGATTTCCAAATGTGATGTTGTTGTTGGTTTACCTAAATTTGAGAAGATAGACAAGTGCATACGTGGACCATGTCAGATGGGTAAACATATAAAATCTAAACATCCGTCTGTAGCTAGTGTTCAAACTTCAAGACCTTTGGAGTTATTGCACATTGATCTTATGGGTCCTGCTCGAGTTCAGAGTTTATGAGGAAAGAAATATATTCTAGTGGTTGTGGATGACTTTACCAGATATACTTGGGTTGTGCTTTTGAAAGATAAAGCTGAGGCTCCTGAGAAGATGATACATCTGTGTAAGAAATTGCAGGTTGAAAAAGATACTGTGATAGCCAAAATCAGAAGTGACCATGGAAGAGAATTTGAGAATACCAAGCTGGCTACTTTCTGCAATGAACAAGGCACACATCAAGAGTTCTCTTCACTCAAGACACCGCAACAAATTGGAATAGTTGAACGGAAAAATAGGGTTGTTCAGGAGATGGCACGTGTCATGCTACACAATAAAAAATTGCCAAAATCCTTCTGGGGAGAAGCAGTTAACACTGATTGTCATACACTCAACCAGGTGCATTTCAGACCTGATTCCAGGAAGACTCCTTATGAACTCTGGAGAGGAAAGAAGCCGGTCGTTAAGTATTTCTGGATATTTGGTAATGATTGTTACATTCTACGTGATAGAGAGAACTTAGAAAAATTTGATGCAAAGAGTGACAAGGGATATTTTCTAGGGTACTCCTCTACTAGTAGAGCATATAAAGTGTATAATCTGAGAACCAAAACTGTCATGGAATCGTCAAATGTTGTGATCAATGACGAAGTATGTCCAGAAGCACATTCAGAAAGTACTGCTCCGGTTCAAGATAAGTCTATGGAGGTTAATGACTCACTTCTTGTTGATTATGTTGGGAAACATAGTGATGAGGAGTTAATGGTGTTGAATGATGCAATTTTTGTGCCATCAAGTCCTGAACCATCCACTCCGATTCATGAGACTCAACATGCTCAACATGAGTTTAGTCCTTCATCAGAACAGAAAGGTACATCCACATCTCTAGTTAAAGGTCCTTCCTCTAGAGTAAGGCTTAACCATCCCTCCTCAAATATATTGGGAAGTCTAAATGATAACATGAGATTAAGGTCAAAAGCCTTAAGTGTAATTACACACTCATGCTATCTGTCCCAATTTGAATCGAAAAAGGTAGATGAGGCACTTCAAGACGCTGATTGGGTAAACTCTATGCATGAAGAACTTCATCAATTTGTTCAGAATGATGTGTGGGAATTAGTTCCTAGACCAAAGGGTGTAAATGTAATTGGAACTAAATGGATCTTTAAGAACAAGTCAGATGAACATGGCACTGTTATCAGAAATAAATCAAGACTTGTTGCTCAATGCTACACACAAGTGGAAGGGATTGATTTTGATGAGACCTTTGCACCAGTAGCAAGATTGGAATCCATTAGGATACTGTTAACTATAACTAGTCATCTGAATTTCAAGCTATATCAAATGGATCTTTGTTGACCCTTACAGACCGAATGATGTGTATAAATTGAAGAGAGCTCTGTATGGTTTGAAACAAGCTCCACGAGCTTGGTATGATAGATTGACTGCATATCTCATTGAGCATGGCTTCAAAAGGGGATTTGCAGACACTACTCTCTTCATAAGAAATGATAAGAACAATTTTGTTGTAGCTCAAATTTTTGTTGATGATATTGTTTTTGGTGCTACTAATGACTCTCTTACTTATTCTTTTGCAGATGAAATGAAGGCGATGTTTGAAATGAGTATGGTTGGTGAACTAACTTATTTCTTGGGATTACAGGTGAAGCAAATGGACTCAGGGATCTACATCAACCAAGCAAAATATGCAAGGAATCTGGTCAAGAGATTTGGACTGGACAATGCTCCACATGCTAGAACACCAATGGCTGCCAATGCAAAATTAACAAATGATCCGTCAGGTAAGTCTGTTGATGTTACATTATACAGAAGTATGATTGGATGCCTTTTATATTTGACTGCTAGTCGGCCTGATATTGCTTTTAGTGTTGGTGTTTGTTATAAATTTCAATCTAATCCTAAAGTTTCACACTGAAATGCTGTCAAAAGAATAATTAAATATGTTGGGGAACTTGTGATTATGGATTATTTTATAGTAAAGAGTCTAATCTATCTCTTGCTGGTTTCTCTAATTCTGATTGGACTGGTAATGTTGATGATAGAAAAAGCACCACTGGTGGGTGTTTTTATGTTGTAGCTAATCTCGTTGCTTGGATGAGTAAAAAGCAAAATTTTGTGTCCTTGTCTACTGCCGAGTCAGAATATATTACTGCTGGAAGTTGTTGCTCACAATTTCTTTGGATAAAAAAGGTTTTAACTGATTATGGGATATCCCAAGATATCGTGGTTGTTTACTGTGATAACTCTAGTGCTATTGACATATCTAAGAACCCTGTTGAACATTCTAAGACTAAACACATAGAGATTAGGTATCATTTCAATAGGGATCTTGTTGAAAGAAAGATTGTGTGTCTTGAGTATATTCCTACTGAACGCCAGAATGCTGACATTTTTACCAAATCTCTTGATAGAAGTAAGTTTGAGACACTTCGTCAAGTAATTGGTGTGATTCTATGTCCCTGATCTGTCTTGGCCTTCTTGATCCTTGTGCTTCATTGTTCTACCCTTTGTGCTTCATTATTCTACCCTTTGTAAACTTTGAGCTTCTAGTTGTGTTTTGTCACAGATTGCCAAAGGGGGAGTTTGTTAGGTTCTAAAGATTTAGGTATTTATGTATTTAGAACTCTAGTGTGTATTGTTGGCAAACCATGATCAAAACAATGTGTTTAGAAGTGTTTTAGTCTTCCTCAATGTTGTATATTTTATGTAAAGTTGGAATCAAGCTAACTCAATCGATCGAATCTCGGGTAGACTATTTTTTTTGCAGATTTCCAACTTAGCCCTAGTTGTTTAAAACGTTTAGGTTTTCATATTTGTCCTAAGTATAAAAGGGAAACCCTAGCCACGTTTTAGTGTTGCTCATCTTACTGTTTGTGTAAATCTCTTGTGAGATCTAGAGGAGTTTTCCTTTACACAAACTTAGGGCTTTCAAGGAGGAGATATTATCTACACCTTAATGATCAACTCGGTTGCTGCCATTAAAGCTTAAAGAAAACACAAGCGGGTGTGCTTGTATCTGGTGGTGAATCCAAGAAAGAAGGAGTCTGTGGATTCAGAGCTTGCACGTGGTCGTGTCAGTAAGTTCTACTGGTTGGTAGCAATGAGAAGTCGAGCGTGGGGGCTTATAAGTCTTATTGTATGAACTTCGATTCTTTCAAGATAGTGGATTCAGGTTTACCTAGAGGATAGCTAGGTGAAATCCTTCCCAGGTTTTTACCGGTTTGGTTTCCTAGGTGATCATATCTTTGTGTTATCTATCTTTCCGCCACTTTGCATGATATGATCTTTGTAATTGTGATAACCTAGATTTGTTAAATTGGACTAAGTAGCAACTTGACTAATTTCTTAGGTTAATACAATTGTGTTTTAAGGGGTCTAAAAACTATCAAAAATAGTAGACCTTACATACTTATCCAAACTCTTCGTTATCTCTTAAATTAAGGAGCTTATCTTTATCACAAAAAGAATTCTCACACTTCAAATTTGAAACTTATCATTAAAAAAAAGTACATGATGAGATCTATTTTCTTATCATTATCCCAAAAAAAAAGGGTAATCTATAGATTCAACATATTACTTTTTGTAAATATTTTTTTTTTAAAATCTCAAAAATAGAAATGGTCTCCCAAACAATTTTTTTTTTTTTTTTTTTTTTTTTTAGTATTTTGAAAATTGTTCTTAAAAGTGAGAGCCAAACAAGTTTAATATAAAAATTATTATCTGAAAACTATTTTTAAGTTCAATTTTTTGAAAATTGTTTTTATACTATTTTGAAAATAAAAACAAAAATCCTCCTACCAATCAAGCCCTAAGAATCTTTTTTCTCAAGCCGAAAAATAATTATAAATAAGAAAAAAGGAAAAATTGGAAGAGAAAAAAAATATTTTTCGTTTTCTAAGCTTTTGTGCTTATGGCAGTTATAAATAACGATAAAGTGCAACCACAAATGGAGTCAGCGTACTCAAATTCAAAGAATACATGATTATTGTAATTTGTTGACATATGTATTTATAGATTGTATTTTATTTAAATGAAAATTATTTTTATTTTGGATTTTCTTAAATATATATATATATATATGTATATTATCAAGTATGGGATCCAAAATAATAAGGTTATTTAAAAATTTCAAATTATTTAGGATATTTCCAAAAAAAAATTAATTTTTTTGAAAATTTTGGGGGGGCCCCAAGTTCCCCTCGATCTTCAAGTGCCTACGCCACTGTCCATGCCCAACAACAATGGAGAGAGAGGGGAGAGGACTGAGCACTTTCTTATTGTTAATGTTGATTGTTTTTTTTTTAATTGATATTAGACTATTAGATTTTCGCACCTTATTAACTCCACGGCACAAAAACTTAAAAATTTACGTTGTATATGTAGCGCAAAATTAGCGCACAATTGAAATTCAATTGAAAATCTAATTGGATTTTTTCTGAATTTTGTCTATTAATATATATATATATATATATATATATATAGATAGATAGATAGATAGATAGATAAGTTGAAGGCCTTCTTATGCGTAAAAGTGGTTTGCAACATAACCCTATTTTTAACTAATTGTTATCATAAAATTTTGGGCCTTTCTAGAAAGGGGTGGGCCCTTTTTGTAATGGGGTCCTAGACCAAGGCTGAAGTGGCCTAAGCCTAGAGTCACTCTTGCTCTATTTTGATATCTTCGGAGACTTCTTTGCATTAATACTTCTTCAATTCATAGTCATCAAATAGTGCCTAATTTTTTTTCTTCCACTTTTTATATATTTGGAGTATATTAGTACTATGAGATGGTAAATGTGGGTGTTAGTCCTTTTTTTTTTTTTTTTTTTTTTTTTTTTATTGGCTAAAATACAAATTGCACTCTCTAAGTTTAACTGAAATTCATTTCAGTTCACTAACTTTACTTTCATTCAATTGAGTCATCTGAGGTTGAAATTTATTCATATTAGGCATTTTGTTCAATTTCATTAAAAATGGCCATTCAAAAAATATTTTTATCGCATTAAAAATTTTATAAAATTAATAATTTTTTATGGGAATTTATTTTCTAAAAATATTTTTTCATTAGTTATTTGCATACTTAAACAAATTTTTTTTTTAATGAAATTGGACAAAAAACCTGAGTTGAAAAAATTCGAAACTTAGATAACTCAATTGAAAAGAAGTAAAGTTAAAGGATTTAAATGAATTTCAATTAAACTTAGAGGGCGTAATTTGAATTTTAGCTTCTTCTATTTTTAGTGACATGATTATTTTAATAGATGGTGTAAATAGAATTTTTTACATCAATTTCAAATCCTAATTAAATTATGGCTTCTTTTATTTAAATTTCTTAAAGGAATATCAGAAGAAAAAAACTCTTCTTATAAATACTCTTTAGAAGGAGACAATGATAATAAATTGTTATTAATAAAAAATTTCTTTTGAGATATTTGCTCTATCTTTTTCCTTGATAGTCTTGTGTTCTTGTTGAACTTATGTTTTTTTTTTTTGAAAGTGTATGTGTTACAAATTCTACTTCTACATACCAACGTTGCATAATAACCTGTTGTTTCAACTTGTAAAGATAATCAAGAATCACCTAAATTTCTACCTAAGGAGGTTTATCTACTTCTTTATTCAAATTTGTTTCAACTTGTAAAGGTAATCAAGAATCACCTAAATTTCTACCTAAGGAGGTTTATCTACTTCTTTATTCAAATTAAAAGGTTCTTTTTTAATTTTAGATTATGAATTTGCTTTCTATTGCAATGGTTTCCCATGGTTGCAACCCAAAAAAGATACTGCCAAAAAAATAAATAAATAAAAAATCTATTATAGAGGTCACAAAAACAAAACCTTTATAACAGATACGAACCATAACGCAAATCATGCAGCTTTTATTTTGACTTTTTGCAGTGATATTGGCCACTACAAAAGGCCTATTTCCTATTGCATTTCTGCACGAAATACGTGTCCGAAAGAACCAAAGATTGAGAGAGATGAGATGCAGGAGAAGGAGAGTTGAGATATGTTCGGATGAAGCAAAGTAAAAGGTGCATGTATTCATGTATGATGGGAAAGCTCATTAAGCCTCCATTTGGGAGATTATAAAGAAATGGAATGGAATGATCAAAAAAGAATGAAATGTATTTAAGCAATGGAAGTAAATGGAATTAAATTAAGTATTCTTGTTTGAACATTTTAAATTAAATAAATTCATGGAAAGAAATGGAAGGTAAGTGATCCTGTTTTTGAGTAATATAGAAGAAAATAAATGAAATCATTTTATGATAATATTACTATTAGACCTCTATTTTAAAATAGAAGACTATATATATATATTGGAAATTTTAGTAAAAAAAAATCACTAAATCTAACCTGCTTTGTCATGTTTTCTTGGTTAATATATACTTAATAAGAGAGAATAAAATGTGTTAACGTGTAATAGACTGTGGGCTTCAGGCCCAGCACACATAGTTGTACTGCACATTATAGGCTTTAAGCTCACCTTATTTACTTGTATAGCACACATACTTGTACTGCACACTATAATATGTACTGCACACTATGCCTCTTATATAAAGGCACTCATGTATATTTTATATTTTATTACTCTAAAATACAATACTATTCATTCAATATTTCTAACATGAAATCAGAGGAGGATGAATATTTCTAGAGGGATGATGTCATATATATTTAGCTATTTAACCGTCATCATCACATCACCCGGTAGAATTATATCCTTCACCACAAATAACACGCTGAATATGATATCAATATATTTCACTTTTTAATTTTTTATACCTCTTTTTCTATTTCAATCAATATCTTTCAATTCAAAGTGCATTTCTGTCTTGATTCCCAGCATACAGAGGTCGAAATAAGAAAAAAAAAAAAGATCATACTAGTTGTTGACTCCTTTTTGGTTGAGGGAAAATTTCTTCTCTATCTCTACCAGCCCAATATTGGAGCTCCCTTTCCCAATTCTTAGTTTTGACATTTGAGAGAGTGCTTTCATATTGTTAAGAAGTCTAAGGACACTTTATTATACTGCTATACACCTTTTAGGGATTTGCCTAAATAAACTTGGTAATTGCATAAGTAATGTCATTGAAGATGTTACTTAATTTGCTTGTAAATCTCTTGATCGATATGGTACTTGCCCTTTTTTAGGGGTTGGGGAATTGAAGGATGGGATAGTGATTCTCACATGTTTTTTTGTACATTGTCTCCATTGCACTTTTCACATTTTAAACATAGAAAATGTTAATTATTGTGGATATCTAGTGTGAACTTATAGATGTTGCATGTACATAGTGTATATCAATGAGTGTTCGAGAACATTTTCCTTTAAGGACATAATCGTGTATCAAACTATCAATGTGTTAAAACAAATACAGAAAATTATTTTTATTATTAAAAAAAAAAAAAAAAAAAAAAAAAGGAGAAGAAGAATGTTCCATTTGTTTCAATGGAAAACCTTGCGCTTGGTGTTTTTCTTTGGTCAACTAAAAGAATATTGCTTATTCTTCGAGAGTGTTTTCTAGGATTTTTTTTATTTTTGCAAAACAACTCTATCTTATAGCAAGCTAAATAAGGGAAATTAGGAGATTTTTTTTTTCCAGTCAATTAATGTTGCTACAAAACATAGGCAAATGAGATATTTATAGAAAATAATTTTTGAAAATTGACTCATTTTTTATAAAATACAACTCATCTTTTTCAAAATTTTGTAGTCAAGAGATGGAAAATACAATTTAAAAGTTCTATAACAAAAAAGTTCCGTTTTTAGTAATTAGCCAATGCATTATACACCTCTCTCTCTCTCTCTCTCTCTCTCTCTTTCTCTCCATCTATCCCATTATAAATACCCATTTAAATCACGCTATCAATATCATTGCTAACATCTTATTTCGCAAGCTCTTTCTCTGTGTGCACCCTCTTAATTATTTCACTCTCTATTATCTTTCACAAGTTGCAAATCATACCATGGGTTTCGCAATTATGCAAGGACTCATGCTAGTGCTGCTGATTGCTTCCACAATGGCAGTTAGCATAGCCAGGCCATTTGGGAATTCCATTAATACACAATCCTCCAACAAGATCATTGTGGGTGACACGCACCACTGGAATTATGGCTTTAACTACATCGAATGGGCAACAAAACATGGCCCTTTCTACTTAAATGACACTCTAGGTGAGCTTAATTACTTTGCTATTGCTACTTGTTACATATTGCCATGCATAGTTCAGGTTGTAAAATATATTGACCAAAATCATATTTTTAAACCGCTTGTGTTTTTATGACAAGTTATAAAGTTCAGTATGATATCAAAATATATAGTCAATTCTAACTTCGAACTTTGTTTTCAATTTATTTATTCATAGGTTATCAATTTTGATCGTTATGGAACATGAAAAATATGTGCATTTTTTGTTTTGTTTTGCTGAATGCAAATATGCATGAAAAATAACTGTTCATATGATGTTGATTGCAATTTTCAAATATGATCCACCAACTCCAAAAACATTTCCTCACAGTGTTTACTTGCTACCAAACCAGGAGAGCTTCATTAAATGTGACCTGAAAAATGCCAAGATGCAGGGAAATACAAAACAAGGAGCTGGGAACGGCTTTGAGTTTGTGCTGAAAGAGTCGCAGCCTCACTACTTTGCTTGCGGTGAGCACGATGGCATTCATTGCCTGAATGGAACAATGAAGTTTTCTGTGACGCCAATAGACCGGACCTATAGATAATTACTGGTACAACGTGTGTGCCGTGGGAAACGTTATTTGCTACTCTCTTTTTACGTTTTGTTGTGTTGTAGCAAATAATGAGTGTTTTCGTCTTCTTTTTTTTTATTAAATAAAAGACTATTTGTAATTTTGAACAAATAGTAATTGATTGATTGCTCATTTTACAGTTTATGAGTCACATTCTAAATCAGATGATTTGCTATGATTTATGTATTTTCATTCCCCGTCCTTACGGTTACAAACAATATATGTTATGAGTTCTGAATAATTGAGACGATAGAGAATAAATGTACTAGTTGTC
This sequence comes from Quercus robur, assembly GCF_932294415.1. Lineage (NCBI taxonomy): Eukaryota > Viridiplantae > Streptophyta > Magnoliopsida > Fagales > Fagaceae > Quercus > Quercus robur. Next base: position 40,281,519 of record NC_065544.1, on the reverse strand, counting down.
ATATTGATGTTCCACAGAGGTGCCATTTTGCATCCCTGCTTGTTTTATAGTAATATTAACCATTTTATATTGAAAGTATCGGAGTCTTTTACAATTGAAAAGGTTAATGACATTTGACCTAAGGATCATGTTTGGTCTAGACATTTGAAGTAAATATTAATTTTTAGAAAGATGGAGTGTAACTTTCAAGTAACGACATTTGCATCATCCAGCAAAATACTATCACATAATTTTTTTTCCCAAATAAAAGATAGATTATATCACTTATAATCATAACCCTATTAAATGTCTATTCACCATATAATTATTATATTTTGTATTTCAAAAATGCATGTTAAGAAAAAAAAAAATGTGGGAAGACATATTGTCCATCCTATTCTCCATAATTGGAGTTAGATGGTACGGCAGTTGGGCAGATAACATCATGGTGAGATTTTAATTAAAGAGTTCATATAACACATTCTTCCCAACAAAAAAAAGTTAATATACACATAAGGATATTAGTTGGCCCTACAAGTTCAAGTTGGTAGGTTTGGACCTACAGTAGAAAGGAATGCATGTTCGAGACTCAGTTCGTAGAACCGTTTTGCGCAGAACATGAAAGATATGAGCACAGATGTCAATTTCTACATCAGAGATTAGATCATGAAGAAACAAAGCACGTTCGAGGTTCATATACCCAGTGCTTGATAAAGGGTACAAATTGTGAAACATCACAATTGTAAGCACTCTCAGTTTTGGAGGAAGAGAGGAAACACTGATGGATTTTCCATTGGGTGAGAACTTCAAGTCTTGTCCAAGACTTTCTTTGAGAAGCTCCTCATCAGGACAAAGATCATCATAAATCGGTGAGTGTCGGAATATTGGTCTGTTGATGTGAAGGATTTCTGCCAGATATGCAGGAGAGACTGAAAAGCTCTTTTTCCTAACCCAGCACTTAAGTTCATCTTCTTCCACAATCGCGTTGGCATAAAATTCCTTTACCAAATCTTCATATGCGTCATCCAGATCAGAGAGAAGGTAATTCCAGTCCTTGTGAGCAAACCATTTCGGAATGTCAGTGTCATGAAGTGATGATTGATCCACAGTTCTTTCTAGTAATGGTGTAGCACTTTGAAAATAATTCTCATGAGACTGATAGGCTGCATAGGATCTGAACTTGTTGGGATCGAATCTCTTTGATGAAGAACGAGTCGCTTTTGTTTGAGGTGGGTAATCATCAACATCAATGACGGGTTCCTTCCCTTTGGAACTGCCTCCTTTCACAGTTGCTTTCTTGAATGGTGACATGTCTAGTTTGAATCATGAATAGAGGAAATGACAGAACACAATCCAACAGACTTTATTAGTAGTGGGTTAGTGGTAATTTAGGGATAATGAAGAAACCCTAATAGCTAGATGAAAATGACAAGAAAATAGCAATGAGGGACAATAATGGCCCAAATGTAGCTACACAGTAGAGAGGGTCAGAATAAAACCACACAATCAGCTTAGAAAAACACACAGTCAACACAGGAACATTTTGAATCAACACATCAACAGCGGATCAGGCAAGATGAGAAACCAACAAATAGCAAACCCTAGCTAAGCACGTGATGAATAACACAACCAACAATTTAATATAGCTCAAAACTGAAACAAAAGCTTCCATAAGCTAAGCATGGACAAAGAGTAATAGCCGAGCTAAAAACCCATCTCAAAATCACAAACAAATGCGAATAATCCAAAGGGGAAAACACAAAAACAAGTAGAATAGAGTTCAAGACAGAAAACCCATACCTGTTACTTGAGGATTTTGAGCTGAAAAGAGGCAAAAATGGAGATCGAAAATGGAGGCACAGTGTGAATGGGTAAGAACAGTTGAGAGAGACAATGAACAGTCACAAAAAGATCGAGGGAAAACAAAAATAAATTAAAAACTGCCCCTATTTTTGCCAAAACACGCGTTTTTCGCGACTGAAGTGAGTCACCACAAAGTCGCCAGTTCAAGCCGCCAAAACATTCAAAGACACAAGTTTGAAAAAAAATTTTAAGTGTTTTTCGCAACTGGAAGGTCTACCCGCGAGTGAGTCGCGAACTGAGCCGCGAAAATCTCTGAGTAACCCTCATGACTGGACCTTCCACTCGCGAACAAGTCACCAAAAATGACCCGCGAAGAAGCGACTGAGGCTCGCGACTTGACATACCCGCAACTGAGTCGCCAAAATAGGGCAAAACTGGATTTTTAAAATTTTCAGATTTTTTAAACAAAATACTTTCCAAAAACACCTAAAACACTCAAAAATATTTTTGTGCTTGAATTAACAAAGATTGAGCATGTGAAAACACATTTCATCAAGTACAATCACACAAATGAATATGGCATTTATTGAACATAAACTTGTGTGTTGTGTGTGGATATCAACAATGAGATAGTCCTTAGTCTAATGTGAAGCTTCAATGATCAATTCAACCAAGGTATACACAATTAGCACTATATCATGTGATCCATCTCAATTATAGAAATATGTATATATGACCTCCCACAAAACTTGATAACATATCTTGGAGCTTTACATTTGACTCCACTTTCAATCATAACATTTGATCATTTTGATCTTTTGAGGCAATCACCTCTCATTGTGAGTGTGATATTTGATATTTCACTTTAATGAACAAGCCTTTGGCTTTTTGAATAAACATTCTCCTTAATATAAGGTCGCTTACCCTTTTTCCTAGTCGAATACTAGAATGTGCGACAGGCTTTTGCAGCTCAAAATCTCTTTTCATTTGGAGATTTACATTTGGTGAGCTCTTCTTAGCAAAAAACAAAAATAAAGAGTGGGAAGATATATAGATACAAGTCTATGCAAGTCTCAAGATCATCATAACCATTCACTAATCATTCACGACAAGATTGAAGATCTATTTACAATAATCACATAGATTTCAAGATTTCTCCCACAGTGATATGAGTGCAAAGAAACAAGCAATGCTCGAAAATGCACAAAGCCATTAGCACAAAGGTACAAGGCAAAACAAGTTTTGAGACAAAAACTCAATAATATCAATAAAACTTTTTGATTTTCTAATTTTTTATGTGATTTTTGGATTTTTGACGTAAAAGAAGAAAAAGATTGAACAAACATAAGGAGCAACGATATTCACAAATAGACAAACAAACAATAATCATGCTACACAAAGAGCTAACAAAGTAGTGTGTGCCCCAACACAAACAAGCTTATCAT